>NC_091823.1:75640858-76005858 GCF_038994185.2 Dermacentor albipictus | reverse complement strand
AGCAGTCCTACCGCTGTCAGATGACGCTTAAATGAGAATGCCAATTAAGGAGAGTCCTAACCGCAGGTTCGTTAGATCATTCTCTCCCACTCGCGTTAATCAGCGCAGACGGTCACCCAGGGCGGCTGATTGGCTGCCTGGAATTGTCGGACCACAAAACTACTCGCTGGAGGGCAACGAACAGAGACCGCTGCGTGTCAACCTTGAACTCGTCGTTCCGTTCGAATTTCTCGACAACCAATTCGTATTGTGTTTGCTCCGTAGCATATATTGTGCACTGCGTGGTGTTTTATTTGTTGTTTTGTGTGTACGGCATTGCATATACGGTATACTGTTGCAACTCGCCGCGGTTGCTTAGTGGCTATGGAGTTGGGCTGCTAAGCACGAGGTCGTTGGATCGAGTCCCGGACACGGCGGCCGGATTTCGACGGTACCGAGATATGAAAACACCCGTGTGCTTTAGTAGACCGTGGATTTCAGTATACTACAATCCCGTGTACAGCACCCGTAGATTTTAGCATAGTCGCATGTAGGTGCACGTTAAAGAACCCCAGGTAGTCCAAATTATTCCGGAGTCCCCTGCTTTGACGAGCCTCATAATCAGATAGTGGTTTTGGCACGTAAAACCCCGTGATTGTAGTATACTATTACGAATAATGATCGAGTCAGGGAAAAAAAAAAGATGGCGATGAAAGAGGACGACAGCGATCGCTCCTCTACATTGCCTCTCTGGTGATCGTCATCACTGGCGTAGCCAGTGGATGGAACACGTGACACGTGACCCCCCTCCCCCGAAATTTTTGTCTTACCATGCAGCCTGCCCAGCCCCTCCTCCCCGAAAAAAGTTCTGGCTACGTCGCTGCTCATTATTTAAACTTTTGAATATGAACCTCTATCGGGAACGCAACAGTACATGTATGTGTGTGTCCGTCCATCTATAGCATGCCTCGGCGTTATGCAATATACAGAACTTGACTAAGCTAATAACGTGGCGTTTCATGAAGCACTTCACGGCACGTCATGGGCAACCAGTCTCTACCACTATAAGCAACAAGAAGACAACTGAGGTGCCATGATGCAAGCAGATATACAGATTCGAAAAATGATCGCTTAACTCAGCCACAGCACAGAGTTTCGCGTATAGAGCTATCCGTGGAGCCACGTTGCCTCTACGTTCTGCCCAAAAGTGTGAAGCCATCTCGCCGACACGGACTAGTGTTCCGAAAAAAACATCAGCCTCGCAATGACAAAAAAAAACAAATTTTTGGGCAACAGAAGCACAATGAAAACACAAACACCTGGCACCTGGTTCGAAGGTTTTAACTACCTGCTGTACCAGAGAAACAAAAACTTATTACTATTGTTCTTGTTGTTGGTGTTGTTGTTCTTGTGAGCTTTATATTCACTCTTCATCTTCTTCATCTGCAGATATTCACTATTATAGCTAGCATCACCCTCGCCAGCGCGTGGCCCGACTGAATAAAGCGTCGAGGTAGCAGCTGTCTAGCATTATTATTATTACTAGTAGCAGTAATTATAGTAGTAGTAGTAGAAGAGAAGAGGGGACACGAAAGGTGACAAAATCTATGTTGTTTTACGTCCGCTGTACAGTAATATTCGATGGGGGCGAAATGCGAACGCACTTAGATTTAGGTGCACGTTGAAAAACCCCAGGTGGTCCAAATTTCTGGAGTCCCCCACTGCGGCGAGCCTTATTGCCTCATAATCAAATCGTGGTTTTGGCACGTAAAACCCTATAATTAAATACCACAGTAGTAGTAGTCGTAGTCGTACAAGAAGAAGAGACAGGACAAGTGACAACGTCTATGTGGTTTACAGCCGTAGTAGAAGTAGTAATAGTAGTAGTGGCAGCAGTAGTAGAAGAAGAAGAGACAGGAAAAGTGACATCTGTGTAGTTTTACGGCCGCTTTACAATAGTGCCAGCAGCCGTGCTAGCTGAATCGACGTTTCACTTTCAGAGCTACTGGCGCCCCCTTCTTTCGAATCAACGAAGTGACATTAACTTTCAGTGCGGCGGAGTATTCAAAATTCAAGACTCCGTTTTAAAGGAACGTATCGCGATGTATCACGTTTTCAGTGAGTGAGTGAGTGAAGAAACTTTATTGCAGGTCCGGCGAGGACGCGAACTCGTCGCGCACCCGGCTAGTCCACTTCGGTGAGTGAGTGAGTGAGTGAGTGAGTGAGTGAGTGAGTGAGTGAGTGAGTGAGTGAGTGAGTGAGTGAGTGAGTGAGTGAGTGAGTGAGTGAGTGAGTGAGTGAGTGAGTGAGTGAGTGAGTGAGTGAGTGAGTGAGTGAGTGAGTGAGTGAGTGAATAAACATTTGTTGGGTCCAGCAAAAACGGATAAAACGCGCACCCGGCTAATCCCACGACGGGACTGACAGATCTAGTTTGCCGGCCCGATCGCGGGCGTGCTGGACGCCCGGGATTTGGTCCTCAAAGGCGGGACATCGCAGGAGCGCGTCCCACTCTTCCTTCGTGTACTACGGGCCCAGCGACCCGCACTCCCAGAGCATATGAGGCAAAGTAGCAACCTCACCACAGACCACCCAAGAACAATTCAGATAAATCTCGGGATATATGCTGGTAAGGGAGCCGGATTCGGGTAGGAGTTCGTTTGCAAGCGTCTGAGCGTGACCGCCCGCGGCCTGCTTAGTTTAGAGTGAGGCGGCGGGAAAACCCTTCTCTCTAAGTAAAAGAACTTAGTAAGTTCATTGTGCGTTATAGGAGCGTCTCTGTGTCCGGGGAGAGAGTCGCCCGATCCGAGGGCAGCGCGGTCGGTAAAGCCACGCGCAGCCTCGTGGGCAGACTCGAGGTTCAGAGGAACCCCCTCAATCGCCCCGACGTGGGCAGGGAACCAAAGGATGGAGTGTATGGAGGTGTCGCATAGCAAGACAGCTATGGCATGCGATAGCCCTCGAGTCGTAATATGCGCAGATGCTCGCGTAGTGATATAATGTGTATATATATATATATATATATATATATATATATATATATATATATATATATATATATATATATATATATATATATGTGTGTGTGTGTGTGTGTGTGTGTGTGTGTGTGTGTGTGTGTGTGTGTGTGTGTGTGTGTGTTACTTGCCGCTGTAGCTTTGTCGCTACGGCGTTAAGATGTTGAGCTCGAGATCGAGGGTTCATTCCCAATCTGCACTGTTGCATTTAGATAGGGGCGAAACGCAAGAATGCTCCTGCACGTAGATGTAAGTGCGCGTTAAAGAACCCTAGGTGGTCAAAATGAACCCTCCTCCACTTCGTGCATCATAATCAGAGCACGGTTTTGGCCTGTGAAACACCAGTATATATATATATATATATATATATATATATATATATATATATATATATATATATATATATATATATATATATATATATATATATATATATATATATATATATATATATATATATATATATATATATAAATGTGTGTGAATGTATTTTGAGGTTTTGCATGCCAAAACCCCAATTCGATTATGAGGCAAGCTATAGTGAGGGGGACTCGGGATTAATTTTGACCGCCAGGGAATCGCTAACGTGCCCCCAATGCACGGCACGTGGAAGTTCTTGCATTTCTCCCGCATCGAAATGCGGCCGCCGCGGCCGCGATTTGACCCCGCTACCTCGTGCACAGCAGGGCAATATCGGTTTATCGGGCAATATCGGTTTTGTGTCACTGAACATTCGTTACAATGAAGTTGTGAATTTGTTTTGTTATGTATGTTTTATGAATGGGTTTAGACCGCTTTGTCCTTTTCTGATGTTGACGTATCTGCTGATTGTACTGCTGCTTTTGTAATAGGGTGGTGAGAGCTTTATCAAGGTGCCTGATGAGCAGCTTTTTTTGTTCCACGCCCTTTGTAATTTAGTAAGTAATTTAGTATTTTCAGAGCACGACATAAAAAACAATATTTGACTATTGCCTAAGTAATATCCACCTCTCCGAACAGTTCAGTTATTGGAATGGAATTGTGATACTTGCACAGACGATTTCTAAAAATATGATGCAATTAAAAAAATCACCGCCCAAGAACTCCGCACAGATGGTTAACCAGCGAAGCTGAAACATGCGGCCCCGGTGTTTATTGCTGGGTTAATCCCCATGGTTCATTAAACAATGGCTTGGTAGGCTGCCGGATCCTCGGCACGCAGTTTCGGCTTGCGCTCGGCTGCACGAGCCTGTTCTTGTGCCCGGACTGCAGCATTGGCACGGCGTAGGCGAGCTCGTTCGTTCCCGGTCTGCTCGCGGCGTTGCTGATCGAAAGCTGCCTGTTCCTCAGGAGTACGTATGACGCGTGGCCTACCTATTCCGGAGCCGGAGAGAAACTGCTGCGCGGCGCTCGGCTGCGACGGAGAGCAACGACATCACTACTGGCGCAGCCAAACGCTCGCCTCTCTTTCTCTTATTTTTTTTTTCGTGCATGCGCATAAGGTTGTGCCGGAGGAGTTTTCGGCGTGCAGGCGACAGACCGACGGACGTTTTAGGTCGACTTTTTCTTTACATATTAACCAAATTTTAGAGAGAGAAACAACTTGATTGATCCATAATAAAATGGAGCGCGTAAAGCGCCTGATGGGGTGGCTCCCTCTTCACGGTTTCCATGTGCTGCCAGGGCTATCGGCCTGCATCAATAACTAAAGAATATCGACAGATATTCCTGAACAAATCTAGCAAAATTATCGAACTAATGGAGTTTCTTTGTCGCGCCCGCCTTAAAGCCACTCTGGAGATTATCCAGACTAGCTGCAAGAAATCATGCGTTTTAACGACGGCACCGAAGACAGCATTGTTTGGGGTGCCGAGAACGCCTGCGAAGCATCTGACAAGGCACCACTTCCCTGGCATTTCCGACGAGGATGCAGCTTGTTGCATCGACTTGCGAGATTTAGTAGCTGAGCTTACGTTAAGTAATGGTGGGTCATGTTCAAGGGTCTACCTATATTCAAATTATTTTATTTCTCGGCAAGTTTAGTAAATGGGGGTAAAGACGGTAGCCCTGCGCAGTGGTAGCAAGGAAAAAAAAACACGTACACTGAAGTTCAACTAAACCCCATGCGTATCGAGTGTGGCTCCACACACACCCACACACACATTGCGCCGAGCATTGCTGCACCACGCCACTTTGCTGAAGGCACTACCGTGTTTGATGGGAAGCTTGACATGCTGCGTTCCGTCAGCAGTGGCGGAATGATGAGGTTTTCTTTCTCGTATGCCACACTGCCAATAATTAACTTGCACATGTGCTTTGAGCAGGTGGTTCAATTATTTTTATTAAAAACGCAACAAATTTGACTGTACCATCAAATTATAATTACTTTGATTTTATTAGGACTCGCTAGAAAATGCGCAAAGCATCTCGTATCACAGTGAACATCTTTCTGTCTAATTTGCATCGCATTGGAACGAAACACACCTATCGACAGTACATCGTAAGTTATGACTTGAGGGGTTGAAGTCGCCGAATATAATGCCATCTAAAAGTAATAAAGTGCTCCGAGAAGTCAAGCTTCTTTTTTTTCCGGTAGGTTATTATAAGGAGCTTGTCGTGTTAGAAGAGTGCGTAATGAAGAGTGCGTAACGATAGAAGTTCCCCGCAACTGCCGGGCTCACGAAGGGCTTCGCCTGTTTGTTGTGCCGGGGGTTAAACGCAACCCGTGAGGAGTATCTCAGCATCTCTATACGTACGACGAATGAAACGACACTCGAAGGGGGTTTGCCGCGATCGCGGTTCCACAAAATTCGGATTATTTGGTCACATCAAACAGTCCCCACGCGAACAGATAACCGAAACAATAGCTACGTTGTCAGCGTCAGCTCAGCCAAACAAACGTAAAAAAAAGAAGAAAAAAACGCCATGCTCACGAACTTCTCAGTGTCTGTAAGGACTGTGTTTGGATGACGTTAAGCAAAGTCAACTTGCCAAACTTTTGCAAATAATTTGCGCCGTATCATGCACAAAAATTCTAAATTGTCCATATCAAGCAGCAATAATCGCAAGAATTGTCTTGTCCATAGAAATAACACATGTGCCCAAAAGCGCGAATGCACTTTGCAATCCCGGTTGGGTAAAAGCAAAATAAACGATCCAGTGTAAGTGTCGTCGGTGGTGCTCAGGGCAGCCTACACCGACTGGCAAGGTTCATGGGATCACCCGGTGCGCACTGAAAAGCCTCCGCGAATTCGGGCAGGTATTGTACCGATATGTTGCACACCGATTCGCCGTCTGTTCTGTCATTGCCATCGCACGCCAAGTAGCACAGCGCAATGAAAAGCAGCTGCAGACCCGTGTATTTTTCGAGCCCCAGCACGGCCCAGTCCGAACCGTTAGCGTAGTTCTTATACGCATCCACAAGCGGACCGTATCCGATTGCGTACGCTGTGTACATCTCGGGATCCTTGACCGCACCGAACGGCCCAGAGCGAACGCATTCGATCAGTGACCGAACTTGGGACACGTTTTTCCCTTCCTCGTAGGAGAGGAGCAGCAGCTCGCCGAGAGCGCTAGACACCTCGGCCCCAAAGCCTCCGTAATTGAGAGACCTGGGCAGACCGACGTCAAAAAGCGGGAAGGACAGGGCGTACGGCATCAGCTGGAAATCGTAAAACTCGTAGGACAGGTAGTAGTAGTCGAGATTGTAGATGGTGCGAATAATGTTTTCGATCTCCTCCGTCGGTCGCTCGCGCACCGACTGCCGCCAGTTGCTTAAGAAGGAGCTCGTCATGTGCCTTGCCCGAGCTGTTGCAGACGCGTTCTCCTCTTCGCTGGGCTCGAAGTTCCTAAATGCCCTTTCCAGCGAGCTCCAGTTGCTGACAACAGTGATGCTCTCGTCGAAATATTCCCACTTGGACAGACGCTTCGAAAATGCGCTTCGCACGAGCAGCGTCAGTTGCCTCGCGATGGCCTCCGAGTTTCCGTGGAGAACGTGAGCGTTGTACCTCGAGAACGGTGCCTTCCTGGAGATGAACATGGACGTACCCAGGCAGAAGGCCCTGTGGTAGATATCTGCCAGACGAGGGCTCTGGTCGTAGTAGTTTAGAACAAGGTCTCTCCTTGCGAATAGCGCCGCAACTTGGACTGTGCACCAGGACACGAACGAGTGGAAAGCGTCCGAACCGTGTTTCTTCCAAAAGTTTAACGCGGCTTCAAGATAATCCGCACGGCTCGTTTCAAGCAGGAGGCCATTCGCGACACTAACGTTATGTCCTTGTAGGATGGACAGCCATCGGTATTCGGTGAGGCCTATCTCCGGAGCGTGAGACAAACCGCCAGCCTCAGTTGGGTGCTCGTCGGACACCCGTTCATAAAGTTCGCCCAGTATGTCCAGCACAGGTTCCGCGACGTCGAACGTCTCTTCGAAGCTTACAGCGACTGTGCCGTCCCGTTGGAAGGCCTCCTTCAAGAATTCAAAGTAAGCCTTCTTCTGCTTTGTATCCGTCAGGCGCTCCCGTTTTGTCAGCACGAAGAGGAGACATTTTCCAGGGTCAACGGCTATCTTCACGGTACGGTCAGTCGGCGACACGTAGATATCGAAGAGAACGTCAAAACCTAGTTTCAAGGAGCTGTGCAACAGAGTTCGAAGCACGTCGGCACCCTTGGATGGCCTGGGCCAGACGATACCAGCATCTTCGAGTGCGGTCTTGACGGCTTCGAGCTCGTCGCTACCTCCGTAAAGCACGCTGGTGCAGCTGCTGTACACGGCGGCCGCCTGCTGCTCCTCGTTCTGTTGCGTCTCGGGTATGTCGACACCCTGCAGTTCTTTAGTGAGCCTGTCCAAGACGAAGTGGAACTGGTCTTCCCACACGCTGAGGCGTTGGCCGTGCTGCCAACCATCGCAAACGAAGCGCGTGAAGCTCGTGCACGGGTTCACCGAACTGTTGATGGACGCGAGGAGCCGACGCGAATAGGCAAGGCAGCCTGGGGTCACGCAGGTGTAGGAGGCGTTTTGCGGCGAAGACCAGACAGAGCTGATGAACCACAGCGTCGATAGCACCACGACGACAATGGCTGATAACGTGCAACAAACGAGCCAGTGCGTACAGTCGAGGCCCCTGCACACCTGCGAAAGGTATCGCGAAGATTCAGTGAAAAAGTTGGCCTACAGACTCGTCACAGACAGCATACTAACTCGCGTTGCACGTGATCTAAACAAACGCTAGAGATAAATGCTGTTTTTCTGGCAACGTCGTTGTTTTCAAGTCGATTTACATATAAGCATAACTACCGTGCACGTCGTTATGAAAAGAAATACTTTAGCTCGTGACAAATAGCCTCTTCCAGTACCAATAACGACGTATATGGCGGCCTAAATTGAAAAAAAAAGTGGGGGAGCTGTGCAGTTCTCCCATTTCCTCGCATGCCTTTCGTGGCAAGTGATGTGCTCAGTGCTCGATACAAGACCGGGCGTTCCTCCACTATCAGAGCAAAGAGCATTAGGCCAACACTTCGAGAGCAACTTCGCTTGGAAGGCTCATTTCTCAAGTCCGCGGGCCTACACAATAAACTGCAAACACTGGGTACTACTGTTCCTAACACTAGATAGAGCACGTGGTCTACTTCATTGCAGCTACGCTCTCTCTTTATCCCCCACACTCCCATCGCCCCGTGCAGGGTAACCAGAACTGCCCTGGTTAGCATCCTCGCCTTTCTATACATCTCTCTCTCTCTCTCTCTCTCTCTCTCTCTCTCTGTGTGTGTGTGTGTGTGTGTGTGTGTTAGTTTCACGGCTGAACATTATTTAATAATAAATATTTAATGAAGGAAAATCAGGCATCCTCCCGTTCGTAGCATTTGTTACAAAGGAAACCCATACGGGTTCTTCGAAAGAAAAGGCTCAGAGTTGAAGAAGAATGAAGGACCAGGATGAATTTTTCTTCAACTCTGAGGCTTTTCATTCCAGTAACCCATATGGCTTTCCTTTGTAGCAGTTGCTACGAACGAGTGTATGTCTGATTTTTCCTTTATTAATTACTTCTCTCCACCTTGCAGGTTTCCGCAGAACTACTACGTCGAACATTATTTGTACGAAAAAGCGCGCTGATAGTATATGCAGCATGTCATGCCCTATCCTATGTCAACCGAAAGTATATTTCGCTGTTTGCTCATTGCATTCCATGAATTTCTGATTGCTATCCACTTCAACACAATGCACAAAGCGACAATGACACGTGACAGCACAGTTCACTTCATTCTTGACCGCCATCTGCCTGGAGAGGGTAACGGCTGCCCACAGTACACCACCACTCTCTCATTTTGCCTTCGACTTTGGCTAAAGCGCGTCGTTAGTGACATACGAGAACCAGGCGGGAATAGGCTTTATGCCACGCAGTTGCGCGTGCCCTCTATTTAAGCACGAAAGGAACGGCGTACTGTAACACCGTGGCTCATCAGTGTTCGTTTAAAAAACTATCCGGACATGGAACTCCTGTTCTTCTCTCTTTTTAGATTTAGTGGCATTGAATTTACTGCTTCGCTTGCGACAAGTAAATATCTAAGAGTTCTCTGAGAGTGATCTTGTGGCGAAAGATTTTGAGGAATCATTGTCTTGTTGAACGGCGCACAAAAATAGTGCATATACTCCCTGCAACAGCACATAACATGTCAGCCATGATGCGCCATGGTGCGCGTTGCAGTCGCAATATATAGCATGGTGGTTATTGCGCTCGTTCAAATTGATGTGTTAACGCCGGGCAAAGACAAGCCGGAAATTCATCTGAAAAGCATTCCATTTGTTCACTCTAGCGTATCATCTCTCCAGTCTCGTTACCACCACGGCAATGCTTTTCGCCAAGGCGGGAGGGGGGGGGGGGGGGGGGGGCTTGTTCCGATCCGGTTCCTTCGATAAAGCGCGTCGTCGGTGAGCGAATGACTTGTTGTATACACTGTGACCTGCAATCCTATAACAACTTTACCAGAAAATTTAGCGATTGCTTATGCTTCGTTTTAGTGCTACAGCAGTTAAGAGCGCTAAAGTGAGTATGTTTTGCCTGTCCGCCCGTACTTTCCGCGATTATGACATCGGTCGTATAGTGGTCGTCGCCAAGTAGTCATTTATCGCGTTGTCGTCAGGCCATCTCGTCATTCCCAGCGTAAGCAGGGGTGAAGAAAAATACAAATTCGCCCGCGCCACCGCTATACTGAGTGCATTGGGAACAGGCGAGCAGGCGTCTCCTCCACTAGTCCGGTGGTGACTGCGCGTACCTGTCCGCGCGCCGTATTTTGGAAGTCATCCGCGACTGGGCGAGTGGAGCAGGCTGGTGGCTTTACGCGCAGTGTGTGTGTTCCGACGCACCCAGTGTTGGAGGTCGCGTAGTCTCAAGTTTCCAAGACGCGGTGAAGCGAAAGGCAGCACGAAGCGTTCGCTGCCCGCTGTCGGCGCTCTTAATCGCGCCAGCGTTGCGGTAGCGAGTGTTTGTGGTCATCGAGTGAGATCTGGGGCCCTATAACGTAAAACTATTCCAATATGTTTTATTCCAATCTCTTGAGGTCAAATTTGCGTAACCGCCGACGCAAGCAACGGGCAGTCACCCGCAGGGTTGTCTGAACAGACCAATCAAACGATCTCCTCGTTCATAGGCGGTCACTTTTGTTTGCTTGAAAAACGAATAACATTGCATACACTGAGCGGCTCGTCTTATCTAATTGGCTCACAAGAGGTGAGGAGCACGCTCAAGTGGAGAGGGACTCGATGGGGCCGAGCCACTGCACTGAAAATCGATAACCCAATGAAGAGGGTGGTGCAGGAGTTTGCGATTGGTCCGCTTTCCCTTACTTAGCTTGCGGTGGCTCATCGACAATCGCGGCGGCATGCAACGGAAGCTTAAGAATGACGCTAAAACGGATCCTCAGCAGAGAAGAGTTGGCAGGACGAGGTCGTAAAAGTGCCGAAAGTGCTCGAAGACGCTACACGGCCACGCAAAAAGTTTTATTACGCGCAAATGAACCCATGCTCTCCGGCAGGTGCGAGAGGCAGTGCCTGAGCGATCGGCGGCAGCCATATTTTATTTCATTCAGGGCCGGTATTTTGTAGCGATGCCTTTTCCGATGCTATGCTTTTTCAGGCTTTTCGCGCTTCGCCAGTGGTCAGAGCGACGGTCTGCCCACATTATCAAGGGATCAGGCGGCCGTGTGTGGTGGATGATAAGAATAGCATAGAATAAGGCATAAGGCAGCGCTACAAAATAGCAGCCCTGAACGTTGCAGCCTGCGGCTATTCGGAAAAATATTCAGTTTTGTTCGGCATATTAATGCATCTTTAACGCGAACACGTCACTTTGACGCGGTGAGTTCTTGCGGTTTCGTGACGTCGCGTGAGGGCAGGCGAAGTAGGTGCAGCCCGAAAAGCTGTAGCCGAGGGCTAATGGCCAAAAGGCGTCGAATCAGAAATAACTATTTTTCTTTCGTTCGGTCAAATCATGCATAATCAGTGTCTACACGTCATATCAGATGGGGAGCTATCTCAGTTTTCGTGACGTCGCGTGACAGACAGGTGAAGTGGGAGTGGTCCCAAAAAGTTTTTGACCAATCGTGGAAGGCTGATTGCAGAATTGGAATAGAAAAGTTTGGAATCGTTTTACGTTATAGCTCCCCTGCTCATGTTTGCACGTACACGCACGAAACCATGCTTGTTAATTTAATTAGTAAGCGAATGTTTACTGCAATTTATACGGCCAACAAAAACTACAAACTTTACTTCGTGTAGTTGTCTAATACTCTACTATTGCTATCAATACTTTGCCTTTTTTTTTCAGTTTCGCCTTTCAGGCGAAACTGGAAATCTGTTTAAATTCAAAATGAGCACCAATGTGACCTTTTATTGTGTTGTTGAATGAAGCATTTTGGGTTTTGTCAACAAACTTTGGGTTTCTCTGGAAGTAAATTACAATCGACCGTCGCAAGCGCGCCTCGTCATCGCAGGTACCAGCTGCTGTAAAAAAGTGGGCTGTTTTGTCACTGCCTCCCCACTAGTAGCAGTCTAGTAGGAGTACCAGACAAATTCTTTTAAGCTCCCCCAAGGCAAGAGATAGCAGGCTGGAGTGGCCTAGCTCATGCCGACCATCAAATAACGTATCCATCTCATGCGAACAATGATTCCAGTCAAGAAACGCAATCGTTGAAAATTTTCTACGAGAACAAGGCAAAACAAAACGCAGGCCACCGCATACTGGAGCGCCATCATCGCTACAAACCCTTGAACAGTGCCGACTGTCCTCGAGCGCGTTCCTGAAGCCTCGGTGCCCACCTGCGCACGAATTTTATTAGCCAATTTTAGTAATTGCTTAATAAATTTGTTGCACGTCTCTCGTAGCTTCCATAGCCTGCCAAGTTAACTAGGGCACCACCCGCCAAGCCAGTGCGGGGATTGAAAGCGATGCTATGAGCATGTTCGACCGAGGCGAAGGAGATCCCGTCGCTTACCAGAAGCCGCCTTGACTTGCTTCCACTGCGACGCCTGGCGCTTGCTGAGGCCAGGGAAGACGATGGCTGGTCGGTCAAGGCGGGCGAACTGTACTTGCTCAAGGGCACGTGAGCCTCCTGGGTCTTCGTAGAGGGCAAAGGCGCTGCCCGAGGAGCAGCGTCGTTCGAAACACCTTGGGGACGACCTGCAGCAGCGGTGACGCCTTCGGGTGCAGTGGAGCTCGTACTCTGAAGGGTGCGTTTGACTGCAGCGGCTTTGGCCAAAATTATACTACCGCCTGCCCCTTAAAAACGGCAAATAGCGATGGTTGTTGCAGACAGATAAGTCGTCCGCCTGACAGTGTAATAGCGTGAAGCTACTAATGGATTTCCTTTGTGATATCGTGCTGCGTCGTGTGGATGACAAAGCTAATGCGTTAGCATTCTTAGGGTACTTCACGACGCACTTGCCGGGGGCCATCTATCTATCTATCTATCTATCTATCTATCTATCTATCTATCTATCTATCTATCTATCTATCTATCTATCTATCTATCTATCTATCTATCTATCTATTTATCTATCTATCTATCTGTATATCTATCTATCTATCTATCTATCTATCTATCTATCTATCTATCTATCTATCTATCTATCTATCTATCTATCTATCTATCTATCTATGTACCCGTGTTCCCGCCTGCCTGGCTCACTGGGTAGCCAGCGGTCGAATGGCTAGCGCATAGGGCTGCTGTGCTGAGGTGGCAGGGTCGGAAACCAAGTATCGGACCAACTTAGATCACTGCTTAGTTGGCAATGTGTACATACGTGACATACGGGACGGGGTAGGTACCGCTGTTCGAGGAAACTGTTTAACGCCGACTTAAAAAAGAACTTAAAATTAAATTATGGCGTTTTACGTGCGAAAACCACGATTTCATTATGAGGCACGCCGTAGTGGAGGACTTCGGAATAATTTGGGCCACCAGGGGGTCTTTAACGTGCCTCATAGGCAACTCGTTTCGACAGTGGCAATAAGTTGTGTCGCTATATTGATTGCTAAAGGCCCGTTTATAGTCCGACGTTATCGGCGCGCGGGCGAGCGTCGTTCACGGTCAGTCACGCTACGTCGGTTGCGCTGCGCCAGCCGAGATGCCATCCCCTCTATACTTCAACGCGCGCGCCGTAGGCTGCTATCTTCGGAGCATGCGCAGAAGGTTCGCCAAGTCGCGCGCCGTCCGCAAAAGCCGTCTGCGGAGTTGTGTTGGCGCCTTTTTCTTCGCGCGCAATGCATTGTGGTGCGAGAGTTCCGCCGACTTCGACGCGCGAATGGCTCCGGAGCCAAATCGGCGCCGGGCCCGTCGGGGCGCGTTGGAAGCCGCCGGTTACGTTAGCTGCGCCGGTGCGCCCGACTATAGAGGTGTCGTTTTCGCCGACGTGACGTAGCGTGCGCGCGCGCGCGCGTGCGCGTGCGTTACGTCGGACTATAAACGGCCCTTAACGCATCACCGTCGACCATCATCGTGAGATGGGTGCTACCGCGTTTCCTTTTCTTCATGATCGTGTTGTTAGTTGTTCGATTATCCAGAAAAAGACGGACAACACGAAGTGGGTATGAAAGGGCGGATTTAATAGTTGTTTTCTTCCTCTTTTTTTCCCCGTTATGGGAGGGCACTTATAACCCGAAGATGTGCCGGCTAATAGGTGCCACTCGCTCACTTTCTCGCTGATTGCTTGCTTAATGGTTAACATCATCCTGTTTATCTTATACTCGCCCCTTGGCGGCGATAAAGTGCCGGACGACAGCGATGAGCAGCGCATTCTTCCCCCATGCCGTAACACTGTGGAACGCACTCCCTGATAATATTGTTTCGTGCAGCGACCACAAAACCTTTCGCGAAAAACTAAACGGTTTTGAAAATGCCAGCATAACCACCTAAATACCACACTTGTCTTATTAATATTTATTTATCACCTCGTTAATACTGTCTATATGTTCCTTTTTCTTCTTTTTTGTACTTTTCTCTTTTTTGTACCTATTACAATCAATGTTACTTTCTCATGAAGCTGTGCAATTTTTATGTGCGCCCCCCCCCCCTTATGTAATGCCTTGGGGTCCTTAAGGTTGAATAAATGAAATGAAATGAGATCGCTTCACTAACTGATTGATTGATTGATTGATTGATTGATTGATTGATTGATTGATTGATTGATTGATTGATTGATTGATTGATTGATTGATTGATTGATTGATTGATTGATTGATTGATTGATTGATTGGGTGTCAGATCGACTGGATGATTCATTCATTCATTGGCGCTGTATGGGAGAGCTCCGGGTTAATTTTAACTACTTGTTTTTCTTTGCCGCGGAATTAAACTATGCGCACGGATATTTTGCATCTTCCCGCCTGTCGTAACTGCTCCCATAGTTTAATCCCTGTTTAACTGCTAAGAATACAGCGGCGAAGAATCGAACCCTCGGCCTCAGTAGCGTAACACCATGTCCACTGAGACACCATGACGCTGGTGCTGGAAACGCGCTGGTACAGGGTACAGGCTGGTACAGGGAATGACCGCGAAATCCTCGAGGCCGGCTGAAATAGAATCAAATAACTCTGTGCTATACCTACTTTGCACTGCAGTTTGCTGAGCGTCGGTGTCCACACTGGAAGGCGTTTGTACACTCGTTGACGCCACCAACGGGCTCCCTTGGGTACCTCGGGGTGAGCTGGTGGTTGCGCCGTCAGAACCGCTGGGAGGACGCTTTCGTTGTCGGCCAGCGGCCGAGCGTGGCTTCGAACCCCTGACTTCCTCCTTCTTCTTGACTGACTTTTTCGGCGGGGGGCGGGCCTCTGCGGAGGAACTCATGGTGACTAGCACGGGGAAATGGCAGCGCGGTGAAGCGAGCAACTTGGATAGGCGTTCGATCGCTCAGTGCACGGCTCGCGACCTTCGAACGTGACACGAGAAGAAGCGATGGCAATGGTCCATGATCTGCTCCGCACATGCTAAAATACAGACACCCTGGATGACGACAGGCAGAATACTGTCTCTGTGCCTGGCTGCGGGTCGATTACTTCGGCATTGTCCAACGAGCGTTGATCTAGAATCAGCAGCGTGTGCGCGGCCTTGAACGTCCACTCATGTTTCTCACAACAATGCATATTGTTTACGACTCTTATTCGCTGTCGTGTTACGCGCCAGTTATTCATCAGTTGCCCCCAAAATTCGTTTTTAATGCGATTGGCATTCTTAGGATACGTTAAGCACTTTCCGGTATATGTTTATCCATACATATCTATACCGCTCTCTGACCAAGTTCGCCCCAAGTGGCGCAAGCTGCCTACTTCTATGGGCCACTAGGTACGTGCCAGTGGTCGTGATTCCATTGTGGTTGTTACATAGCCGCCAATACATGCAGCTACATCATCCGACGCTGTCGTCGTACATTCGTCGTCAGTTCAAAAACATCATCTCATTGCCGTCATATCGTAGTCGCCATACCACCTTCGTCGTTCCATCGACGTCCTTCCTTCTTAGTCGTAATCATGCTGTCGTCATTCAATCGTGGTTATGCTATGTCGTCATTGCGCCATCGTCATACAGTCGTCATCATGCATGCGTTCTCATACGTCGTCGTCGTGATGCCGCCGTGGTCGTCGTCATTCCAGTTTCGTCATCAGAGCATCTTCATACTATCTTTGTCATGCCATCGTTGTTATACAGCCGTCGTCAATCGTCGTCATACCAACGTCATAGTTTCAGAATCGTCATCCCACTGTCGTCTTCTCCTTCCTCGCCTTCGTCGCTCCATCGACGTCATTCCTTATTCGTCTTTCCGTCGCCGTCACTTCATCGTCAGCACACAGTTGTCGCGATGCCGTCATGGTCATGGCCGACCCTGGCAAGCGAATGTCATAGTGAAGTGGGCCGATCCCGGAGTCAGCCGAAGCAATGAACATCTTATAATGACCCCTGCCAGATTCTTAATGAAAGTGTCTTCAGCAATATGATGTGTCGCTACATTGCTCAAATGCTAATCGTATTAACATCGACGTTCATCGTGAGATTGGTTCCGCCAGAATTTTATTGCCCCATGTTCACAGCTTTTCTCTAAATTTCTGCCTATCCTGTTTCCCTCAACTAGAGTCCGCCTTCACAGCAAAATTCACGCAGGCATCGTCTCAGGATGACTGTCGACGTCGATGCGACGTCAATGCAACGCGCCGTACTTCCACCCCCTAAACGCGTCATGTGTGAGACATGTACTGCAGCCGGACTCCTCTCTGACGCTTCACTCCAGACACGCTCCACCATGCAACGGCTGTGCCGCGAAGTCGGCGCGTGTCTGAATATGCGTTTATACAGCATTTCTGAACATAAATGACGAAGGTTCGATTCAGCCCAGTACCGGAGAAATTAAACGTTTTTGATTGACGAGCGGCACATACCCAGCGCCATATAGGGCTCCGAACCTCACGTTTGCTGACAGACGCCAGCGCCACTCATTCCCCTGGTGGATAGCGGTGTAACAATGTATGAGGTCGCCGGCACTGTGAGGCGCTCACGATGCCTGCGAGTTTTGCAAGATTGCCTTCTGGTGTCGCCGTTGTTTCACTATCGTTCGGCGGTCGGGTAGCCAATGTGCTGTTGTAAAGCCAGCACGTACCGTGTTCCGTGAGGTGAATCTCACCGCTGTCTGCCACTGTTGTGAATTTAGAAGGGGGGGGGGGGGGGGTCCATTCGGCCACGAAGGTTCGGTTGGTGGTGCTGTCCCAAGTGCCGGGAGAAAGAAGGGCTCCGAGCTCCGGGCGACGATGCAAAAGAAAGATTATACTCAAAAAAGGTACGTGGTTCAGTTTTGCAACACGGTTCCAACTATCGGAGCCAACTATATGGTAGCGTCTTAGCATGTCCGAACATCTCCCTCTTACAGCTACTCGGATCCGCTTTTCATGTCCTTTTCTTCCCTCTTTTCCTCGTTGAGGAAATCCACGGGCAAAGTGGCAAAGGCAACGCCTCAACAAATGCCTATACGAGGGAATCGCCGTCCTCTCAGAGGAGGGAAGAGATTACGCAGCAAACCTCGCCACTGACGGCTGGGTACAGTTCTGTGCGGTCCCTAAGCGACACCCTGGGAACCACACGGACCTGGACAATACTGAGCAGTATATCGTAGAACCGGACAAGTCCAAATCTACGATAAACCGACTCTTGAAGAGATTGCAGAAGACCATCCTGGCACTGATGACTATTTGATCAAGACGCTCAAAAAATTATATATAGGGGATGCCACGACGCCGAAATGTACCACAGTGTACACATGAATCGAAAATGCCGAATCAGGCGCACCAAAAAAGGAAGTTTTCGCGGCGGCCCAGGCTGCTAATCATAACCCCGCCCCGGAGCTGGATGTTATACCAAATCCAATGATCCGCAACCATAGTAACGAGATGGTTAAAAGAATCACAAAGGTTTTCAACGAGCAATGCTGGCCAGGTTACCCCGCAGTGGAAAGAGGCTAAAGTTATTACCATGCCCAAACCGGGCAAAAAACTCGTTTTCGAAACATTACGGCTCATCTCGCTAACATCCTGCATGGGAAAGCTATAAGACCGGGTAATCCAAACCCGACTCCAAGATTACATTGAAAAACCAAAACTTTTTCCGGCAACTATGATCGGCTTCGGCGCCGAGCTCTGAACACATGGTACTTTCCTGCTGCTTTAAGAAGATGTGTTGAGATGTATACCTAAAGGCTGAGGACATCTAATATCGGCACTAGATTTAAAAGGGACTTTCGATAGTCTCTCAAATAAAGCTATCCTTTCGGAACTCAAGGCGATTTGATGCGGAGAGCGAACGTTCAACTACATTAAATCTTTCCTCTCGGAACGAACAGCAACAATTGGGATGGGCCAGATAAGTTCGTCACCTTTTTCGATGCCTAGCAAAGGCACATTTCAAGAGGCGATTCTCCCCCCCCCCCCACCACACACTTTATTTAACATTGCTATGCGCCGGCTTGCTCGAGCCCCTGACGAGATACTACACCTAGGCTACACATTGTATGCGGATGATATTACACTCTGGCCTACGAGAGTCTCCTAGCGCAAAAAGAACAAACGCTTCAGGAAGCCACGAAGGCCGTAGCTCAGTTCGCGCGAGACAGCGGACTCAGCTGCGCGCCGCGAAAATCCGTGGTTATATGCATACACAACAAATACTACAAGAGAAACGGTAACAGAAATCTAGAAGTAAATGGCCACGCTATAGCAGATCGAGGTTACCAAGGCCCGAATATTGGAATTCTGGGTCCAAAGCAACGCAAAAACCGATCATTACATAAGTACAGTTTAAACTACACTCAAACATATTGCAGGAATTATTCATCGAATCACGTATCACAGTAAAGATATGAAGGAAAAAGACACGATTCGACTCATACAAGCCCTTGTAATGAGCAGGGTAACGTACGGGCTACCGTACCGAACGCTGGAAAGAGGAGAGGAGGACGGGGTGGACCTTGTAGAAACGCCTATAAAGTCGCACTCGGCCTGCCCCTAGGAACATCGACAGAGCGACTTTTGGCTCTGGGCATGCACAACACTTATGCCAAGTTGAGGGTGATGGTCCTTATCGCTCAGAGGGACAGACTTAGTCAGAGCTCTCCTGGCTGGGCGCTCCTGATCAGAATTGGGCTCCCAACCTACCCTCAGCACCTCCATGGGGAGCTGACAGACGTACCACATGGAATCCTAAAAAATGTTGCAGTAGCACCTATCCCCAAACACATCAACAACGATCATCACGCTAACAGACGCAAGGAAAGAATCAAGTAGCTTGGGAAAAAATTTGGGTCTGACCCCAACGTAACATACGTTTACGCAGTGCGCTACGCCAGACGAAGCTATGTAATTACGGTAGTCGATAACAATATGAAACTGCTGACAAGCGCCTCTCTACGTACAACTTCGGCTACAAAGGCGCAAGCTTCGGCCAAAGCCTTAGCCATAAGATACCAAGCAAGCAGAGGAGAACCATCAGTGATTTTTTCGGACTCACAGGAGGCATGCAGGCGCTTCTTAAAGGCCGGCTGCTCATTGCAACCTTGAAGTTAATGGGACATAGACTTGCGCATAACCACAGGTTGATCTGGTGCCCGGGGCATGCCTGGCTCGAGAGGAACGAGAGGGCTGACGGTCTGGCTCGAGAATTTAGTAACCGAGCAGAGCCCCCAGCTTCCTCGAGCCAAATGGCAATACCGACAACAGCCAGAGATATTCTAGCGCACCCGCGTCTCACTCACAAAAGATACGGATCTCATAAGACACTCAAAAGTGGGGAGGCCGCAGACCCCTGAAAAATTCAAACAAACGGCTATTCAAATTTATTAAGGCTAAACAAAATTTATCCGACGGTCTAGCAGGATACTTGCCCTTGGTGTGGCGCCAGACCGACATTATACCACATCTCGTGAAGCTGCATTAAAAAAAAAACAGAGAACATAGTGTACTACCTGGGGAATAAGATAAATGCGTTCCCATGCGATAAAGCAGCTAGCAGGCAGCAACCAGCGCCCGAAAAGTGGTAAAAGGCAATAATATTCGCTTAAAAAAAGTATACGCTAAATCTATTCGTAATAGATAGTTAAAGCCAATATTGTCTGTCTTCTTAATAGGGAAAGAAACAGGCCCATGGCAAAAAAATACCTTGCGACCAAAAAGCTTTGACAATTCAGTCCCCGATTCTTTACCAGTCCGACGCAGTGAGCTTCCCACAATGATATTAAATACTCCTTGGTCCCGCGCAATGTCCTCGTGTCAAGCAAGCGATGTCAATAAGGAGGACGAGATCAGCGCCACGTCCCATCGAGATGCAGGTCCGTTCAGGCACCGTCCCCTATGTGTCCTACCTGCCAGGAACCTGAAAATATTGACCACTTTCTACCAGCATCCCGTCGATTTAGAAATCAGAGGAATAAATTCGAATTTTCATGCCGAAAATTGCGTATTTCTTTAACTGCTCAAAATATCCTCTCCTTCGGGGCTTCTTCATTCGACGTTAGCCACAGGAACACCTGTGTGGCCATTTACAACTATCTCCTTGACACAGGAACGCTACCGTGTCATTCTCAAAACGAATAATTGGATAGCTCCTTAAATCGCTGATTATGTGTTCGAAATTATTATAATGCGACTAAAAAAACGATTTCCTGTTTATATATAACTAAAATTATTGTTATTTCTGTATCTGCCAGATAAATCGATTTCTTAATTATCGTAAACGTTATGGCTCGCCTGGATTTACTTTCTTTTTTTGGTTTTTTCCTTCTCCCCTTTCCTTTAGCCGTTAACAGCCGGCTTCTTTTCCAATCCCTCGTAGCGGATAAGCGCCACAAGTGAACAAGCTAGCAACCAACGAAGAAGAGCAGCGAGCGTGCAAGCATGCACGTAGCGCGAGCTAGGGAATTCAATGATCGCACTTGATCAGAACCAACTGCCGCCACAGCTTTCGCGTTGATCAAGAGAGCCATCTTGTTCGCCCTTGGACATCGCGCCTTGCGTGCGAGAAGGACATCGGCTGTTCGTCGTAAGACCGCCGCGCAAGATGAACAGAGGCAAGGCGAACACAAGCAGCGCACGGCCACCGTCCAAGGTGGCTGCGAGCCACAGCCAGCGTAGTTTGGGCAAGACTTCCCAATCCAGTCGCCCGAATCCGCCCGGCCTGACACAGAGAAAGGTCTCCGCCTCTTCCAAGTCATCCACGTCCTCCAGTAAGAGCGCGTCTTCGCGGAGGGGCACCGAGAGCGACACCAAAGGAACAACGTTCGCGGCTTCTTCGAAGGCCAGCGCCAGGAGGAAGACCATGACGACGACGAAGACCAGCGGCGATCCTTCGCCAGCTCACTGGGCCGAGAGTCAACGTCCAGGGCCCGTCACGGTCACGCAGCACGCAACGACCAACGCCGACGATGCCAAGAAGCCGGTTGACTCGAAGCATACGAAGAAGGCTGCCGCGAAGAGCCACCATTCGGAGGGAGCTGCATTGCCGAGTGGCGAAGCAGAACATCCCAACTACGTCTCTTCCAAGGTCTTGCGAAAAAGCATCGATGTCGACAAGACCAAGAGTCAGCGTGACGCCACGAAGGATGACTTGGGAAAACCCACTTCGGACAAGACATCCGTCTCTGAAGTCGACAAGTCTGGCAAGGCGGACAAAGGGAAGACTTCAGTGGAGAGCAAGTCGCCCATACGCAGGATGTCATTGCTGAAGACTATACTAAAGCGCAAATCGCTCGCGGTCCTGAATGCCGCCGGTGAAGCGCTGACCATGCATACACCATCGAGGACGCGTCCTGAGAAGCCCAAGTCTCCGGTACATGCGGCAGCCCCCGACAAGCCGGAAACTACGTTCAACGCTAGGGCTTCTCTTGCAAAAATTTCAGCTATGAATGGTAAGCGGCGAGTATCACGGCAACAATTTTGTTAAGGAGTGCGCTGAAACTGCCATAGGAAGGCGGGGGGGGGGGGGGTGAAATTAACCTACGTTGATTCCCATTCAAGGCTTCCTTGCTAACTTACACCTATACACGGGCATCACGACTCAAAGAAGCACACTACCTTCTCACAACAGGTGCCTATAGGAAACCGATATTTATTCAGACCAGTTCCTGATGCCGACTAGTGTGTACAGTTCCGGCTGCTCTGCTGGTTATCTTTTTTTACTGTGTTCGCATCCTTAGGATACTTCCCGCACTTTCAGGAGGCTAGCCTTTCACGTATCCTATGTCTCTAGCCGTTTTCTCGCCTTTCTGGATCACTGGATAGTCAATCGTCGATTGGGTAGCGAATCGGGCTGCTGCGCTGAGGCAACAGGGTTTGAGACCAACTGACGGACCAACTTGGATCACTCTGTATGCGGCAATGGGAACACAGGTGCCGCACTTCAACGAACCCCTTTCACGCCGACAGGGTCACTGTAGATTAGGGACTGGCTGTGTACCGCTCTTCAATGAAATCCTTTGACGCCGACTTGAAGCACTGTGTATGTGTCACTCGGTTTGTGCTGATCTCCAATGAACCTCCTTGATGCCAACTTTGGTCACTGGGTAGCGCCAGTAGGTGTGTGCCATTCCAGTAATGTGAGACGAAGGCTCCGTTCTATGTTGAATGAATGAGGTCCGCGCCTTTCGAATCTTTGGAGACAGGCTTCAGTCTCTACTAAATGTGTGGGGGTTCGTTCCTTTGCGACCGTTGGAGACTTAGGCTCTGGTCTCTGCTTGGTGCGAATGCGCATGGGAGGGGCGGACAGGTGGGTCAGACACCGGAACGGGGGCGCGCGACAAGGCATCTGCCGCCACGTTCGGACTCCCTTTCCGGTAGCGCACAACAAAGTTATACAGCTGCAGTGTCAAGGCCCGCCGCACTAGGCGGCCTGAGGGCTAGCGCAAGCGCCATGTGAGCGTCATGTGGCTTTTCTCCGCCACAGATGGCACTCCGTCGACGTAGCAGTCAAACTTCCGGAGAGCAAAAACTATAGCGAGATATCCAATCACGTTATAGTAGCGCTCGGTGGCGATAAGTGACCTGCTGGCAAAGGTGACTGGTCAAAGAACGCCGCCGTGCTTCTGAAGCCGCGCAGTCCCAGGGCCCAGGTCACTCGCGTCAGATTCGACAACGAACACCCGATTGAGGTCGGGCAGCTTAATTTAAGGTGTGGCTTCTAGAGTTCGGGATAGTGCTTGAAAGGCAACCTCCTGCTCAGGAGCCCTGCTCAATCGTGCCGACTTTTTCTCAGTGCGGTCAAGGGTGCTTGGAGAGCGACGCAATTCGGGATAAACTTTCGGTAGTAAGACACCAATCTCAAAAGGCGTCTAAGGGTGTGACTGTTAACCGGCGTGAGATATTTGAAAATATCTAGGACCTTCTCTTCGCATGGCATAACACGACCCATGTCGATGGTAAAGCGCAATAGGAAATGAGTCTCAAATATTCAGGCTTTCTTCTGGCTTAGAGTCAACCCGACAGCACGCAGCCTCTCGAGGACGTCGTTCAGGTTGCGAAGGTGCTCCTCGAACATTCGAGAGATGATGATGATGTCATCGAGACACGACAACGCAAAATACTACTTAGCATCCTCGAGAATGCGATTTATTGATATCTTAAACACAGCTGCAGCTCAAGAACAGCTGAAGTGCATGCGGATAAACTGGTTAAGGCTTCAGTGGAAGATAAACGCAATTTTCTCCGCAGCAGCCGGCTCCATATGAACCTGCAGGTAGCCACTGCCTGGCATAAAAAGTACTGAAGTAGCACGCATCAATCAATCAATCAATCAATCAATATTTATTTTTGACAAAAGAAATACAAGATGGGTATAAGTACACATTTAGATTAGTCACGATAGGATCCACTTTAGGCATTGCACAGGCATTCTTCCTCGTGACCTCGTTCATCTGGCGGTAGTTCACACAGAATCGAATGGACCTGGCTCTCTGGGGGACCAATGCCACCCGAGAACCTTAGGGACTGCTTGAGCGATCGACAATACTGGTTTTAATAAGCTCATCAAATGCCTGGACAATTGCCTTTCTCTTGGCCACAGTAACGGAGCGAGGATTGCATTTCGACGGTGGTGCATCGCCTGTGTCTATCCGATGTTGCACAAAAGAGGGGCCCCCCAATCCGGACGTTCAGTGAACATCGCGCTGGAATGAGTCAGCAGCGACGACAGGCGTGCCTTCTCGTGAACCGGTGTGCATTGCGCAATACTCGTGAGGAACCAGTTAACACCGGCCGTTTTGAACCGTGCCGGCCGAGGGGCCAATCTTGGCGGCGGAGTGAGGGACACGAGCCAAGGAGGCCGCGCTAGGTCACCTCCTGCTCTCGAGTGACTTCTGGCGTATGAGGGGACGCCGTGGCAACCGGGAGTGTAGCGAAGGGTTGCAGGGGACCAGAAGGGCCTGTCCTGCAGCCGCCACTTGTGACGTCAGTCACGATGCCCGTGCGTACGAGGGTATCGCGCCCGAGAATCACGGTCACGGAAAGACCTGGGAGATGCACACAACGCTGACAGCGCACACGGTTCTCCCAGCGAGGTAGCCGCACCGAGGTAGCCGCACCATTCGCGAGCTGGAAGGTGGTGTCGCAGGCTGCAATGCGGGCAGAACGCCGGCGCAAATGAAGCGTGGGAAGGCACCTCGATCCCCACACCATCGACAGTCATCGTGGAATGGGTTCTGCCGAATTGCTTCTTCTTTTTTTTTTCATACGGTCGTTTAGCACACGAAGGGAAAGAAACGTTTGAACCAGTGTGCACAGTTCCGAGGCACTTTCTTCATCATGTCAATACCTACATTCATCATGATTTCTCGGCATGAACCGGATACTATTGCGCTAATTAAAAGTGCAACTGAGGGCAAGTCAATAGCAATAGAAATGTAACAGAGATCTCCAGAAGTGTGCTACGCCTGTGAAACAGTGTACCGTCGAGACTTCCCGTTTTCTCTATCTCAATCTCTATCTCTCAGCGATGAAAGGCACTTACACGTGCACTTGCACTTACACGAAGAATGTGAAGAGATTCATGTTAATGAAACCAGGCTTTGCACTGTAAATTCTGGATGGCTTTTAATTAGTCTAAAGCAAAAGGGCAGAAAGATGTTCAATAGGGAACACTTGGAACAGACCTCTCGCGCCACAACTCCTATTTAATCAATGAATGAATAAATTATTCTGCAGCGTAGGAATGAAGCTCTGCATTAAAAATGGACCTCTTAACGCTCTTAACGAAGCTCTTAACGTGTGGCACATGTATGCTGTCGCGTTACTATTTATTTATTTATTTATTTATTTATTTATTTATTTATTTATTTATTTATTTATTTATTTATTTAGAAGATACTGCAGGCCATGTAGTGGCCATTGCAGGAGGAGCAGAAGTACAAGAAAAACAACAAGGAAATGCAAGAGTACGTGAGTACCAGAACAGAAATAACAAGAATTAATTACATTGGAATGATTGCAGGAAAATAAAAAAAATAACAATTTCAGAAACACTGCAACAAAACAAGCTAAAACGAAGCAAACAATATTTTTCTACTGTAGCATGTTCAGCTGTCAACGCATTCATTGCTTTCAGTGTTAATAAGAAGCGATATGGGCAAGTTATTCCATTCGGTTATTGTGCGAGGAAACAAGGAATATTTAAAGGTGTTGGTACTGGCAAACTACGGTGTTGATGACTTGGCATGCCGGTGCCTCGTTAATCGCCCTGTTAGTGGTTGTATGTATTGCTGCGGATTAAGAGATAGCTGATCATTCTGAAGCAAATAGAGGAACTTATTAGTGTTTGTATATTATCCATTTTCATTAAGTTTTAGGGAGGGCCAGTTGGACGGTATTTAGAAAATATAAAGCGTACAGCTTTTCGCAGAATTTCTTTCCAATGAATCGATGTTGCGTGTTGTGCCCAAACAATGGCCGCTACCATCAACCTAAGATGAACGAGCGCGCTCTGTGAGAGCGCTCGCCCTGTCCTGCTGAAGTCCCGTCTCTGCTGGCGCAGAGGAAAGCGGCCACAGCGAGCTGGACAGCCAGCAGCAGCGATGCCTGGCTCTGGGTGGAGCGCTCTCGCTCACGCTGCTGATGATCATCTTCTTCAGCGTCGTCAGCTACATCCTGCGCAGCAGAAACCCAATCATCCCAGTGGCCTGCCAAACGGCCGAGTGTGTCGCCGCCAAGGAGTACGTCGAAGGACTGCTCGGGGACCCCAAGCTCCGGTACGCGGTCCCCGCGGAAACCCATCGGCTGGCGCGTGCCGCAGTCCGCTCTCCTGAGAGTCCGCTCTGCCGATACACTTTACAACTGCGGCTCGGGTGAATTTTGCGTATGCCATGAGCGTTGCTGCTGCGCCGTGCAGCTCGCCAGTAAAACAGTGTTCCTGGAAAATGGCAATGCGTTTGTGAACAGATCGACCATCTGCATCTTGGTGAATTTCGTGGAATTCAGGCTTTCGGTCAAGCGACTATCAGCCTTGCATTTTCAAACAGCATGGCCGGTGTGCCGACAGAAAACATCCGTGCCCGTATTCACATAAAGCTCTTACACTAGATTTGTTCGTAAGAACGAATTCCAGCCAATCCTTATGCTGGCCATATTTGTACTAGCGAAGGCGGTCTGTCTATGGGCAGAGATCGTTTAGGAACGAAGAGATTTGTGAATTCGGCCTCTGGTTCCGGACTTGCAAGTTATATCGCACGTGCGTTGCGATAGTCTCCATCGGCAAATCGCAATTAGGCTACCAGATAACGTAAACCATCAGCGGAGAGTTCACGGACTCAAGAACCGATCGTAAGGTAGGGACGATATTTGCGGTCGTCCACTTTTGCGAGTAGAATCATATTTGTGAGATTCCGCTTGACTTTCGCATGCCGGCGACCACTGTCGACAGCGTTCCTAGAGCTCTGCTAAGACATCGTGTTTGGCACTGGGCCAAGAAAGTTGTCACTCGCGGAGGTACCGATGCCCGGTGCTAACCAGAGGAAATCTCGTGACTGTACCCGCGAAAGTGAGCGACCGAAAATGCCTCCTCAGGGCCGCGACTTTACAGCGATGCATAACGTTTTTCGAGCTTCGTCAGTGGTCAGAGCGACGCTCCGCCTGCGTTATCAATGAGATCAGCCGACCGTTAACGGTATACAAGAGTGGCACGGAATCAAGCGGAAGGCATCGCTACGTTATACCCGACCTGGTCTGAATTCTGTAGCAGAAGTCACGAAGCCGCATGTCCGCGCCATACGTTGCCTCTGAGTGATAACAATAATGGGAACCTATAGGACCTCGGATTTTTACTAAAAACCTTACGAAGACCAACATTGAATTTACGGAAGGCATGTGGGAAGTAAGATTTAACTGCGTAAATTAGGACGAGGGTAACTTTACATCGCTTTCGTTACGCTGAGGTGGGTTCGCGACTTCCGCCGGCAGCAACGTTGCCTTCGACTTTCGTTTCCCCTTTGCATTGCAGCCTAACGTTCAGCTCGCACCATAAGCATTGTTCTGCGAGAGGCGACGGCTCCTTCTTGCGCGACTCAGCTCGCGATTCCGCGCAGGTGCGCGAACTTCTACAATTACGTGTGCGGGCAATTCATCACGAACCGCTCGAGCGTGAGCGCCGGCGCCTTGGAGATCGTGCACAACCGGCTGCTCGCGGACCAGCACAGGAGGCCGGACAAGATGGGCGGCCACGTGGCGGCACGCGTGTACAGCAGCTGCCTGCAGTTCGTCGATCTGCGCGAGACGCCGGCCGCCGCGATGCGGGAGGCGTGCAGGACCATCAACTCTGAGCAGCTGCGCGCGGCCACCACTTTCGCAGAGATCGTCAAGGTCGGTGTCCGCGGTGACCCCGAACGCCAGCTGCAACAGCCATTTTCGGAAGGGCCTCGCGAAATTATAAGCCCGAACTTATGACCAGGAAGGTAGAATAGGAGGGGGGGATGGTATTGATAATCTGCACGCTGTTTGCTGTAACCCGAAACGATCTCTTTTTCTGCCAACTCACCGTGTCTATGATAGGTACGTCATAAGTGACTCTTTCGATAAGGTGACCGGGGCCGGCTTGCACGAACATTTAACAACGAATTTAAGAACGCGTTCTTGTGCGGACTATAGGCGTTGTCTATTTAAGAATCTGCTCGAAATTTTGGTTATACACTGGAACTTGTGAAGTGCCGTCTAGGAAGTGTATTACTATTACGGCTAGCAGTTCTCAAATTGGTTTAAAACATGGAGAGCTATAGGAGAAAATGCAATCTCGCGTCACCCGCCCCGGTATAGCGCGGCAGCTACGGCGTTGAGCGTCTGAGCCAGATATCGCGGGTCTTAAACTGGGCAGCACAACGCCGTATACCTGCCGCGGACGAAAATTTAAGTATCGCGTCGCTGTGCTAGGCAGCCAGCAGGCAAGCTTCCCTGCCAACATAGATACTGTCGCCCACTGCCTCGACTAAGCGCCCATTCGCGACATTCCTTTCCTGCCTTCTCCCATATCGGAGCCGAAAGAATCCCGTTACGTTTACGACACGAGCACGGCCTCCTTTATTTTGTTTTCTCCTTTCCCGCGGCTGCGCGACGCACTTCGCGTTAGCGCGTTCTGCGTTGAATTACTTAACCGAAGCGGCATGCCTTAATCGATGACAGTGCAGGCATTGCGCCCGACGAAGAGGCTTGCTGTTATTCACTGACAGGTCTCGCAATAATCCACACAACGCACAAGAAGAGATGCGTACACACACAGAGCGTTGACATTCGACTGAGACGTTCGTGTTTGTGACCGTTATTCACCGGCAGGGAAGCGAGGCTCCCTGGAGAAGAAGCGCCCACGGGCTTGCGTTTGACATTTCGGTTTTTCGCTCCGTTCAGCGCCGCGATAGCTTGCAAACACAATCGCCCTAGCGCGGTCTCTGGATGTATACGCACCGCCCATATCTGTTTGCAGTGTCCGAAACCCCAGTGAGAGGCCCTTTCAGCGTCGACCGCGCTGTAAGGGCTGACACTGCAGCACGAAAATTCCAGCAGTTACGTTAGATTAACTTTGGCGACTGTGACCGTGAATTCATGGTCCTCGCCAGCCTCAATGGTCAGTTCAGTAAGGCTAGTTGGTTGGTTGGTTTCGTCAGAAGTACGAGAAATAAACTGGCTCTTGCGATAGCTAGTCTACTGCAGTATATCTTCACTGGGCAGTGTGGCTACTCGCCTTAGTAGCTTAGCGGCTACGGTGTTGCGCTACTGAGCACGAGGTCACGGGATCGAATCCCAACCGCGGTGGCCGCATTTCGATGGGGGCGAAATGCAAGGAAGCCAGTGTACCCATGCATCGGGGACACGTTAGAGATCTCCTGGTAATCAAAATTAATCCGAAGGTGTCCACTATGGCACGCTTCATAATCAGATGTGATGTCTGGCACGTAAAACCTCAGAACTTATCTTTTCTTTATTACTACTTTGGCCAATGTGACTAACAAACCGCAAGCCCCTTCGGTTACCTTCAAAGGTAAGGTACGTACATAATACAGACTACGTATGCGCACCTATTATTTACCATACAGTACTTCTCACGGGCTCACCGAAACTGAAAATAATACTGCGCATATGGCTGTCCTATATAATAACCATATATTATACTGACATATCATGCCTATATCATGACATCGCATCGCCAAGTGTAATTCTGAATACTTCGCGATGAACGAACTTAGTCCCACAGAATTCACGGCATCGTTTACTTAAGTAACCCTGTCCTCTCTGTAATATCAAGGAATGTATATACTTATCCGTTTAAATAACACTTCAAAAGCTTTGCTTTCTCGTATTCTTAGTTTCAGTTTAATGCGTTATCTTCAACCGCTACAGTTGTATGTAACTGTCGGATTCAGGTTTTGGCCAGCGTCTCTCTCCAGCGGGGTCTGCACACCGTGCTCGAGATCGGTCTCGTGAACTACACAAATCCCGGGAATGTCTCGCTGCGCTTTTCCCCGGGCAGATCTATCCAGCGCAAGTTCAACAAGGACAACCACGGCGACCTGGAGCGGAACCTGAAAGCCGCGTTTGCTTGGGCGCCTGAGGTAAGGCGTATTTGTCGCGCCAAGCTCGTGCGCGGCATTACGAAATCGACTCCGCCAAACCTTGGTTATAAGTTGTTGTTGTTGTTTTTCAAAATACTCTTAGTGAACTATAGCCCCGAACCCCCGTATGTGGAAAGTTTCGCAGTCCCTTTCGTTGGTAGTAAAGGGAAGTACAATCCTTTATAGCAAAAGTGAGCGAAGCACATTGTAAGCTACAGTATTGAACTCCGCGGGGCCCAACGTTACTATCATTTCCGATGCGCTCAAACTGTACGCCTCCAAACACTGACTAAGGTGCGGGAAGGTTGACGCAAAGTCCATATAATACCATTTCATTTCATTTTATTAGTTTAAAGACCCCATTCGGTGTATTCCGTAAGGGGTGGTTAACATGTTTTCAGTTGTGCGTAGTTCAGAAAACAAATTACTAAATGATCGCTGTACTAATCATCTTTAGCATTTTGTTGCTCAAGTGCACTCTCCGCGGTCAGCAATAAAAATGAACAAGCTGTTCCAATTTTCCATATGTTGGACGGTGTACGGGCTGTTCGAGGTAAAGGCGATGAACACTGCTAATCACAACCGTCCGCTCCAGGTCAACACGACTGCAGCCGTGAACCTCGTGTTGGCCCTCGACAAACGCGTCGAAGAAGCGTTCGCCGCCGGCGCGCGACACGGCGACGAAGAGAATATGACGCTGCGCAGTTTTGTCCACGACCTCATTCCCGCTGTCACCACGGAGGAGTGGGTGTCTGCCTTGACGGCCGCGAACCCCGACTCCTTCGTCGCGAGCCCCGAGACTCCGTGCTTCGTCACGGCCCTGGGCGGCGTTCGCGACGCCTTTCGCCAGCTGGTCGCGGTCGGCGTCCACAAGGCCGCCTCCTACCTCGCGGCGAACCTCGAGGCCGAGGTCGCCCTCTTCGAGGATGCGAGGCAGAACCTAAGGTCGGACGCAGCTGCTAAACACCGCTTCTGCCTCGACGCGACACGCCGCTGCATGGCCTCCGCCTGGCATCCTTTGGCCGCGAGGATCCTGCAAACCTCCGGCCAATACAGCGTTGTCAAGGACATGTACGGCACGCTGCGCCACGTCTTCAGCTCCGGCAGACGCAGGCCCCTGTTCACCTGGCTAGAGCCGAAGGTGCACGCCGCGGCAATCAAGCGGCTCGACCGCACCTCGGTGACCGTGATTGGCGCTGAAGAGGAGTCTCAGGGCGTTGCCGCCGACTACGCCGGCTTCACGCCCACCGTGACTGAGCCGAAGGATTTCGTTGACGGATACTTGAGCACCCGGAGACAGACCCAGAAGATGCAAATAGCGGCGCCTCCGGCACGTAGGCAGGTAGTGTACGCGAACATGGAGCTTACCGGCACTGCCTTTTACGATTCCGGGCTACGCGCCATCGTGCTGCCCCCAGTCTTGCTGACAGAGCCGTACTTCTACGGCAGCGTGCTGCCGTTGCAGTTCAACTACGCCACTGTCGGAGCCGTGCTGGCTGTCAGGATGGCCCAGGTCATCGGCACGGAAGTGCCGACTGGCAACGGCAAAAGTACGCGCGCGCTTGGTTTGCCTTTTATGTTCATATAAAGACAGCTTATTTGTCTATCTGTTCGTTGTATGGATACCTTAAAATTGCATGCACATACGTAACAGAGTGCATTACAGATCACAATGAAAAGTCTGAGCTAACGTAGCGTGTATGACCTGCGCCTCAATAGAAGATTGATTGGCATCTTCTGAAACGGCGGAATCATAATTCATTATTCTCAAAGCAATAGCGTATTAGCTCGGTTGTTTGCATCGCGTATTCGGATTATATAGCGTCGCGTTTCTTGAACTTCGCGTCATGTCGTACATGCTCGTGCCTGTCGTTGCAACAGAAATATATAATCAATTTCTTAGCAGTTTGGTAATTATAACATAGGGCCGTATAACGTAAAACTATTCCAATATGTTTTTATTCCAATCTCCTGACGTCGAATTTGCGTAACCGCCGACGCAAGCATCGGGCGGTCACCCGCAGGGTTGTCTGAAAAGACCAATCAAATGCTTCCCTCGTTCATAGGAGGTCACTTTTGTTTGCTTGAAAAACGAATAACATTGTCTGCACTTAGCGGCTTGTCTTATCTAATTCTCTCACAAGAGGCGAAGAGCATGCTCAAGTGGCGAGGAATTCAATGGAGCAGCGCCACTGCACTGAATATCGATACCCGGATGAAGAGGGTGGTACCTGTGCCTGCGATTGGTCCGCTTTCCCTTACTTAGCTTGCAGTGGCTCATTAACAATCGCGGCGGCATGCAACGGAAGCTTAAGAATGATGCTAAAACGGATCCTCAGCAAGAAGAGTCCGCAGAATTAGGTCGTAAACGTGCCGAAAGTTCTCGAAAACGTTACACGGCCACACAAACAGTTTTATTACACGCAAATAAACCCATGCTCTCCGGCAGGGGCGAGTAGCCAGTGCCGGAGCGATCGACGGCAGCCATCTTTTATTCATTTCGGAACGGGGCTGCAGTCTGCGGCTATTCAGAAGAAGATTCAGTTTTGTTCGGCATATTAATGCATTTTTAACGCGTACGCGTCACTTTGACGCGGTAAGTTCTTGAGGTTTTGTGACTTCGCGTGAGAGGCAGATGAAGTGGGTGCAGCCCAAAAACTTCTGGCCACTAGCCGAGAGCTAATGGCAAAAAGGCGTCGAATAAGAATAGCTGTTTTTGTTTTGTTCAGTCAAATTATGCATAATCAGTGTGTACACGTCATATCAGATGGGGAGCTATCGCGGTTTTCGTGACGTCGTGTGACAGACAGGTTAAGTGGGAGTGGTCTAAAAAAGTTTTTGACCAATCGCGGTGGGCTGATTGCAGAATTGAAATAGAAAAAGTTTGGAATAGTTTTACGTTGTAGCGCCCATAGCTTCTGAAACAGCGTGGGTAAGCAAAGAGACGAATCGTAACGCATCCAGCACAGCGCCCGATATAGATCTATGTGCCCCTTGAACCTTTCACTTTCTTCTATTCGCTGCACTCTGTAGATTCGCTATGCATGTTGATTGGTCGACTGCTGCAGGTGGCCAGGACAATCCAAGGGCCCATTGGAGCGAGACGGCTTTGAGCAACTTCCAAAAGAGCGTCCAGTGCCTCCAGGAGCTGCGTCAAAATCTTTCCCTTCCCGCCAGTCCAACCAACTCGCGGCGGGAGCAGGAAAGCATCTTGCTTGCCTGGATGCAGGCAAGGATGCTGCGCTGTGAGGCGTCCTACAAGTGGCCCCCAGCTTGTGGGGGTAGTGCTGGCAAGGGGGTCCTCCCGTTCGACTTCACACAAAAGCTCATGCCAACTGAAAAAAGAAAAATGGCATTCACAAAACGAGAGCACTGTATACTCTGCATTTTGCGGAAGGAGCCTAGGGCGCGTTAAGAAAGCTTTTGAGACGGGAGCAGTTGCAGAAGACGTGGGTGTATTTTCCCGAGGGGCACGTAGCTAACCTCGTATGTGAACATTAGCTCCTTTACGCTTTGCGGCACGTGTAAATATATTATTTACACGTGCCGATGTTCGATGTCGATGTTCGCGTGCTTTGAAGTCAGGACGCAGATGCCAATCGTCGCCGGCGCCAGCGCGCAGGCGTTTTAGTTTGCTCGTTTGTGCGGCCCGATTCCCGCCCGTATTGGTCACGTAACCAATCTTCGGGTGTGTTTGCATTGGTCACATGACCAATATAAGCACGTCCGGCCGCATGACCGCGGAAAATAGTGAGCCATTTAAAGACGTGACGGCCCTACGCTACCGTACGTTCTCACCCTCGAAGAAGGAGCCGAGAATGTCCCGAAACGTCGAGTTGCCGCAATAAATGTTTTACAGCGAAGCTGTTAGTGACTATTAGAAGCGCTCAAAAACCGGTTGTCATGGTTCTCTGAATAAAAAATAAACTAGGTTACTCACGAACTTTATCTTTTGATGAAACAGGAGGAATGTCAAGGGCAATATGCAAGCAAATTTTGAAGTGTCTGTGTCAAATAGGGGTTCAATGAAAATTGTCAAACCTTCGTTTCCGGCCGGTGTAGAGGCCTTAAGTGAAGCGCTTCAAAAGTTTATCCACTTTAGTGAAAAGAGCAAGAGCGGTAGAGGTCGGATATATGTAGGAAATGGGTACCAATGACGTGTACCAAAGGTTTGAAGTGTGCAGTATCATGTGCTTTGAAAATATATTACAATTGCTGAATACTCGTTCTCTCTTCATTTTTATGCGTTTTACGAGGCATGTAGTTGCTTTTTACTGGTCTGCTCGGTGAACTATGCAAGGCACGCTGTTTATACTTCGTCGAAGTAAGAAGTATGTTATGATGTGACGAACTATAAATGTCTGACCTGTGGAGATTAATTGTAGCCTTCGTAGAAAGTTACTTATTCAAGCGTTCCAAAGTCTCATACTGCCGCTATCCGCAATGTTTCCCAGAGTCCTAACACAACTGTGTACAAGACCCCAACTTCCAATTCAATGAAAATCGAGTAAATGTTGAGTGTAATGTATGGTGAAACTTTCACCTTCCAGACTTAATTAAAAGTGCTGCGAGTAATTACTAAACCCTCGCTCTATCTATTTTCATGCGTTATATACAAGCGTCGCAGTTGGTTCCTCCGGTGTCCTCGGTGAACTAAAGGCACCTTATTTATATTTGGGGGATGTAAGAGAATATTACGCTTAATGCGTAGCAAAGTGCGAAGTGTGTAACCTAATCGTAACATTTGCAATAAATACGTATGCAAGTGCTCCATAGCGTTATAAGTGTGTTTGTCGAGCGGAGCAAAATTTAGCGTGCTGCCCTAGCATAACTACAAATGAGAACAAGATCAAATTTAGCGAAGATAAGTATGATAAATTTGTGTGCGAAGTTACATGCATTAGGATTATGTATAGCCCTTGCAAAAAAAAAAGAAACATCTAGCAATGCTCGAAAGCGTTATATATGGCCATTTTACACTGTTTCCCAGCATCCCGGGATACGTTGCACAAAGTTATGTTTGGCAGAAATACGGGGAACGTTATTGGTTATGCGTAGGCAAAAATTGAAGTGTTTGGGTTTATTACGACCTGTATAATAAGTTACGTATTCCAGCACTACAGAGTGTATATGATTGAATTTTACGAGCGCCGGAAAATTAAACTACAAGTGACAGCGAGATCAATGGCAGCAAAATGGGTGGCTCGCTATGGCAAAGCTGCGTGCTAAGTAAACTGCGTGTGCAATAAACACTATACTTGCAAAAAAAAATTTAAGCAAGTCTCCAAAAGAGTCACACAGCCGTTTTCAGCTACGTTTCTCAGCGTTCCGAGAGAACTGGGCGTTACAAAATGTTTATATTTATCAGAAATATGGACGAGGTCATCTAAAGTGCAATGCGTCGACAGATTTTTAACTTTCTGGCTTAATTATCAGCGCTACTTTCATTTATCATCTATCATCTAGCGCTACTTAACTATCAGCGCTACCCAATTATTGAGCCCTAGTTCGTCGGTGTTTTCGTGCGTTAAACGAGGCAAGACCGCTGTCCTCGGTGAACTATACGAGGTACCTTATTTTATGTTTGGTGAAACTCAGGGTCAGGTAATGGGTGATGTGTAGGCAAAGTTCATCATGGTTGGACTAATTGCGGCTTTAGCAGTAAATAACGTATGCAAGCGATCCTGAGTGTCATAAGTTCGTTTCACGCATAAGGCAGTATTTATTCCGCCACCCTATAGCTGGAGAACTGCGAACGCAACCGGTATCCCATCTTTAAAGAAAAAAAAAAGCATTGAGGAAAGGGGCAGACATTGGTCAATGTTACGGCGAAGTAAAGCTATAGCGTGGATGAAATGCTGCCATTGTGGAAAATCATTGAGTACTCGTCGGTGCCAAATGCACACTCAGACGGGGCAGGCGCTTCCTTTCGCGGTCGTGTATGTTTCGCGCTAACATCGATACAGTGGTCGTCTTGCATCCAGTGCGTATACGCAGCCCTGCAACGGGTTCTTCTTAGTTCACGCTCTGTTGCCGTATACCAAACTCCCTATAGAATAAACCAATGCGTGGTCATATGCATGACAGGGGCTGCGTGCGGCGTACGAGGCGCTCCTGATCTGGTTCACCCAGGAGTCCGGTGACCCCGACGTCTTCAGCCGCTACTGGCAGGCCGCGCAGGTGCTGTTCTTCGCGCGCTTCTGCTTGCTGTCGTGCGGCGACGGTGGCGACGCACAGCGGCGCGACACGAGCGCCTCGCACGTGGCGCTGCGCGACCGCTGCCTGCTTCCCCTGCACAACATGCGGCAGTTCGCCGAGGCGTTCGAGTGCACCGCCAGCGAGAGGTTCGTGGTCGGCCATTGCAAGCTCTGAGGCCAACTGTGCGAAGGCGGCAAACGCTGCTTCGATGCGTGTAGCGCGGTGGCCGGTGTTTGTGTAGTAGAAGCCGCCACGTGCCTTTAACGAAGCCTCTCCGCAGACTGCAGCTGCACATGTGCATTATGTGTGGCGCCAGGCGTTGTACTGTTCTGAGGAATTGTACTGTTCTGTAGTGTAAGATTTAGTCTTTCTTGTTGTCGTTCATATTTCTTTTTTAAATGCCAGTGTTCGATACCCGCAGTTAGTTACGCCATCGCAATATTTATAATTACGTACACTTTGAAACTAGCAGTATGTCACGTGGCAATTGGTATTAATCCTAAGCATGCCGAATCCTATAATGATCGTGTTGCTTGACGTGCCTTCCATATACTAAAGCGATCGGTGTTGGAAAGAGAATAGTTGTGTACAGACGCAGTTGCGTCTGTGCTTTCGGGTGATTGCATTGAGTGATAGGACGATGATATACAGTGCTAACGCTACATGTATTGCACGTTAACGGGCACATCAGACACTGCCTCACGATTTTCGCGTAATTAAAATGCATATATGCGGCTGTTTGTATCCAATTAGTCGTTTAGAAAAAGTTTATTTCAACAAGATACGATACGAACACTGAGTCACAATCACGGCACAATTACACTAGGATGATAACATAGCACGAAGCATTGTATACACGGCACGTTTTCAAAGTAGTGTCCGAGTCCTCACTCACTAATATATAACCACATAGACACACGGAAACGCACAGTCACACATAAACTAATTATTACATATATAAAATTCTGTTCAATATATAGAGTGTACACAATGGTTATGTACAATAATGGTGTGACAGAAACACTTTACACAATTTTAAAGTGATGTGTACGAGATGTGTATATACAAAAATGATAATGTATACGACAGCACTCACACACAGAAATTAGTGAGGCTCTAATACATGTGCGTGGTTGTGTTGTACCCATTGTGTTGCGCCCTTTGTGTTGTACCAGAACAATTGTGCACTTCCCTTTACGTGCCGTTTAGGGGCAAAAGCTTTGGCACGAGCCGCATCCGGCCTCTTATTTTTCGTTCACTCCGAAAGAGCCGGGAGCATATGCATTTGAGCCAAAATTAGTACACCACAACTAGCCGGCAAAGCTTCCGGAAGGGAGCAATGGGGGACTTGGATCACCAGCGAGGATCGGGAGATGCAACTAGTGCTCCTCGACCAGGCATGACAGACCACTCAAGCCAGTGGAGCCCTGGACTAGGAGCTCCACCCACCCGCTCCCTACACCTGTTTTCTTTTTTTTAAATAAACATTTTGATATATATATATATATATATATATATATATATATATATATAAACGAGAAGAAAGGGGGTTAACCGAGGGACCCGATAATTATTAGTCATATAATGAGAAGCCAACAAGCACTGACACCAAGTACAACATAGGGGAAATTGCATGTGCTTAATAAATGAAATAAAGTAATGATAAATTAATGGAAATTAAAGTGGATGAAAAAACAACTTGCCGCAGGTGGGAACCGAACCCACAACCTTCGCATGTCGCGTGCGATGCTCTACCAATTGAGCTACCGCGGCGGCGTTTCCCCATCCACTTTCTTGGGTATTTATGTGTACTAGTAGAACCCTGGGAGTGTTAGCCAGCGCCCCCACTCACAGACCTTGGCGGCGGACGTGGAACGTCTTTTTTGCCGCAGGCGTCACGAGAACGTGATCTTTTCGGGTGAAGGCAACTGGTCAATAAACCCACATATGCTACCTGAAGGCATCAATGTTGCCGGATTCGAGACCCTCGTTATGATATAAACGAGAAGAAAGGGGGTTAACCGAGGGACCACCACTTTAATTGGAGTGGACGGACCATCCACTTTAATTTCCATTAATTTATCATTACTTTATTTCATTTATTAAGCACCTGCAATTTCCCCTATGTTGTACTTGGTGTCAGTGTTTGTTGGCTTCTCATTATATGACTATATATATATCAAAGAATTTGATTCTAAACGACAGGGTGCTCTCGGCGGATATATATATATATATATATATATATATATATATATATATATATATATATATATATATATATATATATATATATATATATCAAAGAATTTGATTCTAAACGACAGGGTGCTCTCGGCGGCAACGCTGACCCTCTGCTAGGACAGCTCCTTTAGCAGCAGCTTCAGCTACGAAGCATTCCCACCGATTGCGTCGCGCGTCGTTCAGCAAAAAGCGTTAACACGGGAATGCGTGGCTCGTGCGGCGCGCATTCGCAGTGGCGGATGCGCTGCAGGCGATGCGGCGCATGCGCAGTGCATGGGTCCAAAGCCCACGCCAGCGCTTTGTTCCCGCGCTGGTCGCCGCCAGCACTGCGCTTTCCTCCTCACCCCTTCGCTATACCCTCCTCCGCTTTCCACCTTATGGTATCGCAGCAACCTCCCTCTCCACTTTTCTCCTCGCGCCTCTACGCTCTAGACGTTTTTCTCGTTGCCCGCCTTAGGGCACATTCACACCGGCGACTTCAGGAGGTCGCGCGACCATTTGCGACTCGCAATCAAAAAGCGACCGAAGGCGACTGATGTTCACGCCGTCAAGCCCGGCTGAGCGCGACCCGCAAGTCGCAATCCCGGAGATTATCGTTCTCAGCGAGAACTCTCGGAATCTACGCGGAATTTGAATGCGACGCTGGAGGAGGCCGGATGTAGACACACGAAAGATCACTTCCGGTGCGCCGCTGATTGGTTTATCAGTTTTGCGACCACGGTCGCGCGACTGAAAAATCGCGCAGAGAGCGACTCGCCCAAAATGGTCGCTTTTCGAGAAAGGCGACCGTTTGCGACCATTTGCGACTGGTCGCAAAGCGACCAACTTGGTCGCGCGACCTCCTCAAGTCGCCGGTGTGAATGTGCCCTTATAGAGCGTTGGCTGTGATCTTTCGCTATGCTCGCTCGCTCGGTTACGCCGACGCTCGCCGTTAGCTCGCCGCAGGAACGCGAGCCACCGCCGTGTCGCCGCGCCGGCGCTGGCCGCCGGAAGTTCGTCAGGAAAGTTCACTCCATGCAGATTGGCCTTAAGAGCTGCGCTCTGAAACGCGTAGTATACATGAATTGAGGAGCTCGTGACGTACTTGGTTTGATTCAATTGCTACTATACAGAAAACTTAAGCGTTGCGATGCGTCAAGCACCATGACAGCAACGGTATGTATACATGCGTGTTGCATTACTTCCTTGTAGCTTCGTATGGTCGTTGCTTATATATTAAATTTCATTTTATTGTACAAGCAGGCGATGCGGGGTCCCTTTTCGAAAATTAGATGAACTGGAAGAACTGCTCTGGCTAATCTCTGAGATTATGGTTATTGATTCGTGTGGATGTATTTTAGTAATAATTTTTCTGTGGCCGCAGTCGAAATATTTAAATCTTTCAGATTTTCTCAACAATTTGCAGCACGCGAAACTTTTGTAAACATCTCATTTTTTTTAAAGAAATGGGTGAAGTTGGAATAATCGTTCAGTGCGAGTTCTCATCAAAGCAGGAAGACTTGAAAACGGCACTCACAACGTGTGCTGTCTTACAAGATACGCTAGTTCTACGCAGGCACGTTTTCTAAGTACAATAAGAAACATGCAGTCTTGTCTCCGATCACGAATTATAACTCACCATTCTTAAATCCCCTAAGCGTATAAATATCTGTTTCAGCAAGTACGGCGCGAGCTTTAAAAAAACGTTTTACAAAACGAGGACCTTTTAGCGTGAATATTTCATATCCGGCCAGTCTTTATCATTGCGAAAATGAATTACGAATATTGACTTCTTATAGGTGATGTGGCTTTCCACCTCATGGCTCCGTTGCACCCTCCTCTCCCGCTTTCCTCCTCGCGCTCTCTTCTCCTCCTTTTCTCCTCGCGATCTCTGCTGCGCTCTACGTTCGCTCTTTCATCCTTTGCTGTGCTTGTTCGCTGGATTACGCCGACGCAGGTACGGGCGGCTAAGAGCAGCGCTCTAAAATGTAACCTCGCGTTAATCTCGTTCCGAAAAGGGGGAAGATCGCCAGTTCTGTAGCAGTTCAACGGAGGTGTTGGTACGTAATTCCCACCCTAGAAGTCCTCATTAGTTTTCCTAGGTATTTGTGTCATTTCTTTATTCAGATGTTCCTAGCATAATGTGAAAGTTTCACGTTCACAAGCCATAAAAAGATAACTTTCTTGGCACCGCATGCCTATTATTTGAATATTTAAACAGAATGTAAAAAAATGACAGAAAGCCGAATTCTGTGCAATCGTTACTGCAAAGAGGACGATGTAAACACGACCTCCTTTACGCTTCTTTAAGATCGCACTGGCGCAATGGTAAGCTGCTGCTTTCTCGGAAGCCACGGTTTTCAGTAGTTTGCGGATCGCTAAAGAGATGGCGCGACCAGCAACAAAACTTCTGCCAGGAGACAGAACGACGAGCGTTGCTGTTTGGCGAAGCCATTGTGGCACCAATAAAAACAAATCAGATTAACACCACGGGCGCTAAAGTTGTTGTGGCCGTATCACATGGTGTACGCCCTTTTAAATGCAGAGTATTTATTTATTTATATGAAATACCATCAAGGTCCGAGGTCGTTACAGAAGGGAGAGGGAAACAAGCATTAGAGGGAGAAATAGCAATTCGGCTTCTAAGAATACAAGTACAGTCGAGCGCCTTTACAACGAAACGACCTGTATATCGAATGGATACTTCTGTCCGGGTTGCATATATTGAAAATTTGGAAGGCCCAGTGCTTTAGCAACCGTGATTGGCTGAAACATCGCCGGCGACGCTCGACGCCCTTCGCAACCGCTGTGAGTACGCCTCGACACCTAACGCATGTTACACTAACCTAACCTAACCTGTCGTGGACGACATGCAAGGGCAATAATCCTCACGGCGTGGCATCAGAGCGTCGCCGCCGGCGTTTCAGCCAATCGTGTTTAACAGCGGTTGCTAAGGGGCTGTGCCTTCTAGACAAGTATACGCGCCTCGGTTCTATCGTGAGCTGTGCGGTGCACGACTTTTACAACGAAGTGACTTGTATAACGGATGATTTCGGAGGCCGCAAGCAATTCGTTATAAATGTATTCGATTGTAATTCTCAACAGCAGCCTTAAATGCAACTGCATCGATCAGTTCGGTTACCAAGTGGTCAGGATCAAAGCATTACGAGAGTATGGCGACAGAGGCGGCCGGGTGGTTCCATTATCTGGATGCAATGGAAAAAATAAATGGCTTACTCCGGGAAAATGGCACCTGTACATAATCTTGGTAATCGGTTCTGTTTGATATATGCGGTGGTTTTGACAGAAGATGACGTTTTAGTTTTTGGCATTGTTAAAAAGATGACCAACTCTTCCCCAACCGGAAAATGGGGGTAAGCGAAGTTTGTCCTGCGTGGACCTGACCTTCGCTACGGGTAAGTAACCCACACGTAACGGTACTGGATTGCTTCGGCCTCCCGTTCCCTCAGCTCGAAATATTCTCGTAGCTGTCGGATTGCCTGGGCTCGGGCGTCTCTAACGGCTGGATCGGCGAGCCTTTTCACGGGCGAGTACTCGCCACCACTCGTCGAAGGCTGCCTGCACCTCGGGGGAACACAACACATGGCCGTCCCACCCGTTTTCCGAGAGTGAATTGAAGGGAAACAAAGGCGGCGTAGCATGCGCGAGACCCTTTCCTGCCCTTTCACTCCCCGGCGGAAGCGAAACGGCTCCGATTGGTTGCTCGCGTAGCAGCTGGAATGCAGCTGGAATTCTTGCTAATGACCCACGCTTCGGCGCAGCTGTCAACTCATCAAACCGTATACTTTTTGCGTATACTTTTTGCGTGACCAGAACGCCATAGAAACTTGTGAGTCAATACAAGCTTCGCTTGAAAAAGTCACCGCCGTTTACAATACTACCCTACGCAAATTTCGAGTGCAGCTGTTTAGGCGTTTTGAACGCGCTATCATCATCATCATCATCATCATCATCAGCCTGGTTGCGCCCACTGCAGGGCAAAGGCCTCTCCCATGCTTCTCCAACAACGCGCTATATATTGTAGCAAAGAATTTGATTCTGAACAAGGCGCTCTCGGCGGCAGTGCTGAGCCTCTGCTAGAGCAGCTCGTTTAGCAGCAGCGGTAAAGCATTTCCACCGGTTGCAATGCTCATTCTTCAGAACGAAAGGTGAACACGAGAACGCGTGGCTCGCGCGGAGCATTCTCTAGCAGCGGCGGCGCCGCAGGCAAAGTAGGGCGTGCGCAGTGGGTCCGAAGCCCACGCCAGAGCTTAGTTTCCGAGCTGGCCGCATGCCTGGTTGTCAGCGGCACTCCTATTTCCTCCTCACCTTCTCGTCATACCCTCCTCCACTTTCCGCCTCCTGGTTCCGCTGCACCCTCCTTTTCGCTTTTCTCCTCGCGCTTCTTCGCTCTCGCCCCTTTTTTTCAACCGCCGCTGCGCGCCGCGTTCGCCGTCCTCTTTCGCTGTGCTCGTTCGCTCGGTTACGCCGGTGCTCGCCGCATGCAGGAACGGGTGACCGCTGTCACGTCCAACATTCTTTGTGCGTAAACTAAGGAAGCTAAATACGATTCAGGTGAATGACGCAGAATTAAGCGTCTTACCTTTCTTTAGATCACTATCATCATCGTGACGCAAGGACTTGTATGCACTAGATTGTTTGTATTGACCCTGCAACACTATGTTGATTCTTACGATTTCAGTACATCCTAGCCGCGTTTTACACATCAAGGAAAAATTAGCCGTGCTATGGATCTCATATGTAGCCGACACAGGAGCTGGCTAAGGCTGCATGCATTACGTTTATTGCACGAGTAACGTTCACGTGGGTATACATCGTATTCTGAAACTACTGCAGCGTCATGCCTAGATAAAAAAAATTGTACACCCCATTCTACTGCAAGAGCTGTCAGTGTGTCACGGGACATTGATTGTGAAATTTAACCTAGATAATACCTGCGAACACGTATATTCCTACCAGCAGTATCGAGGAACATGCAACAGAAATAATAAGAGTGCCGATGTCAATTGCACTTGGCCGGCCGGTTCCTGCAGAGTGCTAGCGTCACCTGCAAATTGTTAGCTTCTGCGCAGCGCAATGGAGCCCGTTTTGACCACGTGATAGCGTTCTGCGAATAGCGGCGTTAGAATCGCTGGAGGCGGTGCCAGCGGCGTGCGAATGACAGTGGCTCCCTAAAGGGAGCCTATACAGTAACTCTATGGTACGTCATAGTCGCCTAGGCGACCTTATCGGCGGTTTCCACGGAGCTCTGGTATGGGCTGGACGCATGTTCAGCATAATAGTTGTATATACACAGATGCGTCGATTAAGGTAAACCAAACCACAGCTTCGTTGCTCGTCTTTCTTCACAGAGTGGAAGGGCCAATTTTTTAAAAATTGTTTTTTGGCAGATAAAAGAAGTCCGTTGAACACGCGAGTTGAACCGAGGACCTCGCAGTCATGAACACAGCGCTACAAAACACGACCCAAGAGCGAGCCTATTATGGAATATCTGTACATTGTCGCGTCGTGCAGCTCGGCGAGAGACAAATGAAGCAAAGCGAGTCCTCCTCCATAGTACCTAGGCAAAGGCAAATTTCGATAAGCACAAGTCACCAGATTTCTTTCTACCAACTCACGCATACACGCACAATGGTCCACCGAACGCGAGAAAGAAGCTCTCGTGCAGATGCATGGTTCGAGATGTATACTTGTTACCCAGAGGGAATCTTTGCCGAGGCCTAAATTTCCGCACCGCCTATCACCTCCTAATCAGGAGCACTCCCAGACATGAGGGAAGAAACGAAGGGGAGGCTTTTCGCTGTCTCCAATGTTCAGTTTTCTGAAAGTTTATGCAGGCTTCGTGGAATTTTTCATAACCTCCTTTGTCCTTCCATTATATACTGCTTTGTATGGCAATACCATTAAAGAAGAGACAAGCAAGAAAAATCTCAATAAACGCAGTCCATGCAGAATCTTTCAGGGGCTTCGTTTTATTGGGCACACACGAAGCTTGTCACTTTTCAATACATTTCCTCAGGTCGCAGCTTACTGGCAGTCTCAAAGTAGCTCCTCCACAGCCTTGCAGCTGCAACCACTTTGCATAATAACCACCACTGTGGTATCCTTCCTATGTACAACAAGAGTATTGCATCAATGCAAATTTCACACCTGCTTCGCATATTGTCTGTGCACATTGGAAAATCCTATTTGCTTCAGGCAGGCAGGAAACAAAAAGAAAGAAAGCAACCACTAGGCATGCAGTACAATATGTACAGGCTGCAATGCCGGTGTGTCAGCTTTTGCGTAGGTTGCTAGATACATTTTAAAGGCAACAGTAATAGTAGCGGTAGTTCACGTTGACTGGCTACATTCAGCCGGAATACTGCAATCTGTCTGTCGCAAGAACAAGTGAAAGATTTCCTAGACAATAATTTTTTTTTTTTTCTCACAGTACATATGCCAGTGGAGGCTTTACAGTTCTCTGTACATGTGTCTGTCCGCATGCTGGCCTATGTGCAAATAAGAGTGCGAAAAAAATGTGTACATTGTAAAACAACAGCACTTCTGGGATAACTATACTTGCTACCCAGTCCTGTATGTTGTACTGTTCACACAACAAAATCTTATTTGCACTTTACAAATAATGATACATCTCCACCCATTCTGACCAGTGGGCCAAGCAGAACAATACAGCAGCTGGTACATTTGTATTCCTATTATAAAACAGTAGCCGTCAGCTGCTGAGAAACATGCCACAAGTCCATGCCAGTAAAATCACAACAGGCACCTTCAGATTCTGGTGGAACTTAATCTTCTCAGTTGACATTTATACGACGAGTCGGTTTTCATTTTGCCTTTTACATTCTCATCCATTGCTGTTGATGAAGAAAGATTGCAGTATTCTGGCATGCTGTACATAAGTGGCAAAAGGCAAAAATTAAAATTTTCAGGCAATAAAGACAAGAAAGACAATGTTTTTCATTTTCAATTTGCTGTAACAAAAGCAAACAAAACAAGGGAAATAACCTTTTTCAGAACTGGAATGTTGCCGGGCAATGTTGGGTCCACAACAAGATACCATTAACAAGGTGGGGGGGAAAATGTGAACTATGCACACTGACGCACGTGGCTAATACGAAAACAATCATTGCCTGGCAGTAGCGGTGAGAAGGGTCGCAATGATTGGCCCACTGGCATGAGAAAAAAAAAGTACATCAACACAAAATACAAACACAAGCTATCTAATAAGAGTGTCCACTGCAATGACGAGATAGAGAGTCAGGGGCTAAAACTTAAAACAGTCTAAGGCACACACACAAGAAAAAAAACACTGGTGCAGTGGCACGTTGGACTAGTGGTCTTGTCTTAAAAGGTCATTTTGTTGTTCTCCACATTGAAGCGGCCTCCTCCATCAGCCACTGCAATCCTCTCATGGCAGCGCTGTTCGTCCGTTGTGCAGAAGTAGTCTCACCAGTTACAGGAATTTGACCTGGTGAGTGCACTCTTGTATCTACCCTGCAAGAGGACGCCGCATTCAAAATGAACATTAAAAAACGCCTGCCAAACACGGGGGCATTATCATGCAGGGATCTTGCTTGTCGCCTCCTTTTTGGTCGTGGTTGTTAAAGTACCCCATGGTTTTTCTTTGTCAAGTAAACTCCTCTTGGAATAAATGTTGAAAGCAGGCTGGTTCTAGATACCTTTCGAAAGAACCTGGTGGCAAGGATTGAAATATAACAAGACTGATTTTGAATGCCTGCCCATTCTAATGCAGGCATTGCCAAACAGTGGCACTTCTTTCATCACTCCTTGATTCTTCTGGTCTCTGGCATCCTCTTCAAGCTGGCTGGCTTCCTTGTGCAGAAAAATCTTATGGGCAGTAGCAAATACACAGTGAAGAACTTGATCGCAGTGCTTTGCTCCAAGCGTCCTGTGAAGTGCGAGAGCCTTAGGAAAGAGACGCATGAAGAGATCTCTGCTGAGCTTATGGTGCAGGCCAGTGGGGATGGTAGTGGTGGTCACATGACCTATTCACTCCTCACTGCAGGCAAGACTGAATCTTCTCGATCCACTCCTGCGCAGCCGCAGCATCTGCAGCCATAAAGTTGTACATCCGCTTGCTTGTTTTCACCTGCATGAAGAGAAAGCAAAAATACACACTAAGAAGCCTTGTACAGTGCAGGTGAACACAGACAACTCTAGCTGAGCACATGCTTCTTGTAAGCTAACTTTATGAACATTTTCAGGTGCCATTGCTTCCCAACTGGCATCTTATGACCAGTGTGAGCATCTTATGTGGAGGCCCGAAATCAATGACAATTACCACAGCAAGCTCCAACACTCATAGTCATTAAAGAAGTTGGCACTAGCTATGTACACGAAGCCAAATAACATAGGACTCTAAGCAGACAGACCCTATGCACATAGACTACTGCTCAGATTTGGATTCGGCAGTGGTGGGTGTGAACAACATGGCGTTGAGCTCACTTCGAGGCTGCAAGACTGAACTAAGCAGAAGTATGTTTTTTTTTCTTCCAGGGAGCTCACGTTCTGTGAAATTTTTTAACGCTGATTCCACGAGTTCCGAAAGAAAAGGAAAGACTTACATCGAAGAAGGACTTCTCGTCAGCCCTTTTCGGTGCCCCTTGGATGATCAAAGACGGGGTCACTGAGATCACCTCGGAAAGGTCAATCAGCCCCTTGCAGTGTGAGTCTTCCACCGCATCGTAGTACCGCAGCTGCAATAGTAAAAAACGTACCAGCTGTTGCAACAAATAAATGCAAAATGGCAAAAGAGTTAAGCTGGTGATACCCGTCCCTCCCCAGCTCTGTATGAGCTAAAGATGTCTTTTTTTTTTCTATATGAGTTTTCCTTTACGATAACACTGTAAATCAAAACACCCACTGCAGATCTGTCTAGCAATGGTAGTCAACCTCACCTGGTGCTTGGTGGAGTCGAGCACAAACCAACGCTGCTTCCACCCTTTGAGCAAGGCTCCCCGCTTGAAGAGGTAACCTTCATGTGTCCGGTTCTCCGGGCAGTTGGACGAGAACTGGTCGTAATACTGGCTGGTCGAGTGCATGCCTGCATTATACAAAGGCATTGGCATACATAAGAGATAATCATTCAGCGTGGTGTAGATAACGAGCACAAATTAAGCCTAGCCATAATGCAAGTAAAGAGTAGCGTCACAGCTTCAGCCACAAGCCAGCTCAGATGCTTAAATAAAGTAAGCTCAAGAGAGTTTAGCTTGGCCAATGGCCTTCACTGAGCTTGGCAAAGTGCAAAGCATGAGCTCATATTTCAGCCCTACACACACTTCAATAGCTCAAAATACTGAAAAGCCCGTATGCTGAGTGCTATGCCAACTAGATTTTTCTCCGTACAGGTTTTTAAAAGATTGCCCGTCGCATAGTACAATTTCATCACTTTTCAGCCATTTCTTTGTTTGTTGTGTTAGTTCATATGCACATAAGACAAGAATGGGCAGACAGAAATATGCAAGATTTGACAGTGCTACGGGTGCTCACCTAACTCAAAATAATGTCTGCTTTACGTCAGTGCAATAAGCAGAAGAGGAGAGAGAGTGCAAGAAACATCTTATGTAAGGCCAGGCTGCAGGGGAGAGGCGGAATAGCAACATAGCCAATAGGTCAATCATCTCTTCCATCTGCCTAAACCTGCCCTTCCCTGACTGCTAGACACCCATTGAAAACTAAAATTTCGCCTGCAGCTAATGCCACTTGTGTCTTCATGGAAACAGTAAGAACAAGTTCTGCTTGAAACATGCCCATCTCACAGAAAATGTAGCAAAATAGGAAGAAAAATAGAAAGCTGACAAAAACGGGGTTGTCTAAAAATTCTCAAATGTTTCGGCTCCCCCACGGAAGCCTTATTCACTGACTTTTAAACGTTTAAGAATTTTTAGACAACGCCATTTTGGTCGGTGTTCTGTTTTTCTTCCTATTACGCCATTACTTCCCGACCAGACGAGATTTCGTCAAACTCTGGATTTCAAAATGTAGCAAAGTTAATGCAAACCCCTTCCACAATGAGTATGTCGACTAGCTATCTATAAAATAGACCAAACCATTGATTACAAGCAAGCAGCTCGAGAAGGGGTCGAAATATGTCACAATTTGTTCACAAACAAAATAATGAGCAGCTTAGAAATGTTGCCTACCAGAGGTGATGGAAGCACTTTCAGAGCTAGGCCCTTTGGTGAGTGCAGTCGAGCCAGGGTCCGGAACTACATTCTTGTACTTGGTGCAGTTCTTGGGCACCTGTGGCAGACATCGCTCGTGGCAGTTGTAACCACAGTCCACGCAATGCATGCCTGCAGAGGAAGAGCACAAGCACGATGTGGTATGTCTTTTAATAAGTTGCAAGTCAAGTCCTCTACTAATTTCATAAGTCAGGTAGTTTAGAAGAAAAGAGACAAGAAAAGGAGAAAGAACCACAAAGATTTTTGTAGGGTTGATGAACCCTTTAAGGACAAGACATTAAAAAGCCCAAAGGAAATGCTCATTTTTCATATAAATGTTCAAAATACATCGAGTATAAGAACACTTAGCCAAAAGAAAAAGATATTTCGCGGACTCCTTTCCACCAATAGGTTCGTTGCCTGTGGTGGACTAGACAGAACGCCAAAAGAGGGCTTCACACCAGACTACCTACGCCTTCGTGTGGAACTTGTAGAGACAATTTCTTTGATGTGAAACAAAAGTGTGCATTGCATTTCCTCTGCATTAGCTGTGTGATACCACTGCAGCCAGGAATTTTACATCAGTATTTCTTCTCTACCCATGCTTTAAAAACAAAAAAGAAAAAGAGAAAGAGAGGGTTGTGTGCCAAACTTCTTTGTCATCCTCTGTTCCTGCTCTAATACAACAAATGATACTTGCTACCTAACGTTCAGTGTTGGCCGAAGACTTTTAACCAAAAGCATTGTACTAAAAGCCGAAGCATCACAACAAAAAAAAAAATGTTTTGGTTTGTTGCCTGAAGGTAACACTCATGCACAAAGTGCTAATAGGTGCGAATAGGCTAACGCTACAGATCTCACCAGTTTTGACAAGTCCCCAGAGAATACTTGAGCACAGGTCACAGTAGGTGGGTGTCGAGTAGCTGCAGCGGTCAAAGCGATGCGGGTACGACTGTGGAGGCACGGCCGGTGCGGCTCCAGGAGCGCCCCCTGTTGCCTCCAGGGGGCCACCGGCCATCTTGCCCCGCACCAGGAACTCAATGGTGGAACGCTTGTGCAGCGCCCTCCCATGGGCACGCACAAACTCCGTGCTGAATGACGCCTGGCGCTGACATGTGCAAAGGGGTTGGGATATGCAACATTAGCAAGCTGTCACTATTGTATCCATTGCATTCACAGCAGTAGCTGCAGCCTTAATGGATTTACTGTGTGTGTCCTGTTGCTTTGACCTAGTCACTTTTACTCAACTTTTGTTGTGCAAGATTTTTGTCACTGGGAAGGGCCAGGAGACAGAAGACAGGTGCATGTAGCACTTGTCTAATCATCACATTGTGTGCAAAGCAAGGAGAGTGGACTGACATTTGTCTTACTCCCGGTTTACGTGTTTCACATTCAATGTAACATAGGCACGACACTAGGCTCAGAAACACAGCTGTGCTATGCAGTTTGCAGTGGTGCGTTTGAAGCTGCTAGCCTATTTCAGTGGTGTACACCTGGTTTGCATGCAGGAGACCCAAAATCGAATACCGAGGTGGGGTGATTTTTTTTCCTCGCCTCTTTAGCAAACAATTGATACCAACTACTCTACACAAACAAAGGTTGTCAGTTCAAATTGTGGAAAACTCTAGAACAGCTATCACTGCAAAAGACAGGGCAGCTGCTGCTGCAACAAGACTTGATGCTAAGTAAAACACTGCAAGCAGCACAAATTATTCTAATCAACACAGATAGGAGTACGGGCCACTCAAACTGTGCGATAGCAGTACCTCGTATAACTGAACTTAACCACAAGTCCATGCACAACTGCAGTAACATATACATGAGCTACTGTCTTCAACACAATATTCAGTGTCACTGAGGGTTATGACCTGTGAGCCATAAAAAAATTAGATCTGCACAGCACTTTTTGACAAACCCACTGTTGTTAGTATGAAGAAGGACAAGTAACGGAAATTTTAAAGGATGCCAAGGATACAGCACATTCAGACACGTGCATCTGCATGGATACCACATCTCTTAGACAAAAATATTAGCTATTTCAGCAGTGCCCGAGAGCTCTGTTCATCATATTCCTTCATTTCTTGTGAAGCGCTTTCTCCGATGGCTAGCTATTCTTTTGGTCGCCTTTTCCTAGCAACCTACTGTAGGCACATATTTACCACTGCTTCACTTTGTACAATTTGTTCAATTGAACCTAATTTTAAGCAACTCCTGCAAATGTTCATGCCAATTTGCTTTCAACAAGCTAACAACTACAGACCCACTTATCCTGCTGGCTATGATTATCAGGTGTCACAGAAACAACCTACTTCAATGAACCCCCCCAAACCCTTTCTTATAACTGCAACAGCAATGCATACTTGATGTCTGCAATGGTTCATGAATCCTCTTGTCTGAAAGTTCTCGTGTATCATATGTCTAATAATGCAATACACAAGGCAGAAAAAGATGCATAAGGTGCACAGAAATTCCAGAGGCAGCAGCTGTCCTTTGCCAAGTACATGCTAGATGGCCACCATGGTACAGCACACAGCAAACACAAGACACTTCACAAAGATGCCTACTATCTGCACCTCACTGTCCCAGTAGCAGTTCGATGTGAAGAGTCATTAGTTTTTGTCTTTTTGCTAACAGTTGCTAAGTCAAAGTTCCACCCAATGCTCATCACTCTACCATTGTCTTGTCTACACACATTCAAGATATTCAATACAGCTTCTTCCATATTGCTCGATGCATAAGAGCATGCTTTGCTTTTCAAACGAAAATTATTACATTAAAAACTTTAGCAAGTGCAGTTTTCGGTAGAACCTCAGAAAATATGCCTCATTAAATATACCAGCACCTGCAAGAAAAACCTGCATACTAAAAATGTATGTACTAAAAAATATATAGGAAAAGACACTAACACAATGAACATACCCATCAGCTACAATGCCACTAACTCTATAACCATGCCACCATGCTCATGCATGTACTAAGTAATATATTGGCAAAAGTTTGTCTGATTTTCCCTTTATTAATTGCATTGCCAAAACTTACTTCAAACCAAGCACACTTTTTCAAAGTGTACTTTTCTGAATTGAGAATACTGTAAGGAATCTGCAAAACAAATGTAACTTCCTTTCCACTCATAAAATGCAATGTCACATTCTTTTGCCCATTCCGTGATGCATGCCATAGCAGGAGCGTTGCGTACTTCGCCACCAACTGTATCAACTTTATATCATGAAAAATGCATGCTCTTCAGGGAAACAAAAAGGAATAATTTCCAGCAGGTCCAACTAAAACCTACTATACCTGTGTATCTCCAGATCTGACACCCCCAACAATATGTGAGCACATGGTTTTATGATGGTGGGTGAGGAAATTAAACTTTCCCGTATGACACAAGAGGATACCAGACAAAATAAAGGTCAAGCCATGCATGAACACTTGTACTACACTAAGCATCTAGTAGTCCAGTAGTCTCTATAGCTATAATAAATGGCTACCCTAAACCAGTGGCCCAACTTGCCTGTTTGTGGCTGTTCAGGACCCTGTCAGAAGCAAAACCAAGGAAACAAAACCAAAACAAGCACAAAATTGCCAATGTATATTGTAAAGCTTTTAAGCCAAGCAAAGTGCTTAAGTCATACCACACCAAGCAATATGCAAAAAAAAAAAAAATAAAGTGTGCACTGAGGCACTGTGTCTAATAACCCATAGGCATTGCATTAACTCAGGAAAATTTGGGAACTATCACAAGGACATGCAACACAGCTCAAGATACTGTTATGGTTCAGATGAATATGAGTACCATACAAATGCTCTTTTTGTCTTAAGCACAATGTCTTATATCTGGAAGGTGATGTTTCATGAATAACTAATGTTCCCCATGGTGGTGACAGAATATGAATGCCACCTCAGATGATTGACAGCAGCCAGAAAAAACATTCAATCTTGTGATGACCCACAGGTTCCTATATTTACTGAATTCAAGAATGCCTTCCTTTTCTTGAAAGGAAAGCAGAGCGCTTAACACTCTGTGCATTCAGATACAAGAAAATTGCAAACACTGTGGCAATAACCCTTTCAGAAATGACAGCCAATGTCATTGCCTAAATACTAATAGGCACTTTCAAGAACACACATCTGGTTTTATATGCCACTATTTATTGATGCTGCTTTGCACTCTGCTAATGTGCTTCCTATACTAAATGAGCAAGCATGGAAGAGTCTTTGTTGTGTGCATTGAGCAAGCACCCTAAATATGCATAAATTTGCGATGCAAAAGAGCAGATTCATTTCTGTGCCAGCCACAACAGAAAGTGAAGCGTTAGTGACAGTGGCAGATATAAGCACAAAGAGCACAATAACTAGATGAATCTGTCTCATTTTGCAGTTTCACGATCGCTCTTTCTAGTACTACTAGGTATGAGTATGATCACTGAAAAATGTTGGCGCTGCCATCAGTCTCGTGTCGAAAGTTGCATCATGTGACACCACTTTGCCATGGCAACAGCAAGTGCAACGTGGAAAGGGTAATCTTATCCTACACTTTAGAAGGTTTATTTTAATATATTAATTGTCTGCGACTGAGTGACACTGACTGCTATACTAGCAGTAAAAAAAGTTTCTCAGTGGCTTTCATATGCTAGATGCTCATTGTGTAATGCATCCCAACCAGGCTGAAACTCTATGGGTGCACTAACCTAAGCCAAAGGAAGCATTGCCTCAGCACACATACTACAGTATATGGAGGAAGCTACTACGGCAGCTAGGTTCGAAGCGCGTACGAGACGGCCATATTGAAATGCCGATGGTGATATGGTAATGCAGATTTAGGGTCGTACTCGATTCTAATGCACAAGCAATTTTTTGACCCATTTTATTGGAAAGAAAGTGTGCAATATATTCGAGTAAATACGGTATAATAAAAATTAGATGGCATGTTTAGCATAATAGTGTAAGGTAGGGCACATAATTTCATCATTATAGAATAATTTGTGAAAGAGTTCTGGGTCTTCAAAAGTTCAAGTGACTATGGTTAATCCAAAACTACCATTCCAAAATGACAAGATAATTTAGCATTCTTCTGCCTTATATAATAATTAGGAAGGCTCAAACTATACCACTGTGGATTTATTCTATTCCATTTCATTAGTTTTCATAGAAATAATAGTCGATGCCAAATATATCAAACTCAGATGCACTGAACTATTGTCTATATTGCACAGTTGTGAAAATCCCCTTGGAAATCCCATGCAAAAGTACAGCCCTGTACTACGTACATATCAATCTTCCATTCACTGCCACATTAGAGATATCGAACGTATGTGTCTCCTATTGGTGAGACAATCACTTCTTGCATCATCATAAATATTTATTGCCAACGAATTTGAAACAGCATCGTTTTAGCAGGTGCTGTCAAAGAAGATTCAATCAGAAGGGCAGTGAATGCCATAGAAGATAAATGAGCAGAGTACTCTCAGTTTAGCTTGCTGCGCATATGGATGGCTCATGCGAGCTGTGGCCGTTTGTTATCGACAAGAGTGGATCCTCTCAATTCAATATGCATTCTACAAGAAACATGGATGACACTTGATTTTTTCACTGAGTGATTCTGGGCACAGGACGCCAAGCCAAGAATGTCCGTGCCGCCGTGTTTGTCTTGTTGAAGGTCAGGGCTTACTGCGAACGGCTTTTTACGGTTCCACAAGCAACCAAAATGAATCCAGCCCCTCCTCCCCCTCCTCCGGACTTGTTTTTACAGTACAGTTGGAATGGACTCGGATGTTCTGCAAGTTGAGGGCCAGTTTCGAATCTAACAGCGTATGTGTAGTGTCAGCAGTCACCGATGCAGAGGCCAAAGGGGAAGGGCCAGGAACAAATAAAGTGTTGGAGCGCCAAGCAGCACACAAGAATTGATGGGCAGACGAGAAGCAATGACAACTGGTTCCAACAGGAAAGGAGAGTGGAGGAGACCAGAATCGGTTCTGAACCCGAAACGTGACCCAATAATCTGGTCGACTCGCAGCCAAAGTGTGTTGATCAGACATTAAAGCTATTTACAGTCAATTACCAATTTTCCAGATATGCCCAATAATTTGGACACCTTCACGGTACCACCACAAACCCCTCAGAGATAATGTATAAGGATATCTGAAATTTCAGACATTGAAGCCCTTCGCCGTCAGAGTTTCTGGACTACTTGCCATGACTGCAGGTTCAAAATGGTATCAATCAAAGCCACCACCGCCACCAATCTGATTGTTTAGCAGTGTCAAATGAGAGCTCTCGCACACCCATCAACTAGCAGCCGTAGCAACATAGGAAAACTAGGCCTAGATGTTTTGATGTTGGCTACCAAGCATCTTGCTGTTTCGTGCCGTGTTTTTCATTAAAAGAACTCGCCGCTGTCAGCAATGGTGCCAACGATGCTATTGTCGTTCTCGCAGATGGCTTCGAAGTGCGGAAAGTATGGCAAAGGTAAAGCGCTGCATAATGCTCACTTCCAAAAGTCAGCTTCACCGCAATACAAACGTGTTACGCGGTGAAACGTACTAAGAATGTAAAGGGAGCACTGTCACGAGAGATGGTACATATTCTTTAATTATACACGTGCGCTCCTGCCATTTCCTGTCACAGTACAAGCAACATCACGCCTATTAAGTGTTCTGGCAGGCCTTCATAGCTATTTTGGATGTGCCGTTGGGGATTCAAGTCCATGGGGGCAGTAAAGGACATGCATTAATTTTTTCAGACTGCTTGATTTTTCGGATGTTCTCGCTGCCCTTGCGAAGTCCGAAAAATCGGACGTTGATTGTATTGTAACTGGTAGGCGGCCAGGAACGTTCATGCATGATTCGCAGTAAAAGTGCGCAGATGTCAGCTTGGTGCATATCTCCGCAGGCTGGTTTGCTTCCACATTGCACCCATTTCTTCCTCATATGGAATAAAAATGCACAAGAAGCATTTCGAGGCATGCGAGGCACAAGGCCAAGTCACAGCTGGGCGACATGGGCTTTTAGGGTTAGTGTTGTGATTAGTACTACCAAATGTCGTTAATACGTTTTAGAAGAAGTGTACTAAGCAAGAAAACTTCGAATTCGAAGTCACTAAAAAATTCTGCAGATTCAAATGTAGTTGACATCTACAAAATGCAAAGCGTTGCACGAATCGTAGCACAAGACGCGGATGCGCACCCATCTGGTGGGACCCGAGCAGCCCAAGACCTGCATCATCATTTTTGCAGCTTCAGGAAGCTTATATTCGCGCTCCTTGAATTCGACCTAGGTCAGGAGCTTCTTCGAGCAAAGAATTTGGCAGGCGGTTTTGACATGCCGGCTCGGCGAGAATCATTGCAGCATGGGAGCTGACGGGCATGGAGCTCGTGGAGCTCGAGCAATGTGTGCTGTCGTTTTAAGATGGCAATGTTAAACCGAAACAAAATCAAGCTAATGGGAGAAGACAGAATATGATGCCGCAATGCCGCCAGAGCATAACATGACACTCACTTCGCACCACCTGCAACAGGGAACGACAATGCATTTGGGTTGACACCTATTAAAAGTGTCCAGTACACTACCTACACCATAAGTACGTAAAACAGATAGGCAAAGATCCTTGCTGCAATGGGTTGGCAGCAACAACTGTGAAATTGCTACCCTTTGCACTGTGTCCATCATTAGTAAAGCAATACTGAAACTGATAGGCTGGCGCCAAGAAAGCAGATGATGGATAATGTAAAAAGCCCTTACCACCAGAGTGTCCCCAGCAGGAACAGGGACGGGGACGTCCAGCTTGTTCCAAAGCACATGCCACTTTTGTGGGAGATGCCCCAGGGCAGCTTCCTGGTCGTGCAGTGCCTGTGCGGGAAAGAATGACCCAATGCGAAGTAAGACCGACAGGACACAGCAGAATGCAAGTGCTACATTACAAAAGGTCATGGAAAACACCAGCCTCAAGAACATGCAATTTTCCTGATCCCCTCATCTAGATGCTGGCACAGTCTTTCTTTTCGGAGGGTTTTCAACTGTGAACTGGATATTCTGCATTGGCTTTGATATGATGCTATAATGGAAAACTTCAATCAGATGCACAGGCACATCAGCCTAAGCTAACTTCTCTCATCCAACTGTAGCTGCCTTGAATTAGCGGAGTTTATAATTACAGTTACCTTCAGCAAAGGTATCCAGCTCTCATAGCATTACAGAGAAGTTTCATGGCCAGCAACAGTGCTGAAAGATCGTGGTTTAACAGACTCCTGACAGACGAGTAAGAAATGCCAAGTGGAGGCGCACAAACCTCAAGCAGCTGAGTGAAGACATCAACCTCCGCATCGCCTGCGTCGTCGTAGCAGGGGTACAGTGTTCGGCGAGCAGGCGCATTGCTGGCGTTGCTGGAGGATCCCCCAGGCCTTTGAGGTGGTATTGGCTCGGGATTAACCTTGGGGCCCCGCTCGAGGATGACTAGTTCAGGATCATAGATGGGGCCATGGCAGAGAGTCTCCTCCAAGTAGTACTCCCACACTTCCAGGTTGGACAGGTTCGAGTAGGGGCGCAACACCTGGCAAGCACCATAGCACCAAGGAATGAAGAAAAAGCAAACGCATTGGTTGCAACAGGGGCAAGCATCCAATGGCAGGCAGAAGTTTGCCAACCATGTTAGCAGCAACTAAACTGAATTATTGCATCATCTGGCATGTAAATGCAATAGGTTTGAAATTCAGGGGTGTGTGAATATTTGAAAATTTTGAATCGAATGTATATTTTAAATATTATTTGATTGAAAACCTAGGTTTCTGAAAATATTTGAATATTCAGAAAGATTAGAATACAGTAAAACCTCGTTAATATGTTCCTGTTATGTACGTTTTCCCGGCAGCAACGTTCGCAATCGCGAACACAAAAAATGACCCAATAAAGTTACGCTCATTTTTGCCGGTTCACACATTCCCGGAAAACACAATTTTTCCGCCCCAATGTTCAGTACGTCGCCAAACTGCGATCTTATGATACGTTTTCCGGCCGCTTGATCCCAGGAAAACAAGAAAACGCGCGAAGCACGCACAATTGAGAACAGTAGTGTTCTCGTTAAATAAAATTATTCCCTATGCAGGAACATTTCTGAACAGCATGAAGCTACAGCAAGAATACACAGCCATAAATGCAGCTACATCAAATGAAGTAAAGGAAAAGAAAACTTGTTTTACGAAGGGTTTTGGAGAGGCCATGGTTATATTTGGGTTCCTCACATAGCAAACTTTCAGCACTATCCCCCCTGGTTCTCCATAATGACATTCTACTGTCACATTCTTCACTGCTCATCAACCAGTGTAGTTGACTACAAAGTGAGGAAGACAGCAGAAGCCTCACCTCGTCTTCCAGGTTGGCTGCGTACCAGAAGTTGTAGAAGGCCGACGACTTGCACCACAGACGATCAGCGTACTCCCAAAAGGATGGAGCTGCAGAGGCACGTGCGGACGTTGAGGCGGCTGCTGCAGCTGACTCCTCGTCCGAACCGCTCTCAGCCGAAGCCAGAGCTGCAGCCACATTGCGGCCACTGCGATGTAGGCTGCTCGCACCGCTGGGCGAGGGAGTCCAGCCTAGCTCGATGCGCTCCAGCTCCGAGTCGAGCAGGAAGGTGCGAAAGCGGCATGACACATGGTGGTACGCCAGGAACCGTAAAAACAGGTCGTTGAACTCAAACGACATCGGGAACTGCCGCAGGAGCTGTAGGGGTAAAATGCAAAAAGCACATTGAAAAATAGTAGTGGCGCACACAAATTTGCTAATTTAATTAGACCGTTTCATGCATAACAAAAAGTTGGTCTCATCCATGTGAACGATGAACTGTGAACTGCTCTGTCACTTCCTTACGTGACTGGCAAATTATAAATGACTGGTGATTTGTTGCTACTGTAGGCTAGCTGACTGGCAGTAAACAGCTTTGCTTGATTTAGTCTGGTCTGTCTAAGGCAGTAAAGCTAGGACACAGCCTTTATCATTAAATTGGCCCTGCAACACTTCTTTAGTGCCACCACTTTTCCTATAGCCCTTTTGTTGGCATGTTAAAGACCTAAAAGCAAAATAAATTATGATGATCAATGAACACAAACCGAAGTTATCAGTCACAGAAACTTCAATATACAAGAAAAATGAAGGTTACCCTCGACTCGAATTTTTGTGGCTCTGGATGCTAGATTTCACTCTGCCATGACATGTTAGTGTGGCGCCCAATAGCTGCAGCACATTGGCATTACATAAAGGAAATTGGCAGGCCATGCTTGCCAAACCTGCTCAGCTTGCTGGTGATATCACCATGGCCTCTGCAATTGGGCAGCGTGTGGTCCAATCTTGGAGGCCATGGTGCACTCCTATGGTTACAACAGCTTTTGAGATGTTGGCACACTATGTATTCATCATGCTGATACATTGTTGCCATAGTTGCAATTCAGTAAAACTCTGTTAATATGTACCAGCTTAACAAGTTATTCCGGTTTAGATACAGTCGCGATGAATTCCCAACACTGTCACCATTTAACCTAATGCATTGGCTCACTGCTTAAACTGTAGTTGCTTAACGCATGCCAAACGGTTAGTGCGTAGTACAGTTAAACCTCAATATAACGAACTTCTATATAACGAAATTCTCGAAATAACTAGGTATTTAACTTTTCATAACCCCTTGTCCATAACCCCCTGGCCATGTATTTAGAACCTCAATATAATGAAGTGTGTTTGTATGCGACTTCAACATAACTAAATTTCACTGCCACCGCAAAGGAATGCCGACACAATAAATGGAAACTTGCGCAGATGCAGATGGTCAAACGATTGAATTACAAGCGGCTGCCCGCAAACGTACCACTCAAAGCAAATGCCGAAGTGGAGCTACATCCCATTCCATATGAAGTCTAAGTGCGATAACATTCCATCGAGCCTTGCATACTGTGTGCTTTAGGTGCGAGTGAAAGTGTGCGAGGGTGAGAGTGCCGCCTTCCCGCTCGAGCAAAGGGAAAGAGGGGCAGGGGAACGAGCTCGTGGTAATGCAATCAAGCGAACGCGAGGGGGCTGAGCAGGGTATAAGTTAGCGCGTCTCAATTTCCAGCATGCATCACGACCGTGGCTGCGCATGGCTGCAAGCAAGTGCGGCTGCGTGTACACGCAGCCGCACATTCTGCTTTAGAGGTAATCTGCCACATGAGCAAAGAGTGAATGTGCCGAGACGGTGTGGCACCATGTCAGCAGTCTTACCGCCCATTTAGTATTGGAGGTTGTACAATCTAGAGTTTCAGAAACCCATTGGAGCGAGAGGCAGACTAAGCATGTGCCCCCCGCTGCCGGAGCTCTTACTGATAGCGTCGACCCAGTGGGGGCGACGCTATCAGTGAAACTGTGTGCCAGTTTAAAACTGTGTGACGCTATCAGTATACTGTGTGCCAGTTTCTCCATAGGATGGAGAAACTGGCTCGTGGCCTTGCTGAATTTGAGGAAGTCATCATAGCTGCAAGCCCATCACGGTAGCAAGTGAAAATCACAGATTTTTTCTGCTGCTTGCTCGTAAATAAAACTTGTCTGCACATGTGCTTGAGTTAGGATCAACACGTTTTTTTAGCTGGTGAGTCTACAGTCACTCATCTGCCATGGTCAGTTAATTAGTACATGGCTTATTGCATACCTGATACATGCCAACTACGTATTAGCGAGATTTTGTTGAACCTTGTTCATGGCAGTGTGATAATTAGGCAATACTTAAAATGGCTGCAAAACATAACGTAATACACAATAAAACGTAATGCAATATACAATACACAGTATATGCAATATCATGCAACTTAAATTACACATTACATTATTAACCAATAATTAGAATGCCACACATCGACAATACGTCCCTCGCACAAAGTACACAACATCACCACGCTGTGATGCTGCCATTGGTGCTGCCCAAATAGCTTTCTTGGGAGCATTTCAGAGCCCCTTTAAAGGGATACTGAACAAAAATATGAAAAAAAGAGGGAAGCACCAAAATTCAACTCGGAAGACGCGACTGCTCCGATATGCAGTGTTTATTTCACATATTTTTTAACGGATGGCTGTATTTTTTAGGATTGTGAGCGCCCAGCGGCTGCATGCTGGCAAGCATGGGGCTGCGCGCTGACCGCCGTGACATCATGTGCGCCGGCTTGCACCAGCTGCAGCAGACGCTGATGCAACAAGGTATTGAAGTTGTTTCGAAACTGTTCGCGTTTCTGTTTCTGAACGCAACAGAAACAGGGCAGCGATTTGCATGTTGGGTCAACAATATACACACGCTGATACAGGCAGTCGACCACTGCACAATAGCGAGCGTGTGCATAGAACACCTGTGGCGTCCGTTCGGCATCTGCTCCAGTTGATCTTATACTTGTGCCAGCACTGGGCTGCGTCCACTGCAGGCGCTATAGAAGCTCTCCCGCAATGTTATGCAGAACTTTCATAACCAGATGAAAAGTATTGAAGGACCCTACTACTACGATACTAAAGCGCCTTTACACTGGCATGCCGCAGCTCTGCAGCAAAGCAGGGCTCATCTGATAGTCACTGTCCTCGAAGTGTTCGGAGCACAGAAAGACGCGCTTTGACGGTACCCATGTTGGTTGCAATGGGCACACAGCACTAATCCATATCCTTCGAAGCTTTGGCTCTATCGGAAAGGTATGACGCGGCTTGCCTCCCCCAACGATACTTCTCTCACACCCTTACATGCAGCAACGTAGAGGCATTTTCCTGTGTTGTGCCAGGGGCTTCACTGATCATATTACAAAGCAGCAGACAACACAAATGGCGATTTTTAAGACTTGGGCACAATCTCCACTTGCGGAAACGAGTATGTGGCCACGAGCAATAGCGCAGTTGAGACGTCGTTTGCTGCCGTCCGGCACCGAATATGCGGGTGGGCAGACACGGGCGATGACTGGCGTGCCAGTATCCAGCACAGGCACGTCACCTCCTCTAGTAACTGGCTCAGCTGCTAGACATGGTATTTTGCAAAAAATGCATTGAATTCATTTTTTCCGCTAGTTTCCACCTGAAAACAAGGTTGTGTCAACCACTTTCAGCACCCAATCTTTCATTCGGGCTAAGAATCTCAGCGGCAAAAGATTTGTTCAGTATCCCTAATGTGATCAGTACTCAAAAAATCACTGCAATAGCACTTCATGCCAGCTAATTGTTGATACCTGATGAACAACATCAAGGAACTGGAGGAAGACGGGCGCGAAGCCACTGGCAGCTGCGGCAGCAGTCTGGTTGCCTCGGTACGAGAATCTGTGGCCAAATGCTAGCCACTCTTTTTCAATCAGCACCCGGAAACCCTCATACGTTCGATAGTATGGGTCCAAGCAAAGCTGAGCAACAGACACCACCTGCAATGCATAAGGGAAAAAAAAAAAAGGGGATTAGTTGTACAATACAGAAATGGCACAAGCAGAAAAACCAGCAGGAAAGGATGGCAGTATGCTGGACTTTTGCTTATCATGCCCTGTTTCCCACAGAGATGAAAATAAAAACTTTACTTTAAGGTCTGTAGGTCAAAGTGGAAAGAAATAAAACATGATATTAAACACTTCATAATAAATGTTTACAAAAAATTTAAGTACGTTGGAACCCCATTGATACGTTTCTTGCAGTTGCATTTTTCCAGTTGCCATAAGAGGGTGAATCAGAAAGTCCTTGCCCCATTTTTTATTAGCCAAAATAAGGCACATACAGGTCATTACAATATACTTACTATTCTGTGTATCTCACACTATTTTTCCACATAGTCCCCACACGAGTTCAGACATTTGATCTATCGCGACACTAAATTGCATCCACAAGGGAAATGTCGTCAGTCAGCGACACATGCAGGCTCCCCGAACGCTCACTGTCATGCAAGTCTGCGTGGCCTTTTGTGAACTCAAAACACCACCACCTCACACTTATCAAAGCGAGACACCTTTCCCCATACGTGGGCTGCATTTTCCTGTGGATTTCAATGGCTGCTCATGCCTCGCTCCATAGAAAACAAATCGCACTTCGTTGCTCGTACGCCGGGGACGTGTGAAGCCCAACCGCCATCTTCAACAACTAACAGCAACGCCATGCCGTGGAGCTAGCAGCAGATAAGGCTGGGCTTGTCCAAGAAAGGTCGACTGCTTGATATAGATATGTGGACTTCGCATTTACAGCCATAATTTGGTTAAAGAAATAGGAGTAAAGACTTTCTGATTTGCCGTCGTACATCGCATTTTTGTGGTCCCGACAAAAAGCCCATCAACTCCTATGCATTACGTTCCCACTTGATACATCACCATTCTGCAATGTTCCAGCATCTCACATTGCATTTGAACATGGTGGTCACGTGAATTTAGCAAACCAGAGGCAAATTCGCTCTCACATATTGCTACGAAGACGACAAATGTAAACTCGTGGTTAAGCCTTTGAAGCCCCACCTGTGGCTTCGCCCCAAAATGCCAGAAGTGTGCGATTGTTGGTCTTAATAAGTGCGTCTCAGCAAAGTTGCAGTTTTTGCTGGTTTCATAAAGTCAGCTCCGCCTCAATGCAGTCGTGTTATGCGATGAAACATATTGAGAGTGGAAAGGGGCTACTGTTGCACAACCTAGTATGTGGCTTGTGCTGCCCACCCACATGATAAGTCTTCGCTGCATTGCCTTGAAAAAATTACCGACGATTACGTTACTTCCTAATGCGAAATTTGAGCGCAGCAAATAAGCTGTTTCACCTTTTCGATAGATTGAGGCAAAGAAATCGAGCAACACATGTATGCGCTATCACAGAATTTTTTTTTTTAATTTTTCACACGTATTCCTTTAACAAAGACTCCACTAACAGTTCTTGACAGTCATGAAGGAAGCTTTGTGGTCGGAGAAATAGACTGATATATGTTCGACTTGGTACGAGTCTTACACTCACCGCATTAAGTTGTGGAAGGTGCGCTGGCCTCGAGGGATATTTATAACCGTTTGTTGTCGAAATAACAACCAAAACAAGCGCGAACGAGACCGACCCAACAGAACCAAACAGGTGCGGGCGAGAGCTTTGGCGCGAGCAGACGATAGTACGAAACGAGCGGATCGGCTGAGACCAGACACGAGTGCGCATCGAGCCGTAAGGAGGGTCCGCATGACACCAGCATCGCGCGCGCACGTCACTGAAGGGGCCGCTCTCATTGGTCTCCGCCATTCACGGCTCGCTTCCTTCGTCTCCCACTCCAGCGAAGGGGGGCGGAGCTGGTTACGAGGCCGACAACGCCGACGACGACGCGAAACCCAGGAACGGACGCCAAAGAGCTGCGCTCTAAAAAAAAAATTTTACCTGCTTTGCCACACTCACTTTTGTGCATCACACTCTCGAGGGCAGGCCTTCATCACATCACGTTGCCAGCCTTGCGTGCCCATCTCCCATCTCCTTCCCACACTCCCATCGATGTGGAAGGGGTGGAAGGGACACAAGAGAGGGGAAATGAAGGCATGCCATGCAGGGTGCACAGCATAAAGGCAGGTGTGGTGAAGCAGCTGGATTTTTTTTTTCGTTTTTTTTTCCCTGGATTTCATGCTCCCTTTTCTTTTTAGCACAGACACCAAGTAGCCAGGTTTAATAGTTATAGCCAATAATGTGGCATGGGAACAAGAGGGACAAAGGTTAGGTCCACTACAACAATGAGTGAGTCAGCGAGCGAAAGGCCTGAAAACCATCCGGAACGATAGCAGGAGTAGAAGACGCTCTCTTTTATTCTTCTTCCTTTTTCTTCTAATGTCGCAGCTCACAGCACGTGGCACAGGACACGCGCCAGAGTGCGCCATATATAGAAGGCAACCGAGGAAGATGATGACGGCTGCTAGAGGAACATTGAAGTAAGTGGTTTATTTTACCACAGAACACACACAAAATTTCTCAGTGCAGCAGCTCCACTGAGAAATTGTTACACCTGAGTATTGTTAAAACCAGTAATGCTATAAGTGGAATCGACTGTACTTGTTTCTGCCTAATTAAAATGTTTGAATATTTGCCCCTCTGGTATTTTCGTGCAACCCAGTTATAACAATTATCAGCTAGAACAATGGGCTTTTCTTGGCACTTGAATATTGCTATAAGTGGGTTCGAATGCATTATAATCACAACCATATGACACCAGCAGATAATGAAGCCAAGGAAAGCATAGGAAAAGTTATGTGCAGTTTTACCACATTTACTCGATTCTAACCAGCCCTCGATTGTAACGTGCACCTGTTTTCCGTGACCAAAAAAATTTTTAAAAATCCCCCTCGATTGTAACACGCACCCATTTGCCGCAACCTAAGAAAAGAAAAGTCCTTTACAGTACCGTGCCCCTCATTCATTCATACAGGAATGCAACTTTCTCTAATTTGGAAAAACAAAGATTTGCTCCCAATACGCTAAAGTTGCGATAAATAAAGGATGTCGCAGTTTCATCCAAAAGGCAAAGTATCAATTATGACAGCAAATTAATAGACAGCTATACAAAAAGTAAGGATAGTAGTTTTATCAGCCGTATAAACTTTGAAACGTTTCCTTACTAACTAAATTAACAATTAGCATGGTGTCACACACACACAAGCAAACATGAACATGTCTCATGAAACGACCACAGAAACTGTTTATCAAAACGGTAAAGTGGGGAAGTGCGGTAGCAGGAGTGAACGAATTGACCTTTATGCAGCCTCTCGCTTCAACGCGCACTAAGCGACGAGAACACATCGCGGTGCGCCTAGATGCGTAGACTCTTGTCTACATCGCAGATCACTTTCAAGATACGGGCGCCGCGACCGTGCCGTGCATAGCAGTCGCCAGAGTAGAGAGTTGCGCATGGCCACAGAGTTGGCAGATGACAGAGACAATGCGTGCTCTTTCACGTTTCCTAGGTGACACGGGTCTGGACTCGCGCCTGTGATACCAGTTGTGCAATGTGTCCTTCACCTCGTTCCTCCCATTATCATCCTCCATTGTGACACTTTTTCTTCCCTTCTTCCCCTTCCCTTACGTAGAGTAGCAGGCCAGATGCTCCATTATCCGGCCGACCTCTCTACATTTTCCAGTCATTAAAATACTTCTTGTTCTTCTCCTGCTTGCGCCAATCCCGCGCACAAGTTTCAGGAACTTTGAACGCCCGTGATGCGGCCCAATTTCCGTCTGTCTTCACACACGTGATCACTTTCCTTTTATTTAGAGCATTGTGATGAACTCGGCATGTCTTTGCAGTCAGCACTTCCATGCCGATACGTAGAGCAAATGCGAAAAACGGGAAGACCGGGAAGTCGAACGGCGCACTCGAAGTGCATGTGAGGCAGCCATTTTGAAATGCAGATGGCGATATGGTAACACAGATTTAGGGTTGTACTCGGTTCTAACGTGCACACAATTGTGGAGGCCGTTTTATCGGAAAGAAAGTGCCCATTAGATTCGAGTAAGTACAGTAATTAAGTGTAGAAATAATAAACGAAAATGAAAGTGGACGAAAAAACAGCTTGCCTTCGGTGAGAACCGAACCCCCAACCTTCGCATTACAAGTGTGATGCACTACCAATTGGGCTACAGTGGTGGCTGTTCCCGTGTCCACATTCCTGGCCATTGATGTGTGTTTAACCCTGAGAGTGTTAGCCAGCGCTACTCAAGTAGGCCATCGAGGCGAGTGTGGAACATGCTTTCAACCACTGACGCCCCATAGTACATGAACTTTATGAGCAGGCGGCTGACCAATAAACCCTCGTGTGTTAGCTGAAACAACAAACCTGCCGATTCGAGACCCTCACAAAGAAATGAGGAGGAGGGAAACAGATGGGCCCAATTTTCGTTAATCATGACCATATGAAGTCAGCATAAAATGAAACCAAGGAAAGCATAGAGGAAGTTATTTGTCGTCTTGATTCAAGTGTAGAAATAATAAATTAGGGGAAATGAAAGTGGACGAAAAAATGACCTGCTGCCTGTGGGAGCAGCACCCACAACCTTCTTTCTTATTATGCCAAGGTTGTGGTTATTATAATTGTCGCAGTTATTACAATGTGCACGTAAACCTCGATATAATGAAGCCGGTAGTACGGGAATTTACTTCATAATATCGAGATATCTGGCTCCCAATGCACGTAGAATGCTTGGGACAAACATTACAAAAAGAACTGGTCGAACAGCCTATGCAAGAATCACCAGTGAGTGAACATGCTCTGCATGACCTTCGTGGTAATCTTTAGACCAAATCAAATTACATTGTCGGGTTTAACATCAGTGGGTTATGAGGGACGCTGCCGTGGAGGGCCACAGGTTAATTTTGATAGCCTGGGATTCTTCCACATGCATGTGTGTACAAGTACACATTTCGCCGCCATAAAAATGGTGCCGTTGCAGCCGGAAATTCAGCCCATGACTTCGTGCTCAGCAACAGAATGCCATAGGCACTGAATCTGATTGTCTTTGGTTGATCCAGCTGACATGACGATACTGTGCAGAGGATTATATTTTTGAGCTACTCCCTGTACTACGTTTCCAAGAAGAACATTCAGGGTACTGGTCAACTTCATTAAATTGACCCTGACGGGACCTAATATTTATCACATTAACCGGCCAGTCGAATTTAATAGGATGCAGAAAAAAACGGCAAAACACACCACTGATTCATTTGGCAGTATTTGCCCAATCCTAACAGAACCCCGAATCAAATGCACGACCACTTTCTACGAGTCCAAAGTTTAAAAAAAAATGTAGATATTAAATTAATGCTCCTAAACAAAGTAGACATCTAACGCACGCCTTATCTTTTGCAAGAAAAATAAGCAGGGGTCATATGTGTGTTGCAATAGAAAGCCGGTTTCTTAAAGCCAGCTTTGCTGTGATACATTAATGTTATGCGGTAAAGCATACAAACGCCACAAAGGCAGTTTTGCTTTCGCATCTGATTGCAGCGCACAATACAACTTTAGGCCCAATTTTCCTTACAAGAAGAAAGAGAAAGGAAGCACGTGTTATAACCATGTAAATGCCATAATCATATATTATAAGTTACAGTCACTGCTTGAACATCTCCCTAGGCAGGCCATAGGCATTTTTGACAGGAGATTTGACTTATGTTCAATGCATTGACTGTCTCCCAAGCTTCACTCATGCTTCCACTGAAGGGGCCGCCACTGGGGTTAGGTGCATGCGTGCTGGCTGGTAAAGTTCAAATTATCCAGCAAAGGTAAATTTTAGGAACAAAATAATGAAAGTTTGGACTCGCAGAATTGCACTGGTGCAGACCGGGACCTTCAGTCCAGATCGAAATAATTAAAAAATTGAATTAGTCGGAGTCAAGTTAACGGAAATTTACTGCATACTGTGGGGATGCTCTACTCTCACACATGCCCTGAGGTTTTCCTCGCATGGCTCTCGTGGCTCCTGTAAACTGGCTTCTTCGCGTAGCTAGGCACTGGCGGCAGTTGGTGTGGTTACAGCCTATTACGAGAGATGGCGTGAGTATTGTGCTGCTAACGCCACTTAACGGAGCGGTTACTCAGGCCCGAAAGGAAGTAGCCTCTTTCTCTTTGGCTTGGGGTCGAGGAGCTGCGTGGATGTTTTGCGCGCTTGCCTACCGTTCGCGAGACCATCCTATGAAAGGCTTAGGAGCAGGACACCGGAATGAATGAACAAGATCGTTTGAATGCGTCACCACTTGTATGACTGTACAAGCAAATGATTAGGCATTGGTGCCCAGCATCAGAGCGAACATATTTGCTTGCTATCTGGTTGCAATCGAATAGCGAGTCGGACTTCCTCCATTTGTCGTGTGCCTACAGCATGTTCGATGGGTTGTGATTTGCCTAACTGGCATTGGGGCAGAAAAGGTGCAATAACCGCCCTTGTGATTGTTTGCACTACTGTTTGTCATTCCTTTGTCCCAAGAGCAGGTGTGAGACCCCACAATATATAGACAATATTATTCCACAAAGCAGCAACTACAGTCACCAACCTGGCAGGTGAAGTCCCAGCCATCCTCAAGGCACAGCATCACAGAAGAGCCTTGGACATCGATCAAGTCCACAGCTGCACCTGACAGCTGCAAGATGCACTGCAACTGATGGGGGTAAAAAATAAGGTAGCACTCTTATCTAGAGAACCTGGCAGGCAGAAGTGCGATTAAACTAATGCCAATACGTCCGCATCTCCACTATATCTAAACTCGGGGCACTGACTGTACTTTCACAAGTACACCACATAGCAAAAATTTAAAAGAAAATTGAAATACGAAAGCGGGTGTTATTTACAAACACAGGACGCACGATACGAGTTTCCATGCAACCCAATAATCAATTAGACATACCAACAACTGCATACAAGTTTATCACTGATTTCTGAGAGATTCCAACAGTTCGAGCAGTCATATTTCAGACACACTGCAAGTCATATTGGTGCTGCACTGTATCATCTGTATCCTGCTGTAAGCAAATTTCGCCTTGGCAAGGCAAGGCTTCATGGCAAAGTAGATTGTCGTGAAGCCAAAACCTCAAAGGCTAAATTTGCACTCAGAATGCCCTGGTTTAACACACAGCTCTCTCCCCCCCCCCCCCCCGCTATACCACCTCATTCTTTTTATATTGTGGGTTGTTGAGAGGTGTATGGACAGGTAGATTATATGCACAAAAACCCATCATTTCACCAACTTCAAGGTACTATCTGGCTTTCTGTTTCACACAAACAACCAACACATCTGGATAGTAGCAAGAAAGGAAAGGAAGTGCAGCTTGACCAGCCCAGCATGTGGTCCCACCTGGTTTAGCCACTCGGAGCCCTCGACCATCTTGAAGAAACTCAGTTCAGGACTGGCTGGAGGTGCGCTGGGGCAGCAGGCACGCAGTAGCTTCTTGAAGCTGGCCTTGACCTGCCGCACTTCAGGATACTCCACGGGAATGAGGTCACAGTTGGCATATGTCTCCGGCTTGATGCCCTGTCGCAAGATTGTGGGTACACACCGTAATTATTGCTACAGTCAGACCTCAATATAACTAACACAGATAAAATGAATTGTCACTTTATCAGCTATAGTGAAGTAGATGGCCCCATGCACAAGTGCGGCCTCGTGCACAAGAAGTGGATGTGATCAATTAAAGCAGTGCCGGAACAATGGAGTTGCTGAGTGAACATACATCTTATGGTATGCAATACTTTTAATTCGATTGGTGGTTGTGCTGATGAACGCAATTTGATATAGGCACACAGCACTCCTGTGAGTATTTGCATATGATATCCAGGGGAATATTTCGGCAACAATCCAAAAGTCCAGTCTCAATATGAATGGTCTCGAACAACAGCAAATGTATACATAAGAACTATGGCAGCAATTCATTAAATCTAAGTGACTTTACTAATGCCTTGGTTTGGACATCTCAACAGGTGAGTTTTGTTTCGGCCACTTAAGGTTCCTTAATTTTGTACTGCTAGCTTGGTAAACACCAACATCATCACACATTTATTTTACTGTACTGTGACCACCATGCTGGCTCTAAAATCACAATGGCCAGCACAGATTTCCCAACTCATCAAAACCAGGCTTCACTATTGAAGGAAGTTGGCAAGCACGGAGGTTGCAAGTGCCATGCTTCAAATAGAGGTGCATACTCAAGTGGCTGAAAAAAAAAAAATCCCTTACAGATGTATGTCAATCTGAACAAATGATACATAATGCACAGTGAAGCTGGGTAAGCGAGTTCTCGCACCCTTCCGAAGTATTGGGGTTCTTTTTACTGGTTGATGATTCACCACCGACAGTGATGATTCATCAAGAATGCCGCCTGAGTGTACTCGTGGACACCCTGATCATATGACCACTTTGGGGCTCCCACGCTGTGTTGCTGGATTCTTTTTACCAATACAGCTGTACAAACTCCCAGCTGACATTCAACAAGGAGCCAGTAAAACACAGCATGAGAAAAAACAATTACAGATTATTGGCTGAAAAGACGTGCAAAGTAGGTGTCTATTCATGTGAAATGTATTCAAGGTAATTAAACTAATGAAATTGCTTTGTTAAATCATAAAAAAGAAAAATACGCGGTTTTCTATTGAACCAAGATGAGGAAATGAAAATAGTTTGTTACATTACAGGTTTTATAAAATCGAGCTTTGTTATATTGAGGCTTGACAGTATATACTGAATATTAAAGAAATAGAATAGATAATCAATTCGTAAATCAAATGATTCATACATTCACTATTAATTTCAATTCACTGATATTCGAGTAGTATTTGCACCCACCCCCCTAGTTAAACATCATCGTTAATTACGTTTCAAAGGAAAAATTCGGAATGTCAGTGCATGCAATGGTCCACTGCTGATTGATACCAAGACTGCTGTCACATAGTGCCACACAAAGACGGCTACAACACCCCGACTTGGACGCGGCCAGCGGCTTCCGCGGGTCCCCGATAGGGGCCTCCGCTGAAGCTCCTCAGGATCAAATAAAGTTCATTGTCTGTCTGTCTGTCCCCCCAAGCACAGTGGCTCATCACTGCAGACGTACCTTTATTTGCGATTTCTCGCCAAAGATGTACAGTGCAACCTTGTGGAGGGTATGCACGCCTTCCTGGGAGCCACCCTCAGCCATTCTCGAGGATCGCAGGGCAAACTCTGGTGTCAGGCTGCCTGTGGAGCCATGACGACGATCTTTTAGGCTGCCCCAACGGGACTCTGCAAGGCCAGCAGGACGACACTTAGTCAAGCCACCCAGTCAAATCAGCCTCTCTGAGTTCCCTGACTTCTTCAGGTTTCCTCCAACTATTTTGAGAAAAATTTCCATGACTGAAAAAGTGGCAATCTCTAAGTTGAGGCAAGAAGACACCAAATTTCTGGATTAGCACTCAGTTATAGTACTTAAAAAGAAAGCTTCCTAGTGCTTTCATTCATAATTCAAATATTTTCTACCGAGTGTTCCATGCTTCTGGCACAAATGTAGTCTCTTAGAAAATTTATTTATCAATATAAAGTTGTTAGAGGAAGATAACACAGAGAATATTGCAAACTGTCCATTTCATTCCAGCTGCATTCCCTGTAATAGCACCTTTTTTGACAATTTAATGACTTCTCCAAGTGCCTAAAGACCTTCTACGAAAAGAATGGAATGTGCCTGTTATCTAATCCAATTTCACGAATCCTTTCAAACAAACTGCTTTTGAATGCACCTTGTATGAATGTAGCAATTCGCAATCAAATGCTGCCATTGCTATGTCTTTGCAATGTTCCCCATCTTTTTGCTGTTCACTCAAAATTGTGCCGCCATGTACAGCCATCATCCACTCATCACCACACCAAGATCTTGTACCTTCATGGTCTCAAGGTTCTTTGAACTACCGTTGCGCCAGCCAATTCTGGAGGCCATAATATTGGCATACCATTCTCTGCCACCAGGTGATACCACCGCCCCATAAGTGATGAGATTACTCTGCTTGTGATTCATCCGAAGGCACTGCTTGGTTGCAACATCTAAATAAATCCATCCGATAGCCATCAAGCTTACGTATATGTAAGCAAAAGAGCGATAATGAAGCAGGGGCTTTGAAAAGTTGAAGATATATGAAATATATATATGATATATGATATATATACGTTGAAAGTTGAAGAATAGCCTTTTGAGGAAAATTGCGGGCTCCCAGCTGCACATAGATGAATAATATTTTGTTTTTATGTTCATAACAGCATTGTCCAGCAACTAATCAAGCTTATTTAGCATGTATTTCCCATGAAATTTCTTTGACAATTTGATAGGGCACTCCATCAGTATTACAACAGCCCACAAGTAAAGTTGCTCTAGCAAATATGTATGTGTCCCACACAAGTGAAACTCGAAAATCCTGCTGAGAAGTCACAACCTCTAAGCAAGTTCATGTTGTCTGCTTGCTGGTCCTGCAGTGCACCCCATAGGGTGCAATTAACATGCAATTTTCATGGACAGCAAATAGTGCAAGGACAACCAAGAAGCAGACTTGAAATGATGCTTTCACGCTATTTTGAACCATTCTTTTAAGTGATCACTTCTGTCCAACTGCACTGTCCATAGCGGATGCCAGATGTATTCTGGCAACTATTTCAATAGACAAGATGTCGCTGAAGATTCAATTAACTGTCAATGCATTTGTAACAACCATTAACGATGCTGCCACAAAAGAAAACCAACTAATCCCAGAAAAAAAAAATGGTCGAGGTGCGCTACAATTTTTTTTTAAGCAAATGTAGTTTCAACTGCATTCAATGAGGCTGCAAGCACCTAGTATCCGGACCAATAACTTTTCTAATGAGGCTTCACCAAATAGCACCACTTAACCTTTTGAGTCCTACTAACACTTGTTGTTTTGCAACTGGCTCAACAATCTCTCTCTCTCTCTCTCTCAAACACGCACGCACGCGCACACACACACACACACACACACACACACACACACACACACACACACACAAACACAAACAAAGTCCAACATTATAACCTACATCACAAGCAAATGGTAAAAGATAAAAAGCCGGGGCCTTAAAATTTTTATGCATGGTGTGTCAGTTTTACAATAGAATATCAAACCAAGGGCAACTCACTCTGAGATGGTAACAGGCCTCGGTTTATGTTCATGAACATTTGGAAGGAATCAGTAATTTCTAGAAAACAAAAAGAAAAAAAGAAATGTGTAGGAATGGGGGAGGTAATCAGAGCAGGAAACAAAAAAAGGTATATGGGCCAGGGAATTGTGAGTGGAGTGTGCAATGGAAATAGCGGGAGGTAGGAGATAGAAGAAAGTTTCGGTAATTTATAATTGTGCACACACAAACTAAAGCACCAACACAGGCAAAAAAATGTAACCCCAAAATTTTAGCTACTTTTGTTCCAAAAGTGAGTTGGCTGGCTGCATGGCAGCTATCAATCAGCAGTTCCATAAACAGGGGCAATTCTTTCAATAATAGCCCTGCCACACAGGATGCCTCTGATCATAATCGAGCCCAAATGGGATTGAATTTCTAAATTATGATTGGCACCCTACTGCTGTTGCCAACTGCAATTAAGAAATTTGATCCTGATCAGGCTTGATCATGATTGAATGTGCCCATGTGATACCGGTATAAGAAGCTGAAGCTATAGCAATAGCACAACACAGATTACAAAACACAAGTCACAAAACGTATTGTAACCTTGTGCAAATTGCAATGTCAGGCACAGAAACTTCACAGGATCATGCTACATCAAGCCTATTTACTACACTGGAGACTGGGTTTTACGTCAGGACTGAGCAAAGGCAACATCGCAAACAGGAAAAAGAAGCACCACGAAACATATTGACAGGGTTCTACTGTAACAGTAAAAAATATCTTCCTAGCCAGTTACACTGCACAACCAACAGCTGCATGTAAATTTCAGTAAACCGACTACGCACTGGAAGTAAAATGACTGCTCTGTGTTTGCTGTTCAATAACGACTGGGCTACAAGATCATACTGTCCATGCTCCTTTGTGAGTGAAACAACTCAACTGGCGAAAAACAGGGTATAGATGTACACTCACGTTTTCCGCTCTTGCCACCCGACGAGCGCAGGCTGTTGACAGCCTTCTGGAAGGGGTTGTGCGAGCGGCGTGCCGTCTCAGGCGTCAGTGTGGGAAAGTTGTCGTGGGCCCCGTCGAGCACCAGGGAGCTGATGCTCAGGGACGAGTCATGCACACCGGGTGAGGCACGTGTCGGCTGGGACAGGGGGCTGGCTCGCACCAGTGCCGCCACCAGCTTTTCCTGCTCGATCGAGGATGACGTCTCGCTCACGGTGCCTGCAACAGAATCAAGCAGGTCTTGAGAGAGAAGAAACATTTGTGCTGTGCCACACTGCACGTTAGTCTTTAAAGAGATCAAGCGACAGTACATACAAAAATTTGAGGCTTAAAGGAACACTAAACACAAATACTAAGTCGATGTGGATTGTTTACATACCATTCCAGAAACCTCACAATGCTTGTTTCGTCCCAAGAAAAGACTTAGTTTACGATAAAACTGCATCTGCAGGGTCCGAATAGCTCTATCGCAATTCAAATCTCCCGCCACCCAACCGGGGAGTGATGACGTTGCATACGTGAGAGATTCTCGAGCACTAATCTATCACTTTAGATTGATTTAGTATTTGCTTTTACTGACCCTCTGAGGCGCATTGCGTTTTTCTGCATCTGGAACAATTGAGTGTCACCAGACCGCCCAAACTTCTAAAAAAAAGGTTCGTTTCAGGGTACAAAACCTGACACCTTACGGTGCGACCAACACAATGTGGTGTCTGACATGCTTGTGGATACCTGCAAGTATAAAGAAATGATACAAAGCAAGTCTAAAAGGCTCAGTGTGCTCACAAAACAAGAAAATGCGAGCAGAAAACCCTCTGCAAGGCATGGAACAACAAAGGACAGAGAGACGTCTACGAAATCATGTTCTGCTCCCTGTGCAGAAATCTTAAAAACACCCAAGATGCTTACAATGGTTGTGTGTCAATTAAAACGTTCATGCCCTACTCATTAGGCCAGTTTAGGCCTACCAGAAGGGAACTTTCATATGAGGTCTCTTTTTAACATTCAAAATCACCGAACATTGTTTAACTGCGCGAGCAAACGAACCACAAAGACAGCGAGGGACAGGGAATTTTTGTGGCTGTTTGTGGCTTTTTGTGACTTTTTACTCTTTGTGGTTCGTTTGCTCGTGCAGTTAAACAATGTTCGCTAATATCTACCAACTCGCCCAACAACAAGTTCCACTAAACTAAATTCAAAATCACCCTTTAAAATTTAAGCAGCAGTGCACTCAAGCTAAGATTTGAAAATGAAATTTTTAGCTGAGCGTTGCAGCATACACTTTTTGTTTATGCTTTCAATCTCTAAATTTTTCCATGCTGTTACTGCTGTCTAATTTGCTTTATCACTGCTTCAATGCTTCATTCCCACTCTTGCGCAAGATGCAATCATGGTATTGAAAGTGCTACTATGCCATAAGCTTCCAGCGAAATGGGCATGTCTTCATCAGTTGTAGGCAATACACATAATGCGTTCAAGAATTGTCATACCGAATCCCAACAATCCAGAATATGCAATGATGCTCAGTAAACGGAGGAGGGCGGCTACTGTCAGTCATGGAATTCAATTCACCAACCACGGACTGTTATCTCAAGAGTCACTACTATCGCCACCAAGTTGTACTTCTCTTTTGCTGGCACAACTTCAACCAAGTTTCCATCTCTGAACTTTATCATTGCCTGTCCACTTATTTGCTCATTTATTCATTCATAGTGTTTTGAGTACTGCAGCCACTCTTTCCGACACTAGCTTGTCATTATCACACATATGTATAATGGATTTGTGCAGCATATTCTCAAATGCCTATGATGACTGGGGTTGCTCCACAATCTACAACAAGATTCAATAAGTAAAGGGTTGATTCCTGGCAGTACAGCAGACTTCCCTTAATTCGATTCCTGTTCATTCTATTTTTGCCTTAGCTAGATCCCTGCTGAAAGTCCCGGCCTATGCCCATGCATTTCTATGGGCCAATGCTTTCGTTATTTCAATCCTAATATTCTCCTTCCCTGAATAATTCGAACTTGACCAGTCTTGACCAGTGACCTTTTTAGTGGCAGCATCTGCCTCAGCGGAGCTTAAGGGACAGGGAGTACGATGACCACATGTCCCCTCACATCGAAATTACATTATTTTCTGTCTCCCTAGGATGGATTTTCTAGCTATAACCGTAGCTCACAATGCCTGGTTATGGTATTTACGACCGTTTATGGTTAAGCAGACATTAAAATGTGCAGCAAAGCTGACTTTACGAAACCAGCCACCATTGTGCAAGACGTGTTACACCCTTGCCCTTTTTACAAAATTGTGTGCGCATTACAATTCTACTTTGTTTAGGAGCTAAATGTCATTTCTATGTTAGTTTTCTACTTTTGACACATAGAAGGAGGGCATGCATTTGATTTGGAGGCGTGTTAGAATCGGGCAAAAGCTGCCAAATGAATCAGCGGTGTGGTTTGTTGGTTTTTTTTTTGCAGTTTGTTTAATTCGACCAGCCGGATCAATTTCATCAGTCCCATCAGCGTCAATTAACAGAAGTCGGCTATATTCACTTGTCTTATTCACTGTCATTTGCTGTGCTTTTGCCAGCATGTCTTCTTAACAACTTGCCAGTAAAGGTTAAGTTAGGGTTTTTTTATGTTTAAGTTAAGTTATGGGGTTGCAGGTGCCAAAACCACGATCTAATTACGAGGCATGCCATAGTGAGGGACTCCAGAAATTTGGACCACCTGGGGTTCCTTAACATGCACCTAAACCCAAGTACACAGGTGTTTTTGGATTTCACCCCCATCGAAATGCAGCCGCCGTGGCTGATATTCGATCCAACGGCCTCGTGCTTAGCAGCCCAGCATCATAGCCACTAAGCAACCAAGGCGGGTTTCTTTTTTTAAAATTCTTTTTCTTTTTTATGTTTCACATCCTGAAACAGCTATGAGAGATGCTGCAGTATAGAGCTTTTGATTAATTTTGACCCACTAGGGGAAAATAGCCGGTCAAGAGGCTCAGTACACAAGTGCTTTTGCATTCCAACTTTAATGTGCTCAGCAGCTGAGAATAGAGTTCACGACCTCACGCTCAGCAGTGAAATACCATTGCCAATGATCTGCCACAGCAGGCAACACCATTCACTGTTCAGGTTTAGCACGACTCATATTAAAAACAGAAAAAATTAAACGCCAACCAAAGTGGTGTTGTCAAAGGAGTTGACCTTACAGCTTCCACACAGAAGCCTTGTCCACTAAGGCTTAGTGAACAGAGCCTCCATGTGGAAGCCAAAACATCAGCCCCTAAGACAACACCCTTTGGTCAGCATTCTGTATTGTCGATTTCTGCCGATTCAGCATTCTAATTGTCGATTTCATTCAGCAAACAGTATGGCGACTGGTGCTGCAGCGCTGTGGACTGACCGACGAGTCGGCCCACAATGAGGAAGGGAGAGAGGAGAGGAGAAGAGGAGGGAGACCCACTGGAGGTGGTTGGGTGGCCCTTGAGCATGCCCATCACGCCCTTGCCGTGAAAACCACTGGCCCGAATCAGCAGCGCCTTGGTGCCTGGGTGACGCCAGCACACTGACGGAAACCTGCATTTTTTTTTTTTTTTTAAGGAAGGCATCAAGTTTAACAAACTGAATACACACTAAGGCACATACGCAACAAACAGACGTTTAGCTTATTTACGCATTGACATATGCATTCCCACATTCACTCACAAATAAGCAGAAAAATTTGTATGTTAACTACCTGCATGATGTTACAGCACAGGCAATCACTCAGATTTGTTAGTTGATTTGTTGATTGATTGATTCATTCATTCATTCATTCATTCATTCATTCATTGGGTTTAATGTACCGAAGCAACACCGAGGCTATGAGAAATACTGCAATGGAAGTCTCCAAGCTAAACTGGGCTGCCCGGGATTCTTTCACGTGCACCTATACCTAAGTACGCAAATGTTTTCGCATTTCACCCCCACTGATATGGAGTCCTGTGGCTGGGGAATCAAGCCTGCAACCTAGTGCTCAGCAGAAAACTATGACCAATGAGCCACCACAGTGAGTTAGCTGGCTTATGAACAAGGTTGATTTGCAAATATGTCATTCCTAATCAGGTTTGACCTGTCAATTACCACAGGAAGCTAGAATATGCTATATGTGAGAATTTGACGATGCAGACACATACTGTGTGTGTGCAACTTTGCATCTACTAGGCCACTGGGTCAGATTATTGACTACCAAGCCACACGGCAGTTAAACAACTGACGCAGCAACCTGGAAGCATTGCATACAAAACGGTGGCCACACTAACGCACTAGCTTGTAATCAAATAAATGCTGCTTGCAGAGTGCCAGAGTGTGTGCCAAAGCACAACTTGAGAGGATGAACTCGCCTTGCATGCCTGTAGCAGCGAGACAGCTTGCGGATACTGTCATCAGGAACACTTTGAGGAACCACCACGAGAGCTGGGTAGCTGCACAACAAAAGGCCCAATGTAAGAACACCTTGCACCAATTATTTCAAATTATCCCCATTAAATATGAAAGCAAGAATTTTCATGCAAAACCAAGGTCAGGGCATTATTACAGTTGAATAGCTGGTGGCTTATGCACGATTAGTCAGAACTATGCAAAGGTTGAATGAAAAGGTACAGTTTAAATCTTTGTGTACCTACACAAGGTCACGCTACAAAATCCAATTTCTATTTCTTTTAACATGACATATGGTACATAGCATAACTTGGAATGAATTCCACTGGTTAATCTAGAGGAGTCATCTGAATCCCTGTGCTAGCAGTCCAGCGTCACAAATTCAAATTTTACAGTAAGAAACAAACTGCTCTGCAACTGCTCTATTGCCACTAAAGTTGTCAAACACACTCCATTCCCCAACTGTTGCCTAACTTTGATGAGTCTATGTTATTATTATATGAAGGGACCAAAGTGATCCCAGTGTCACATTATTTGTCACAAATAGTCATCAGACAGCTTTACTAGTATAACATTTATACTCCACTCAGCTCGGACATGTAACAGGTTGCAAACAGCCATTCAGCAATATCCCTATACAGTGCGCACACTGGCTGCAGAGGAAGAATGCTGCCTCTTTCTTTTCTTCACTGCCGATCCAAGCGAGTGAAACATGACACTATGTCCACTTGGCTTCTTCATTACTTTTCAGCCAACCTGACTGTGTGAAACTCATGTGTTTGCAACACAAATTATCAAAAATTTGAATTTAATACTCTTCTCTGCTCTGGTCAAGTACACAAATTTTGAATGGAGTGGACTATGAGTGACATTGGCCTAAAGCTGTCTATCTAAAACTAAAATCTCTCAAAGCAAAATATGCCAATGAAACCCCGCATCAGTTAAAAATGCAACCATCATTCAGAGTAGTACCGTGTAGGCAGGCCGACTCTTGCAAGAAGCATTAAAGCCTGACAAACCCATCCCCTCATCAAGCAAAGCTGACAAGGCATGTCCCAGACATTTTGCAAGAACTCACACCCTGATATGACCAAAAAAGTGCATTCTGTCGTGGAGTGAGTTGATCCAAAACATCCACTGGAATTTTTGAATTCACTCCAGATCCATCAGTTGAATGCAAGTTGTTTTATTTCAAGCAAGATAACTTGTTCCATATTGACCAGAATCGATCATTAATATCCCTGGACAGGTTGTTTTTGCAGCGTTGCTTATTTACAACCTTACAGTTGACTTTCAGCATGGGCTGTCAGCAGTGACAGACACCTTGTACACACAATAAGCTCATGACACCATTCACTAAAACTACAATTTGGAAAGAGCACTTTGAGGTACATCCAAACCAATACAGCATGCATCTATTATTTTAGAGTGAGAAGGAGACTACATGAAGCAACTTAAAACAGCTTGTATGAAACAACAAACAGGCAACAGACAGCTAGATGTCTCAAGATTAAAATCTTTTTTCTTTTCCTGTAAGACAGAGTGCTGCTTATGGCTACTTGCCTACGACAGACGGTGTAGCCCATGTTGACAGAACTAATGCGAAAGCCCTCGGGGCGCCCCCGAGACATAGATGAGTTTGCACCCAGGGCACCTAGGTGCAGCCTCTGCCAGTCTCGGCTGTACACAGTGTCACCCATCTTCTCGAGTGATCGGTGTGGAAGATGTGGGACGGCTGGTAGTGGCACAGGTGGCACAGATTCGGCGTCATCTGTGAATAACAATAGAGAAAGGAGGGATGCTTGCTTTGACAAACCTCTAGACGTCAGCATGCATCTGTACCTGTGCATTCCCTCTCGCCCTCAGTGCTATGCAGTTATAGAAAAAAAAATGGTGTCCTTGAACAAATGTTTTGTACTAGTGTAAGGCATTGCAGGGCAGCTGACTTAAAGGATTTTGCACATCATCCACTAGGGACATGCGGGGTAGAATTGACTGGCAGATGGAAGAGTGTGCATTCATGCTGTAGAACAAGAAGTGTTGAAGAACACGGACAAAGAAAAATTCAAGGGTACTTAGGTGTCCCTATACGGATGAATGCGAAAGCATTGCAACGTCTCTCCGACGATGCCTCAGCCCCATTCACATATTTCTGTGAACGTCCAAATGAATCAGGCACAGCTAGTGACTGAGAAGATGAAGTCGAAGGTTCATGCATCGGAACGCATGACAGAACTCACTGAAATCAGTACACCGACTGGCAGCACCGCAACGTGCGGCGCTATACATATAGGCCAGCCACACAGTTGCTGCTTTCTGCCAACTTCAGCTTACGAAACCATAATCTTTACTGGGAAACGCTTGTTTTTCCCCCCACAAAGCTGGCGCCACCGTTGCCGCAGATGCGCCAAGGTGAACGCTGTCTGGTGGTGCTTCAAGGAACTCAGTGGCCCATGTGGCGCGCACCTCCCTTTGATTGCCTGCAACCATGTGACTTTTTACAGCATTTCTGGCCATGCCACTGTATGTTATATTTCATGAGCCATCTAACGCTTTTGCATTATAAGAAGTAGAAGAGATATGGGCTAACTCTAAAGTTGAGAATTAGCATGTCCTGTCCACTTAATTTCCTTTGTCTGTGTTTGTTTTGCGTTAAATTGTGCGATTAAACATCCCAAAACTGCACAGTGCATTATGAGGTATGCTGCAGTAACAGACTGGATTAATTTTGACCAGTTGGGGTTCTTTAACGTGCAACTAAATATAAGTACATGAGCATCTAGCTCACCTATATGTTTCCATTTGGTGTCCCTTCAAGGGAGAATGTGTGTTTGCCCAGTATCCTTTATTCTGCAAGTTTCTTTTTTTTTTTTAACCCACCTGAGCCATCATCATCCTGTAGGAAAGTGAGGGGCCGGTCGGGAGCCTCGTGGTCGTAGGGCGGTCGTGCCCCCGCCGGGAGGGTCCTGGCTGCCATGGGCCCCTGCACTACGTACTTCTGCTTGCGTGATGAAGGGCGTGGCTTGAAGCCTGCCCGCATGGCTGTCTTCAGCAGCTGCCGCTTCGCCTTGCCCCTGTTCAATGGGAAAAGATGATCTTGCATCCTCTGCTTCTACTTCAACGTCTGTAAAACTGCCCGCCAAGGCTTGCATTAACAACAGCGAACTCTGAAGCAGCACTAAATAGCAAGACTGGTGAAGCATTCTTTCAAAACTACAATTTATTTGAAAGAAAAGCGCAGATTGAAGTTGAATTTCATCAGACCTAAATGGGCCTCCGTTATATTCTATATTGGTTATAAGCATAGTTTGTTACATGGTAACATCGGCAAGAAAAATTTTATATTTGTTTTGTTACATCCAGTAATTCCTTATATCCAAGGCTTGACTGCACTAGCAAAGGAAAAAAAGCCAAAGTTTGCTTTTTAACACATCAATGTTACATCGCAGGCTTCAAAGTATTCTCGCATGTTTTGGCCCTTTCTGTGCAGAGGAAGTCCACAAAACTCACTAAATTTAATTAGTTTCTCTAGAATGCAATGTAACCTTGTTTCATCAACAAAATATTAAATAGTCCCAAGCAGGCACTGTCCAAATCCACGACGTGAAAGGAAGCCAGTCCAAGAATTCCATTGCTACATCCCTTTCTACTGTATATATTTTTTTACTCACTCTCTGCAGGCCGTCAGACTCCTGTTTCCTGTATCTCAGAGTTAGCTTTTTGAACTCCAGTTCTTTTTGATGTTTTTGATCCATGTGCCCAATCTGGACACTGTGCTCACACTGCAGTGAACAATCACATAAGGATATCTACATATCAACATACGGAACAATAGCTGATCCATATGCATAGATCCCAATTTTTCTCTCTGCATCTCCTGTTATGTCCGTCTCTCTCACTGAGGTTTGATGCTAGAGCTGGATTGCTCCATGCACTCTTTCCCTGATAAGAACGTAATGAGATATGTACCTACTGTGTGAGCAACCTGGAACCTCGTCCTCTTATGCATCAATGCCCTTTCTTTCTCTACAGTGTCCGAAGGCGTCTCTCGCACCAGAAAATGAATTCAAATTCACCGTTGCTAAGTCAGACTGGCCACTGCTAATACAAATACCAAATTTCATTAGCAAGTGGAATATGCATCTCTCTTGATCCAAATTTCAACAAATTTCGGCAATGGGCTTCACAATCATTCCACCTTGCATTTGTTTAGATGGATTCAGTGAATAATGTATTGAAGAAATGAAGCCCGAACTGAGTCTGCTACCTCTTTAGTTTTCAAGATTAGAGGTTGGACTAGTTGGTACATGTCCACAGCTAAAAAGCAAGCATGAAAACAAGACAGGACAAGAGAGACAACTGGAGATGTGCTCATCTTGTCCAGTTATTTCTTTTGTCCTGTCTTTCTCTCATGCTTGATATTCAGCTCATATGCAGCATAATTCACAACAGAAGGCATTGCGTAGTGGTGTGAAACACGCCCTTGCCCTCTTGCATGCTGAAATGCAAAGCCTCTTCTAAACGACAAACAGTCAGCGTTTCTGGCCACACAGGGGACAGAGCACTTCATGCACAGTAACTGTGACAGCCTTGAGCATGCACTTAATGGCAATGACATCAATGGCAGCAGGGCAACAGGGTGCGATGTACGCATTGACGTGTCAGCATGAGCCCACACTCAGAACTAGAAAAATTGATGGCCACTGCAGTCTCATTCACTCAAATTTGCAATGTGCTAAACCAGCCTTTTACAACAACAGTGTGGCACTACCTCTGGCGGTGGTTCACACTACAAAATAACAGCATGTGAAACAGGCTGAAGGTGGAAAGGGGAAGCCCACTCACGTGAGTGTGGCATGCTTCTCCTTCTTGTGCAGCGGTGTCGGAGGAGTGGCCATGTGACCACTGAAGGCAAACAGCTGGAATAAATGGGGCGGGCAGTGGGCCCGGCCGAGCACCTTGCGAAAGGCCTCGATGCTCTCAGATGTCACTTCATCTTCAAAGGCCACCTTCATCAGCTGCAGAAGCAGGCAAGTGCCCAAAAATGTCTATTCACCACCATACTAGCTGTACGAAGTTTTATTTATTTATTTAATTTCGTGCCTGGCCAGAGAGGCAACACAGCAGAAGCTAATATGTACAAAACTACTGCTAAGAGCCTCACCACAGGAAATGAGAAATACTACAGTAGTACATAAAGTAAGAAAGACAGAAACACTTTGCCATTTGCCTATGCTTTTCTTGGCTTCTGTGACTTTTGAAACCCCCACCTTTATGAACAAGCCAAAGGGGTCACAAGAAAATGAAGGATAGAATTGGATTAACAATAGGCAAGCAAGGGGAGCCTTAGCCTGGAGCCAATGTTTTGACAAGGGGAGTTTTAAAGGGACTGTTAATCAATGTTGGCCCTTCTAGTAGCCCCCTTAACATAGTTGAACCCTAGTTTCTGTGAATTCCGTCAAGTACCTGGAAGGTGTTTGAGCGCAGCTGGAGGCCCTCGGGTAGCACCTGCTCCAGGTGCTGCAGGTACTGGACAGCTATCTTTTTCTCCTTTGTCAGTGTTGATACCGGGAAGCTCCGCACCACCGTCTGTTCACACGCTGTATCGTGCACACAAGAATCAACCACGCAATTCAGGACATGAATTGCAGAACAAAGACAAATTATTGCATAAAGAGAGCATTGGTGGTATTACAAAATTTCCCTTGCTAACACTTTGTGTGGTACATTTAATGTGAACCACACAAACTGTGTAAATGGATAAGTCAAAAAATCCTCGTCATGCAAGTCATCAACGAAACTAAAGTGCTATACCTATACAGTCAACTTCTGTTATTTGGACCCTGATGGGACAGATGAAATTGATCTAATTATCCAGCAGGCTGAATTAAAGAAGATGCACAAAATATGCCAAATCACCGTTGATTCACTTGGCAGTATTTGCCCAATTCTAACAGGCCTCCAAATTAAATGCGCAAGCTCTTTATGTGTCCAAAGTAGAAAAACTAACACTGAAATAACATTCAAGCTTCTAAACATAGTAGAAATCTATTGTATACCCAACTGTTTAGTAAGAAAAAGGGGCAAGGGTCTCATATGTGTTGCACAATGCTATCGATTTTCTAAAGTTTCTGAAGTTAGCTTCGCCGATGTACAGCCATGTTGTGTGGTAAAGCATAGAAACACCGCAAATGCGGTTTTGTTTTTTTGTATCCAATTGTACCACATCGGCAATTAACATCCCAATTTTATTGGGAAAGAAAAAGGCACACATTATAATAGGGTAAATACCATAATCAGACATTGTGAGCTAACATTATTGCTTTAAAATTAAAAGGCCAACAATAGCCGTTTTCGACAGGAGATGACGTGGGTCACCACAGGGGACAGGCACGTGCATGTTGACTGGCCAAGTTCAAATTATCTGGCAAAATAAAGAAAGCTTGGCCCATAGAAATGCATGAGCCAAAGTCAGGACCTTCGGTCAGGATCGAATTTACCAGAAAGTCAAATTAACCGGAGTCGAATTAACGGAAGTCTACTGTATCAGCCTTAGCTATAAGTTGCAGAAGTGCATGTGAAGTGGCAGCAGTGCTCCTGGTTCATACGGATAGAAATTTCTAGTTTGTTTGCATGGCAATGAGAACAAGCACCTGAAAAATGGCAGCAGACAATAAGCCTTGCACACAATCTAGTACGTGCAGGTCAAGTTGGCTATCGTTTCAAGCAAAGTCAGCTTGACTCACCCTTTATTTACATGAATGGTGCCATTCTTTGCCAAGGTGGGGAGTGCAATATAAAGATTAGATTTGGAGACATTACTGCAGAGCTATGAATCGCTGCAAAGCTATGAATCCAGATGCCACAGTGCAAATAGCAAGAGAGAGAGAGAAACAAGCTTTAATGGTATGCTGGAAATGTTAGCCTGGCTGTTCACCTGACATGTGGATCCAGGTGCTAGGCGATGATTATGATATATACAGTGATAAACATTTTACGGAACATACAGTCCCACACGTACGCACACACACACGCGTGTGCATGCACGTACACACACATAGATACACTATAGAGATATCTACAAAGTTTCGGTAAGGATCGTGGCCCGCAAGAATGTCAGCAGTGCCTTCGTGGTGCGTAACGCACAGGTGGTGCTTTGCCATGGACCGAAAATGTGCTGTAGTGCCATGCTCGAGTCCCGTTGAAGGTGCAGTGATGCCTTCAGAGGCTCCCTCTCTAATGCATAGTGGTAGCAGTTGCAGAGACATGTTATGTTGCAGGTCTTCAGGGACGTTACATTCAGAGTACATATATTGGCGAGTTAGTGAGTTGAATCCTACACCTGAAGTAGTTTGTGTAGGCCACGTTGAGTCTTATGCGGTGAAGGCATGCTTGGTCTTGTTTGTTGAGGCCTCGCGACATGCAAAAGTTGCATTATGGATCTATATCATATAGGGGTCTGTACTGGTAGCTGGCATCTGTCCATAGGAATCACTGGAAATGCCAAGCGCGTGCAGATACCAGTGTCACCACGTCGTATCTCAAGAAAGGTACCTGGACCATTTCCCTCTATGTGTCGTGTCCAGCTTTGGCAGCATGGTCAGCCTGGACTTAGCCTTGTATTCCACAGTGGGCTGGTAACCATTGCAGCACAACGCTGTAATGCAGTTTGCAGGCTTAATTGCATAGGCGTCTGATATCCACTGCGAGTTGTTCCTGCATGTGTGGCGACTTCAGGGACTGCAGGGCCGCTCTTGAGACTGTGAAGATGACCCAAGACTCGGCTGTCCACTCTATGATGTAAATAAAAGCTACCCACCGTGCAGCTAGTTCAGTGGCTGTAGCGGAAGTGCAGTGACTGAGAGCGGCAGAGATGGTAGCACCCGCAGACAGAATCCCCACACCAACAGCAGATGATGTAGGCATAACAGAGCCATCAGTGTAAATATGATGGTGAGCCCTGTAGCTGGTGTTAACATGCTCTAGAGCAAAATATGTCAGCGCTGGACCAGGAGTATTTTTCTTGCTCTTGAACCCAGGAACAAAAGTGACAATGGACCACGAAGGAATTTTCCACAATGGTTCCGTTGGCATAGAACGGTTTTGATAATTCAGCGGGAGCAAGCACTGCACCACAGGACTGCTATCTGAAGAAAGCGGATGACCCGGCACTCTGGCAGCAAAGCGCGCGTGTACTCGAAGAAACTCCTACTGCAGAAGCACTGGAACCGACCGATAGGCGTCTGCTTTCTGAAAGGGTTCCTACACTTCATGTGTTTTTCGGAAGGCCGAGGCACACCCTCAGGACTTTTGCTTGTTCACATGTGAATGTTTTTATGTTGGTTTGGGAAATGCCCTGTAATGCTGGAGGCTGTATCATAGGAGACCTTCACAGAAAGCCATATACATGCGTAGCAAAGAATTTATGTCGCAGCCCCCAGTGTTGCATACAGAAGATGCTCACGTATGACTCCATTTTTTTTCTTTCGTATTCGAATATGAGGCGTCCACGTCACTAGTCTGTCGATTGTCACACCCAGAAACTCGCGACTTGACATGTACCGAATGGGAGAGTGTGCAACCTTTAACGTGTAGCGTGAGACATCACACCTAGTGAAAGCAATAGTGGCACACTTTTTTGGTGGCATCGTTAGACCTCGTGCAAATGGATAATTTTCAATAGATTTGATAGCTTTCTGCAATCATGATTGTAGGACAAGTCTGTTGCGACCACAGCTCCATATACAGATGTAATCTGCATATAAGGAGATTTCAATCAACGTGGGAATGCACTTCTGCAGTCCAATAAGGTCGCGTTTAAAATACCACCCTCAGGAACTCCTCAATGCACTGTGTGCGGAGCTGTGTCACCATCTTTTGTGGACATGTACACTGCCCAATCAGTGAGGTAGCCCAAGATCCAGTGGCACATACGACCACCAACTCCAATGGACTCCAGAGATTATAAAACAGCCTTGTGAATCACATTATCGAACGCTCCCTTGATGTCAAGGAATACGCCAATAGTGATGTTATGTACAGCTCTGTTGAGTTTTACGCAGTTGACAAGGCTGATTACACTGACTATGCTGCTGCAACCCTTTCTGAACCCTGACATTTGCGAAGGGTGGACATTCATGTTCATCAGCAACCAGTCCAAGTGCATCAATACCATCTTCTCCATAAGCTTTCCCATGCAACTAAGAAGAGCAAGCGGATGATAGGAGTTTATGTCTGTTGGAGACTTGCCAGGCTTGAGGACAGGGATAAAAGATATTGCGCGACATAAAAAACGACACGGACGTGAAAGAAGACGACACACCAAGCGCAAACAGGGATAAGCGCAAACGACAGGGATAACATGAGCTCATTTGCAGCAAGGTTCACGACGGCCACTCTCCCAGCTTGCGCTGAATATGGTAAGTAGGCACATCTTTGCTTTGTCACCTAAGTATGTCAACTTGGTGTAGTTGATGCAGTCACGACCAGGAGATGATGCCTTATTCACCAATGCCAACACGCCAAGTAACTCCATGATCAAAAACGTTTGTCTGCTTCAATAGTGGCCACTGTCGCTGAAACCTCCTGTGCTGCTCGAGGAAAAGTTGCAAGCGCTGCTGCAGCACTGATCTTGGAGCAGAAAGTCTCCGCCACATCCAACTCGTTGCTGTTACGGGATAGTGCAATAGAACTGAAACAATGCAATTGAGTCAGCAGGGCTTTCAAGCTGCGCATATTGCTCCATATTCTTGACAGCGGTTTTCTAGGGTCAAGTTTGGAACAGAAGGTCCGCCATTGCCTCCTGTCTAGCTGGTCCAGGTGACATTGGATATGCCTTTGCATTTGCCTAGCGTCACGAATGTCATCAACAGACAGTGTCCTACGAGCACATCTCTCAGCTCTACGGTGCATTGCCCAAAGCCTCTCACGCTCAACGTCAGCCGTTGAATGAGTTTGAGGTGGTTTCAGATGTTTAGAGCTGCTTTGTTTTGTTTGATTTAGCTCACCAACAAACTCCTCGTACGTTGATCCAGATAGGTCTGACTACTCAATTATAGTACTGTGGATCATGGTGACGACGAGTGCGCTGGATCGGTCACTCTTGAAGAAGGCTGGCTGCCCATTGTTAAGAATTGCCAGGTTATTTGGATGTGCTATGTCAAAAAGGCATCGGCCGCGGACGGAAGACCTATGCCCTTAGCAACCCAACTACTTGACAGAACACCATGGCACAGACTGGCGTTGCACAGACTTTGTTAAATGGGTTAAGCATAATGACACCGAACCATGCCACAACGACCATGACAAACAAATGACAACATTCGTCACATTCTCACTGGTGTCATGCGTAGCTTTATTTATCTGTCAAGTGTTTAAATAGACGGTGGAAGGCAACATGCACTATCATCATCCTTAGTTGAACCGAACAGATGACAACTTAAAGCACCACGCAACCACTATGCAATAACTTTCCAGCTTTCTTGTTTTTTTCCTTCAGAGGGGATAATGCAAGTAAACATAATTATATCCCATAATGCACACTGCTGCCCACACATGAGTGGCTCATTTAGATTAGCATTTATTTTGAAATAAAAGATCAGTAATTCAATCCTAACCAAATGTAACACCGTTTTGATTTCCTTCAATGCCAACATGCTTGCTGTTGAGTGAGGCACTGATGCAAGGACACAACCTGTTAAGAAGCCTGAAACAACACAGCTATTGTTCGTTACACAAGGTGCACCTACACATTCTATACGAGTCTATAAGTCTGGACAGTTGTTGGTTTTCAATATAAGCACTGCTAAGGTGAACAGCTCACCATATGGGTCGAGGGGGCTTCCCTTGAAGATGACACGGTAGTTGGTCAGGAATATGGCACCCTCCGCAGGTAACAGTGAGGGCCCTCCCAAAGTTGGTGCTCCGGTGCCCTCCTCGCGGCCATCTGGGATGAGGTAGCACCGCAGCCCTTCCATGGCCAGCTCCTCTCCTTGCAGCAAGCCCGGCACCAGCATTTTGGGCTAATAACAAGCAAAAGATAAAATTGAAAGAAGCGTGACAACACACGTCAAGGGCTCTGCGGCTGGCGACAGGTATATGGATGAAAAGAATGACTGTTTTATCTTTGCGTGATTTACCATATTTACTCGCATAATGATCGTACTCACGTAATAAACGCAGCCCCCCCCCCCTTTTTCAATCAAGAAGTGTTTTTTTTTTCTTTCTTTTTCTCGCATAATGATCGCACCCTGAATTTACAGATGTGAAGTAAAAGACACATTGTACAATTCAGCATCTGATATGGCGCCCGACGGCTGTAACTGTGTCCGACGCCGTGTCCGACTCCAAATGTTACCGTGTCTCCTACTTTTATTGTGATAGCACTTATATGGACGCTCCAGGCACATTTTTACCAACATCGTCGTCGTCATTGTCGTGCCGCATGGTGCAGGTGAAAGTGAAAGTGCGTGAGGGAAGCCGACAATCGCAGCTTAATCTCACATGCTGTTTTTCGTCACACAAAAGGCCTGGGGGTGGGGGGGCCATTGTACTCTGGCAACAACTGCGTGTTGCACAAATGCACCCTAGGGGGGCCTACAATAGCGGCTCAATCTCCCGCATACAAGGGAAGAAAGCAGGAAGAAAACAAGCCATCTTCCATCGCGTGCATGGCACTGAGAGGAGGGAGAAGGGGGGGGGGGGGGGCAGCGCTTTACTTCGGCAACAACTGCGCAATGCGTGGCCACGATGCACCCTATCTTCATATTGATTTGCGTCTGGGGCTGAGTCGATGGCAGCTCATACCTTTGTGCGTGCTGCATTCTCGCCGCTCAGTTTGCGCTGAAGGGAATGTTTGCAAGTTTGTACGGCCGATGAAACTACTATCATTACTTTGTGTAGCTGTCTACACACTTGCTATTGCAATCGATGGTTTGCATTTTGAGTAAAACTGGCTTTTTTAGGGGTGGCCACGGAAAAAGATATTGCGAGAAATATTACCCCATATAATGAACGCACCTCCCAACTTGGCGCATATCTTTCGGGAAAGAAAGTGTGTTCATTATGCAAGTAAATATGGCATTATATACTGCCCAGATAACTTACAGCGAGAAGCCTTGTGTAAACCCACATCCTATATTGCAGACGAACAACCACAGCAGCTACCATCAGTAACTGTGATCGCTTAACAACATGGCAGCGTACTCAGGTGGCCTACTTTGATTCGAGTTCACCTTTATAACTTGCTCTCAGTCGTGAAAGCAAGAAATAAATGGTAATACCAACCTTCACTTAGCCTCATCTAACGCTGAGAAGAAAGTATTAGTTCTTCTTCTTTGTTATTAGAGATCACCTGTTCGAACACTGTTAGGCTTAAGAAAATAAGCCAACAAGCCATGAAAGTGTTTTTACATCTATTTACCAGATGATGCTGCAGCATTAGGTTTGTCATGCACTGGTAATACGGAACTATCTAAATGACTGATTTCTCACTGTATCATTAATTTACTTGCTCATTTAAGCACTGAACACAATGAGGGTAAGCTAAAAAGTATCATGGTAATATGTCATGTATCAAGCAGCACAGTCAAACTTGTTTATAATGAGCTCGATAGTTTCGCAAAAAGTGGTCATTGCATAAGTAGTTCACTATGTGCGGACCCACCCTTCAAAACGCACAAGAATTATTGACACTGTAGTTGGTGTCAGCAGTTACAATTTGACATCACTTTGATCCGAAAATAGATATCTAGTACCTTCACTTATATTCTAGACACTTTTCAGCATCTAACTGCAAGTTTCTGTTAAAAAAAAACTCGTATAAAGAACAAAATGCGGCGTTGTAGCTACATCGATACAGTGCCCGGCCGGTTCCGATCACCTGCCATTTGGAAACAATGAGTGCATTAGCTGCCATCTTTTTTTCGAGATCATGTGATATATTTTAATTTCAGCGAAACACAGAGACACGAGTGGATTCTGCATATGATAGCTAAGCGTTCTTGTTCCCTGCAAGCATAAACTATTGTTGCATGCAAGCGTTTTGCAAAGGTCTTGCTGTTACGGTTGCAGCATTGGCTACACGAGCACCAAGAGCTCCAAACATTTTTTGTTGCTTCATCGGAAAAAGCATGAAGTTAAAACGGCAGGACGCCATTGTGAATTTCAAACGAAAACGAAGCATCTACTAACCATAACTGCTGACTTTTTGCAGCGTTGCGTGGCAGTGCACGTTGTGCCGCATTTATGCAGACAGTCGCACCACATCTGATCCGATTTATGTGCTAAACCAAGCAAGAGGTTGAACATTTGAAATTTCGTATACGTAGGTATGGCCAGAGACATAGCTGCAGCTAAAGCCCCAGCCACGGACTCACTTTGGGGATCGGGGGCAGTCGCTTGCTCTCCCTGTGGACAGCCTCGAGCATCTCCTGCTGGATAGCCACCACGCCAGGTACCATCTGGTGGAGGGCGCGCACGTGCTCTTCCGTGACACCGCTCTCGTGGCACACCTTGTCCACAAAGCGGCCCACCAGCTTGGTCACGCCGGCGCCCACCAATTCCCATGCCTCCTCCTCTCCAAAGCCGCTCTCCCCGTCACAGGCGCTGTCCGTCTCTGCAACGCTGCAACAGGGGAGATTGACCGTTGGGAAATGAATGCCAGAATCAAATGCAAACAAGAAAGCGCATGACATGACTGCGTATTTCACCCCTTCACATTTGCCTGTGAGTGTGACATTGAAGTGTTCAATTCACAGACTTCAGTTTTGTAACTGTTTAGCGGCTGATTAGCAGCTGTTTACACAGAGATAACACACAGAAATTCCCAGATAGCTGTGCTCCACTTTGTTTCCCACCATTCAGTTTCATTACGGCCCTGCCATTTTTGTTCACCAGTGGTTCTTAATGCAAGAATTTGCCCTAAAGTGACAAAACATGGATTCCAGTATTTCATTCATGCAAACTGGATTTCATGTGAGGATTTGAAGAAACCTAATTGTGGGAAACATTATGCAGTTAGTCGATAAATACACACAGTCTCACTCATGTAAAAGACATTGAGCACCCCTGCTTTCACACTGATAAGCATACTAGTTGAGCTTTGTTACAATAAAGTCGTATCTGACATAAAGATATGTTTCTTATATCTGATATTCATTACAAGCACATATTTGTTACATACTGATATCAGCAAGAAACATTTTATACTTACTTAGTTATATCCAATGATTTGTTATATTCGTATTTATCATATCGAGGTTTGACTTTATCTGCAAAGCCTTTTGAAATGTCCAGCCTTTCTTTAGTGTAGTGCAAGGACGAACCTGTTGGTGACAATGCTGTTAGAGTTAGAGCGCCCGTCAGCTGCGACGTCTGCAGGGGCGGCTCGCCGGGAGGCGTCGAGCGGCACCCGGAGTGCGGCCATGCGGTTGGCATAGTGAATGGCTTGGCTGTACACAGTGGACTCTTCTCGGCTCGAAAGTTCCTCCATCTCGTCTTTGCTCAGCTGCCCACTCTGCTGGAGGCGCATCTGTGAGATGATAGACAAAACTTTATGAATCGTACTTGCACGAATGTAACATGTTCCCTATGTGGCAGTATTCAATGGCAACCATGATACACAGCCCCAGGAATGAAGACACAGGCACACCAGGAAAGTTGCGTTTGCAAAAATAACACCATGAAGGTGGCTATCAAGATATTGGACCAGGTCATGGGAGCAAAAGTCCTTAGCCCTAAGCAGGAAATCGGCTTAGTTTAACGTTCCCACATTTTACAGCTGCTAAAGATGATAACTAGCATGAAGAATGCAAGCACGGAGCCTCTCAGCACATTTTTTTTTACACTTTGTCTATGAAACTAGGTATCATAATTTTTTTTTAAATTAAATTATGGAGTTTTACGTGCCAAAACCACTTTCTGATTATGAGGCGCGCCGTAGTGGAGGACACCGGAAATTTTGACCACCTGGGGTTCTTTAATGTGCACCTAAATCTCAGCACACGGGTGTTTTCGCATTTCGCCCCCATCGAAATGCGGCCGCCGTGGCCGGGATTCGATCCTGCGACCTCGTGCTCAGCAGCCTAACACCATATCCACTGAGCAACCACGGCGGGTCATAAATTATTTAGCTGCGATTAAGTTGCACTACATTTACTATGATAGGCATTATCCTTTCCCCATTTCTCTGCAAGGGCGGCTGTGGAATCTTGGAGGCGAATCCCAGAGAGGACAAATGGACACTCTTAGGAACAATTGCTGATTATTAACACATGTATAAGGGATGTGTGTAAAATATTCTCCCTTTTTCCTGATCAGTGTCGTTTGCTCTATAATGCACTATGAGATCTTTGAAATAGGGTGTGAAATCATGGCAGTGTCATTGCCGAATTGTACGTTTGCTTAGTGGATGCAACTCTGCCCGACAAAGCATTTCATTGTCACTGCCTGCATGTCTGCCAGCATGCCACCCCAACCATGTGACAATACTTTTTAAGTGTGTTCAACATTCCAAAGACAACAGGCTATGAGAGATGCCATAGTGGAAGTCTCCAGATTATCCTGATTGCCCAAAGGTCCTGTAACATGCACCCATAGTTTGTTACACAAGCATGTTTGCGTTTTGCTTTCATAGCGACAGGACTACTGCAGCCAAGAATAAAACCCGCAACCACATGTTCAGCAGAACACCACTGCCGGCATTCAGCCACCATGACAGGTAATGTGATTTAGTGTTCAGGTTCAGTGCAACCGAACTGTGTGACCGTGGTGTCAAATTTAACTTGACACCCGTCATATACATGTGACATTATGTAATGCACTATTTTTTTATCACGGTGTGACACTGAAAAGTCACAGACTGTGTGAAAAGTCACAATCACTTCCAATGCATTGCCTGCTAAGTATGCCTGCTACAAGTGCAGTTTGAAACACACTTCCCACAATCTCAAAAAAACTGGCAAGGTTGAGAGAGTGAAATGGTGGAAATTAACACACCTGTTCTGCACAAATCTCCAGTGCGCTGGGCTCTGGTGGCTTGATTAAAGTGGCTGAGCGACGACTGGATGAATCATAGTTGTTCCTCGAGTACTCTTGCCTTGACCAGTTCAACGGGTAGTCCTTGTTCTGTAGGAAATGAACCAACACTGCTGTCAGTTGTTTTGCTAAAGGACAAAGCTGGCTCAATGCCTTGAGTATTCAAGCTAAGTTATGGCGCATAACTTATAAATTTAAATTGTATGCACACGCTATTCTATAACTGACAAAACAGGTCTTAAATGTGTCTGGCAATAATTTGTGCACAAGTGACTATCTGCCATAGGTACATACCAACATGAATAGCCCTACAATGTAGCCCAGTAAAAGACTGTGAAGCCATGCAGCCAAACTACTTCATTACACAGATATTGAATAAACGGGCAGAAGAGACCGTATGTGCGCCACAAAGAAACAAAGCATTTCTTGTTCTTTTTTGCAGGATAATTAAGAAAAAAATTTTTTTTCTTTCAAGGCTGAGTGCCTATTTTCGCAACTGACTGAAAAACAGTAATTTGAGAGTGGTAACACAGTAAGGCGATACATTGCAAAGTATATTCCTAGGTTAGGTGAGAAGGGTTACCTGCCCAAATCAAGACATTAAAGCAGCAAATGGCACACTTTTGCTTTTCAATGTGTTTCTGTAATTTACTATCAGTAAATGTGCTTTCCATTTCAGTCTAGTGTCATTTCTTCCTAATCAGTTTAAAATAATAGGCATATATGCCCAGAGTCAGCTACAACCCGCAGCATCAACCCCCAGCTAAAAGAATGCTAGGTTATGGTTACACACCTTTACACCAACAATGCACTAAGAACAATCAACAACACAAATAAATTGCAAAGGAATGTAATCAGAACAAAGTCTAAAAAAGACCACACAATGCATGTCTCCAGAAGAGTGTTATCCAAGAACAGTCATTCCAAAACACACTATGCAAATGCCATATTGGGCCACAAACTAGGAAAATATCTTGTAAGAGCACAAAAAAAGGCCAACACCAAACCAGTGCCAAATTCCAGGCATAGCTAGAAGAAGACTCAACAATCTGCATGCTGCCTTGTTACCATGCAATCTCCCAAGCCAACAGAAACTTGCATGTGTACCAGCAAGAGGAGAGAATGCTAATTATACTCTGTTACTTAGGACACAGTTACAAGAACACTCAGAACAGCTGTTAGTCATTTATGTTCACCACCAGCAATGTGCTTGCCAAAAGTATGCTTGACAGGTGCGATTGCAGATTATAGACATATCACTGGCATGCTACCTGCACTTTGCCTAGCTTATGGTAGTGAATATGCACTGCGTCTAAGAAAATATAATTCATGTGTGACTGCAGCTAGAAACACTACAAAATTTATTTTAAACATAGTAAGAATAGGCTTTGAAAATTACAGAATATTACAGAAAATGTTGAAAATTAGGTGAGGCATTACCCTGATAGAGGCTTATCATATAAAGAAACAAATAAATCTACATACTGCTGCAAAACCTCAGTGCAGTGGGTCTAGGAAATTTTAGCTCGAAGACGTGTTCCTACTTCTTGGGCGAGGGGGAGACCTACTCAGTTATCGCAGTAGACAATGAAGACGTTTTTTATAACAGCACGTTGATAGTTGCAACCATGCATTTCGTTATTTCATTCTTGTGTCCACGTTTGCACGTATTCATCGCCCTGTACTCCCAGTGAATTTTCTAATGGTATCAAAATGTTAATAACAACAAGGGACATAAAACACAGCAATCTTATTTCATCCATGTCTTGACAGTACCACAAAATTTATGGTATACCTAACCAACTCAGCAAAAGTCAGTAGTGCTGAACTTCTACTCCATCAAAACATACAGTAAAACCTTGTTAAATAATCCTGTTTCATATGATTTCCTGGGGCCAACGTTTGTGATCGAGAACCCAAAAATTGACCTAATGCAGTTACATTTATTCTCTACTGGTTAATATGCCCCCGGAAAACACAATCTCTCGAAACTAACATTTAGTACACTGTCAAATTGCAATTGCATGATAGGTTTTCTAGCTGCGGTACCCCAAGAGAACAAGAAAAGGCATAAGGCAATAGCAATCGAGAGCAACAGGCACCTACCACAGCAGCTTTCTTGCCATATTCGCCAGTCCATGCAACACGAAAATGACGGCATGCACTCAGTTTCCTCTTCCTGTACCAGCAAATCTCCACGCGGGTTGTCACACATCGCATTCACGGCTATTTCCACCACCCGTTTTGCAATAAGCATCTTCACTTATCTGTTTCATCGTGCATGTGGCATAGTGTCATTGAAAGCTAATTGTACGCTCTTACAGGTGATAATCTAAACTAGCCCAAACGTGCCGTCATTCCCTGCTACATGTGGCATGAAGTGAGGGTAATGTTCCACTCTGGAGGCATTATATTCCGGCTTCACCTCCCAGCTTGATTTCGTTCCTGCTTCCTGCTGCGATCTAAAACACTATGCAATAGGAAAATGACAAAGCACGTCCCAGGCTGCTCAGGCCCCACCAGATTCACGAGGGCACCTCAAAACTTAACTTCAAAATTCTCCAACCAAAGAAGCTGCTGACCCAGGCCTAATCCAAAGAGCGTGAACTTAAGCTTGCTAACTGAAAAAACAACAATGCATGTCTCGGGAATTTTAAGCCCCACCAGCTCATCAAATGTCGGCGTCTCTTGTGCAGTGACAATTTGCATGACGCTTCGCGTTACATAGACGTTAACTACAGTCGAGTCTGCCAAATCTTTTAGTGACTTCGGGTTGTGTGTTTATCCAGTTAGCACATTGTTTTTCACATTTTTTTTTTCCAGGACGTATGAACAAGGTTCTACTGTAACGTGTGAACAGTAATCTAATAAGTCATCTGATAGGCCAACTTCATTTCTGTCTAATGCTACAATTCTGTGTCTCACCAGAACTTACTTCAGCTGCTATTCTATGTAAAAATGAAACAGAATCCAAAAGAACCAAACATATTTGAATCTTAAATGAATGATGTTAAAGAATGACACTGCTGGTTTGCTCTTCACCAGCTTGAAGATAAAACGAAACTCACCAACCTATCAAAGGCCACAAATATTTCTGCAGATACCATTCACAATCTCATCTCTGATAGAGCAGTCACTTATCATAATTCCACGAGAGATGGAATATGAGCTGTGGGTACGGAGTGATTCGCAAGAAGTATCTGTTTCAAATAGCACAGACAATTTGTTTCGAAAGCAAGCAGAGGCAAAAGGATATACATGATAAGGAAGACTGTTGTCAATGTGCTGACTTTTCAGCCCTGTGAAAGCAAATCTACACACAAGACCTTATCCAAATGTGCCTTCTTGTGCACAATGCCTAAAACAACTGCCAAATACTTCAGAAATGAAAAAAAAATATTTTTGCAGATCCCGAGCACTGTGAGAATCAATGTTATGCGAAATATTTTGCAGGTACTTGGCTAACTAGCATTGCGTGTGGTTACACAAAGCAATACTAGGTGAACCAATGTGCTTTTGTAAACTCAGTAGTTGTGCATCTGGGTCACAAGTGAACGCGTCTGTGACAAGAACAGCATGATGACGACCATGTTGAAGATGATCGTATGGCAGCATATGGCATGACTTCTACGCTGGCCGTTCGACACAAGCTTATATGACATTGCAATTGTTGACATGACAATACCTTTATTATGCGCAGTAAGACTTAAGCTACTTAGCACCTTATCAGTAGCAGGAAACATTCGCAGTGACTGCTTACTCCTATTTCCTATTCCTATCCTGTCATTCACTTCTGCTGGCTTCACTTAACTTCTTTCACAGTAGTGCTGGTTTGCTACTGTCTTGCACACCACAACCCCAAATTGCAAGGCCTGTTGCTTTCGGCCTTTACACTGTACAATGCGGCTGTGGCAGAGTTAACTTCAGCATCAAGTGACAATCCCATGTCCAGTACCAGCTCAGGTACTTTATGTTTTCCTGTTATTGTATTTTATCAATCACTTGACTTAATGATGACAATGATTACCTAAGGCTGCTACAATAGTCGTCCAATATATGCTACAAAGGCTGTGAACATTGATGCAAAGTTGCCACGATTGAGCAATACATAGGTTTGGGCTAGTTAGTAAGATTTTGTGTAGAATACAACAGGCACAAGTGATAATTGCTATCCCCATAAAAATGCATTTAGAGGTTAAAAAAAATTATGCTTATAAAACACACATGTTGGAATCTTTGTGATGTGAAGCTTTCATGAAGCATTTAATTAAATGCTATAAGCTTGCCCATTCCATTCTTACGTACTTGGTGTAAAACAAACCAACATGCATATGTGCTCTCACATACCTGTGCTACGCAATGTCACAAATATTACATAGGCTTGTATGTCTTCATTTCTTCATATTTATTTTAAATTTACTGGCCATAGGCTTGTATGCCTTCATTTCTTCATATTCATTTAAAATTTACTGGCCACTTCTTAATTGGTCTCTCATTGTGGGTGTGCGTCACAGTATGGAAATCATAACCCTCATAACATAATCAACGCGTGGTGACCATCTGAAAGTGCTAGTTGGTGTTTGTACAAGAGAAGTGTACGTGCAGTTGTGGCCTAATGGTTACATTGCCACATTGCCTGAACATGCAAGGTTCTGGACAGAAGTAGCAAACACAAACACGATGGAAAACCTGCAACTTAACACTTTCCTGTCCGTGCCTATACCCATCGACAGCCCATTATCGATGGTTTTAACTTCAAATTTTGTCACAATCAAAGTGCTTTCGGACAGCTAGCGGCGTCCAGTGCATAAAAAGGAAATTATTTTGCTAGTTTCATCTTCGTGTTTCTTTTTTTTTTTTCACCATGGGGGGATTCTTAAAGCACCTTTTAATCAGGCGTGATGAGCGCTCGTAGCTTCCAACATGGCATCGATGTCGTGCGCAGATGCCCTTTGGCAACAGCGAACTTCAACGGATTCCAATGAGTCCGAGTCAGAATTTTTTGATGGTGGTAGCAGCACAAACTTGGAAGATGATTTTGATTCATTGGGACTTTAGTGCAGACGCCAAAAGTGCGCCATATAGCCTCGGAATGTCAACGGGTATTTGCCAGCAGGTTTCATTTACTACTCTGAACCGTTTCATCATTGCTGCAGTAAAATCTAAAGACATCCGGTGCATTCTAAAGGTCGCAGTTCTTATCTGCAGGGTGTCAACGTCGCTTTAGAAGGACCACTTGGTGGTGGTGGTGCAAAGAGTGCAGTATTGCGCAAGAAAATGGCCAGGACTGGTCCTCGGCATTGTGCAATTATTGCGCTCCGCAGTTTTGCACACCAGTTCATAAAAGCCGCTACATAAGCACGATAGCCTGTAGGGCTAACATCTTCCTTTGTATATAAAGAAACCCTACAGACAAAAGCCGATGTTGCAGGAATGTTGTATATAGCCTTTTTGTTCAATATATATATATATTTCTAAATTTTTTTATGTTCTCTTGGTACAAAGCAGCATCTATATTTTTACGCAGTTTTCTCTTTTTTGTAACAAATTTCTTTATTAACAACTTTTTTTCAAATAAATATTAACAAATGTTCACTTCAAAATTATGCCATTAGAAAGGACATTACTTCTACGAATGGATACCATACATTCTATTATCAAGCATTTGCTGTAGCAGTAAAAAACAAGACTGCCCAAAAACTGCCTATTTTCCCGCGGACAGAAAAGTGCTAAGCTATGAGCAGTGTAATACCTGCAGAACATACATAAGTTGAGTTGCTAGGAATACACTTCAAGCTTCAAATAAGCTAAATATGGACAACTGCTGCCCCTACCAAGTGTTTCTTTTCCTAGAGAGTGGGGTGTTGGCCTGGTTCACATTTGTTAGACAACTCAACTTACTGCATTTTCATGACTCTACCGCGCCACCGATTATAATGTGTAGTTATATTATCGCCCAAATATTAAAAAATAATAACTCGGTGCCAATTCTACCATGCACATCAAGTAACAAAGCCTGAGTGAATGCGTACCATGTTGAAACAATATTATGGAACAGACAAAACCACACAGACACGCACACAGCTGGCTGAATCTTAGCGGCTAGTGTCTATCGGAGTCCGACAACACCTCCTTTTCACTGTCTACCGACCACAGAAAGCCATATTCAGTTCCATTCAATGCATTAGAAATGCCACACTTATGGAGGCTCGCAGCACCATCATCTGCGAGAGCCCATTCCACGCACCACGGAGCCTAGAACGACAGAAAGCTGAGCTAGTTGGTAAGGATTCATTATGCAAAATATTGCAAGGTGGCTCCACGGAGCCACCTTGCAATGTTTTCTGAGCATCGCTTGTTCAGACGACCCGTTGAATGATGGTCTGGCTAGCTACTTTGTATTGAGCTACCCCTCCCCCTCCCTCCCCCTAATTTTTTATCTTGAGTAGACTCAGTTACGATTGTAACACGCATGCAAATTTGAATGCACCTTTTATTTTTAAAAAAGTTTGCGTTAGAATCGTGCAAATTCAGCAATAAACTACTTCCCAGAAATAGTTGTGTCTTCATCTGTCAGATATGTACCTTGGGGTTTCTTAAAGGAGGTTGTTGAAAGTTTTTACTTTCTAAAGGCTCACTTTAGCGTGGATTACATTTTCACCACCTCCTGCAAAGAAATTCCTTCTGCATTCATATACACACTGTCACCTGTTCCACTTTATTGTGTACCTTGTTTGGAAAGCTACTATTACCCAGATGCACTTAAGTAAGCCTGTCAAATCATCATTACTACAGGGATCAAAATTTTTTCTTTATTACTTTATTATTTATTTATTTTTTTTATTTATTCAGCAACCCTTCCTGTCAAAACCTGTTTGGAGAAAAGGGGCTGTTTTACGCCGTGGTCGACAAACTGCACTTGGACACAAACTGCTGTTTGTGTCCAAGTGCTGAAACGACAGATCACTGTTTTGTAGGCTGTATGGATGTGGTGTTCTTCTGGGAAATTCTCCGAAGAACCCTTAACCACACTCAATTCCTTTTCTAGTTTTTGAATTTCCCTTTGACCCAAGATATGACATGTTCATGTTACTTGGCCTACAGAACCCATGTTGCGGTACAATTTGTGACAAGCATGCGGAACCGCCATGAAACACTCAGTCATTTCTTTGGAAATCTGCTGCTTACATTCACTGTACGTACGCTGCACAAGAAACACTGCCGGACTGCCGGACTTTTGAATGTGTTTTCAGTCCCCTTAAATTTCTGTAGGGCTTTGTTTTTCTGAAAGTTCTGCTCCCATGTAATAAAGAAAAAAATTATGGCTGTGGCCTAGCAGTTAGAGGATTGGAATGCTGGGTTTGGGAGCCGAGGTTTGAAATCTACGGCCGCACGAACCTACTTTATTTTTTTTTAATTGTTATTTTACTTTTTCTAAAAATAATTATTGTGAATGTGAATCTACTCAGCGAGAGCCTGACCAGCAACCGACCGACCAACCAACATAGGCGAAAACATGGAATGGTAGGCAAAGAAAGCTTCGCTTTAAAAGTATATTGTTACATTTTACGAATGGCAGCAGTTTCAAAGGCTCATTATTATACTTTTGCTTGGCCTTGAACTTCAGTGTGATGATACTGTTCAGTGTGACAATGTCTAATAAAATTTTCACAACAGATACATTCTTTGCATTCACCCAATGAATGCACAGTCCAAGAAGCCTTGCATGTAAATGCAGTTTTGTGAAGTGCGGGTGCTGCATGCAATTTTGCATAAATTCAGCCAAGAACTTTCCCTACAAATTCGAGGTTTCTCTGTTTCGCTTTGTCAGTGTGCAAACTTGGCAAATACAGTAGAATTTTGTTCACTCAACCCCAGTTAATTAGACCCTGACCAAAGGTCCCAGCCGGTGCCCATACATATATGTGGGACCAAAGCTTTGTTATTTTGATCCTTAAATTAGTCTTCACCGGGTAATTTGAACTTGGCTGGTCATCTCACATGTGCTTAACCCCAATGGTGACTGCAGTGGTAACTCTAATAGCGGCAGCGCCCATCTCTGCGGCACTTAGAGTACAGTGAATTTGTCGAACACGCATAATCTCCTGTTGTAAATGCCTATTCTTGGCCTGCCCTAGGAATACTTTCAAGCGAAAACAATAGCTCACAATTAATTATTACAGTATCTTTTTCTTACTCCGACGCGCACCTTTCTTTTCAAAGAAAATTTGTCTGAGATTGCTTGGGCAAACTGATACAAAACCAGAACTAAAACCACGCTCACGGCATTCGCAACTGCCTATAGTTAGAGCCAGCATAGCCAGTGTCACCGACATTACCATCACACAATATCGATCGTGAAGGTTGACAGAGTGAGTTCTCGCATGGCATTACGACGACAACAACACAGCGCTTTTAGTCTGACTGTGAAAGCGCATTCAAATCATGTTAAGCTAGCGGCAACAAGTAGCGTCACGTGTTCTTGATGTTCTGTTCGCAGGGCGAACTCAAAGTCAATAGTTTAGGCGTGGGTGTCATCCCGTTTGTGATAGTTGCGGAGTTGTTTGATAACTGCAAAGTGTCAAACAAGCTATGAATCATGCGAAGGATGGCATGTTGTGGTTCATCATAGATGGTGATAAAGTGTTCTTTGAGTGTGATGACAATGAAGATTATGTGAGTAAACTTGCATTCCTTAAATTTCCGTTTCGAAGGCGATGTTAGCTCCTTTAATCTTTTTCTTATTGCCAGAAATGGGTGCCAATTTGATTTCTGCTTTGTTTAAGAGCTCTAATGTCATCATTACATTAGTTTTCTACTTTGAACCTATAAAAAGTGGATGCATGTTGGTTTCGGAGATGTGTTAGAATCATGGCAAATACTGACAAATGAACCAACGGTATGTTTTGGTGTTTTCCTGCTGCATGTTTAAATAAAGCCACCGGATAATTTGACTGATTTCATTGCTCCTGCCAGGATCAAATTATTGGAAGTTGTTCATATTAACTTTAGAGGCAGGAGGCTACTTGGAAAGGCAATGAACTACCTCACCAATGAATATTAAAACTATGGGTTATAACATAAATGGTAGGAACTTTGTCCACTTGTTCTCAGCTGCAATATATACCTATACTCGCAGACAACTTTCTGTGGAAATGAAGGAAGAGCTGGGGGGGGGGGAGCTTTCGCACTTGTGTTACCGCACCAAGTAGTCCAGCAGCATTTGGCAGCGCTTTTGGTTTCTTGGGACAGACACTGAATCAACACGCCTTCCACATGCAATGGTTTCACTTCTGCCCAGACACGGGAGAGAAAAGCAGCAAAATATGTCAACTTCAACACTCAGTGGCAAGTTTTGTCTTTTGTAGCTGTTGCAAATAAGCTGTTCATGTTTTTTCTTCCTCAGATTAAACAAACATGAATAAACATGTGGGACTCGCTTGTCTCTATAGCTTTACCTTAATTCCTTAATTACCGCAGAAAGTTGTCCGCGAGTATAGCAAGACATTGTTTGAAGCCCTAAACTGTGGTTGCAGTTTTACACGGTATCAATCAATCTCCAAATAGTAGTTGTGCAGTTATGGATATAGGTAGTTAAAAAAATAATAATAATCGGTGGATCCTACGTATATGTATGAATTGATGATAAGCGAAGTTTTTTTTCTTCTTTTCTTCTCTCTCTCTCTCTCTTAAATATTGTTTGCTGTAATGTCTTCCCTTTACTTCTCTTTCTTTTCTCTGTAGCTCATCACACCTTGCTCAATGCACTCTGGTTCCATTTTTCTCCCTTCGCTTCTTTCTCCCCATTGGGCTGTTTCTGTTAGTAACTTTTTTCACTTCTTGCCTCTTGTTCTGCTTGGCTAAGAATGTTCACATAAACATACATACATGCCCAGTTGCACACACACCGAATGTCCCAAGTTGTCTATTCAGGCACCTCCCCAGTGGTAGAAGCTCAAATGCTCATACCCTGTGGCCCCAAATTGTTGGGTGCTCGGCGAGACAACGGCATCCAGCACCCACAAAGTGGAGAAAAAAGGTGAGGAAAGCTCTACTTTAAAAACATTCGCTTGCTTAGGTATTCCCTGCAACCATCAAAAGGCACAAAAGGCATACCAAGCTATTTTTCATACAACTGGGACTTCAAGACAACTCGGAATCATTGGTTCAGTGTCTCCTATGCAAATGAAGCAAAATTTCGAGCATCAGTTGCATGCCAGAAAGCATTCGAAACATGCATGCCAGACTGCAGAACACTGTCGCTTGCTGTTAGTTGATCCCAACGCCTAAGCACCAAGGGTCAGCTCAAATCAAGACAGTGTCAGATTGGACCGGCGGTTGGTTGGTTAACAAGGGTGGAGGAAAGAACAAAGGTGAAGGCAGCACTATGCCAAAGCCATAAAAAGAGAGATGGAAAATATCGAAAATAAAATGAAGAAAGAAAAAGGGGGAGCCAGATGACAACGCACAGCGGCAGCAGAAGCAGCAGCAGCAGCAGCGACGAAAGGGTAGAAACGGTAAAACCTCGGCGCCGGGGCCTCTTTGCATTTCTGGATGTGCTTCAGGTACCTCTGCATGGGAGCAAAACCGAAGCCATAGGGGGAGGGGGGGTGGGTAAGAGGGAAAGAGGGGAGGCAAGAATTCCACCCCAGGAAGACACCAAAAATGCGACAACAAAAATATAACTCAAGAAAGGAACCAAACAAAAAGAAGAGAAAGAAATAGGTCAAGGACACGAAAGGGACAGGCATACCAACTTTACACCAACACAAAAACGTGGCCACGCCCCCTCCGGGATACCCCATGACGGAGACACCCAGCATGTCGCACCAACAACACCAAACACACAACCCATGCAGACAGCAACATGAACAAGCACCCCGATTACATCAAGCAACACCTGGTATGACACTGAAGTTAAATGCCTCTTAAGAGAAAAAAAAAATTCAAAGGGGCAAAAAAAACAAAGTTTAGTGCAGCAGTTAAACTTTCATATTACTGTCATCACATGTAACCTTATTACACTCTTGTTTGGTTTCGGCAGTCTATCAGAACTTGTACAAATTATAGAAATCTTAGAAGAGTGAATGTTCATTAAATGTTACTACTGCAACCTAATAGGCTCTTCTTAATGTTTATCTGCCACATAGCCTTCAAATACATAACATCCAGCAGAAGGAGAGACTAACTACCTCTTAGACAGGCGACCCGGTTCCTTCAGCAATGTGCTCAGGCCATATGGTATTCTACTCAGCTTCAGCATTTTACCTCTTACTGTCCATATTTATAGAAACACAGCACTGAACTGTTCAGCAGTAAAAATTACATCTATGATGGCTATCACAGTCGCCACTTACACAATGAATGTGCACATATCAGAGTGACTGCAAAGGGCATCAAATCAAGATGCATGAGAACAGAGGCAAGATTAGTCTGCTGCAAGTGTAACTGCTAATCATGGCACAGACTGCAACACTGTAGTAAAGAACACATTTTCCTCTCAAATAAAAGCTACTCGTATATTAGGAAAGCATTCTGTGCTCGTGCAGCTGCTTTTTCATATGTGCACGCTTAGAGAAATTGAGGATGCAATACCATGTGATTCCATATTAAAAGGACACAAAATCATTTAAGACTAATGAAGTATTTTTTCAGGACTGTATTTTTGTTGATTCACGGTAAAAGGTTGATTACTAGAACAGAACATCAAGGCCAAACTTTCACTTTTTCGAATTTCAGGGCAAAATCCCAGCATCAGTACGTTAGAATGACGTCCCAGATTTCGAAGTATTTTTTCACATTTACGCCACTGATTGTTTTAGAATACAGTGTAGTCCATCTTTAACGATAAAAAATTAACTAGGCATATGCAAATGCCCTCAAAGTTGATGTCATGGTGAACTGGTGTAAGGATTTTAAAGCAGTGTCGAACCGCCTGCCTTTAATTTTTTCGTCTGTTCTAACTAGAATATTGACTAGCCAAGCCTCTTCTCATGGTAAGAGTGGATTTTTTGGTATCACAGAAGGGTAATTTACTAGAACAGCTCAAATTGTTTTTCTTTTAGTGCCTTTTTATCTGCATTTTTTGCAAGTCACATAATGTATGGCTTTAATTTTTCTAGTCAGTAGCTTTGCAATCACTGACTTGACAGTGGGCTCTTGAAATTTACATAGACAATGTCAGGTTACTAAAACAAGCAAGGCAGGTGTTTAGCGATATACCATATTTTTGTGTGTGTCACAAGCATGAAAATTTCAGAACATGTAACAGTAAAGTTGGGGTGGGGGTTACATGCGAATTTCACCTTCAAGGAACGATCTTCGCCATTCAAAGTATGTTACCTCTTGAGGAACCCTGCTCTTCTCTCTACCCCTGTATGTTATATCTGGGAAAATGCAGTAATGTGGTAATATGAGGATCAGCACCCTCACTGGGCCCATATATTTGAAGCCACAAGAATGTTTAGCTGATAAACATTCCTTTAGACATAACTCTGCAGGTAACCATTTGTGTATTAGTGTCTTTCGACAAAGTCCACCTCTTTCCCACATAACCTTTACTTACTCTTTCACACCAATTTGAGTAAAATGCTTTCCCCACTGCAGAAGCTTCTTTACGATGTGACTGTGTCAGAAAACAATGATGAAAGTTCAGCACCGTTCTACCCATTGGCTCTATTTTATATTGTGCCTTTGCCACACCTAAGTTAATCTCAACTCGAAACACACCGAAGGGCTTTTGAAGCACCTGCTCCAACCTGCAGGCAGTCATGTTCTGCAGCATATTAGGAACTCTGTATTGAGCCCAGACGGTCACAAGTGCAGTCAAAGCCAAAATCTAAGAAAGAATCGAATTTCCAAACAGCCTGCGATCATTGCAACCAAAACCATAAAAATGTGTTGTTTGCATTTACTAGTACAGGCTGCAAATTTGAACACCACGCTGCAGAAACTTTCAGCTTTTTCTCAGATACGGCAGTCTGTAAACTTTTTGGCACCAAGTGTACACGTCACAATGGCAGTGTCTGCCAATTACTTAGCTGAAAAGACAACCCAACACTTAACAGACACATTTTCAGATAATCTGTTTGTCAAGGGACGTTTCTAGATCTTCCCATAATTGTCTGAATGTTATGGAAACAATGAAAGTACACAGCACTAAACAATTCGCGGAAATAAAGTGTAGAGACAGTCGTGAGAGACCTGCTGCCCATGTAGTAGTACCTCGCGAGGACTAAGCGGGGGCGAGGCATTCTTGGTAGGCTGCCCGTTCGGCAGTGCATTGCTGCTGCGCTGCGGCGAAGAGGAGACGGGCAGGTAGAGGGCGCGGATGTCTCGTTGCACATCCTGGTAGAACGCAGCCTCCCAGAACTGCAGCTGCCCCCAGACGGCATGCTCTTGGATGCACGTGTACGCAAACTGCATCACACCCGTGCACAGCTTCTGCTCACAACATAAAAGAGAAGGAGAAAAGGAAAGTGACCAGTTGTTGTCAAAGCTGCTACATCAACTCACAGGTTGCTATGTACGGTGAATAGCCACAACAACAACAACAAAAAAAAGAAGCCATTGACCGTACTATACTCAGTGAAAACTTCATATTTAGCTCAAGCTCAGCCCACAAATGAGCAGTGCCCCTATCCTCTGCATCTACACTCTTGAAAACACAGTTCCTGAGCAACACCAATACTGAAAAGAGCTCATCTGCACAGTGACATCAGGGAAACGAGCGAACGTAATTGGCTGGAGTATATGTATAAGAATACCCTTTGAGACGCACAGCGATGCATATACGTCACTGCATTCTCAGGTTCTCATCAACCTTAGAAACTTATTACTAATCACGGTGGACATACTTCAGACATGCTTTTGGTGCTGCCACTGCTTAGTGTTGGCACCGTTATACAGTAGAACCTCGTTCATGTGTTTTGGAAAAAGCGCAGGAAAACCATACAAACCGGGAAAACATATGATCCGAAGTCACAAAAAGAATTTCCAGACTTGATTGTAGTTGACATCTACGTAATACGAAGTGTTGCAGCACAAAACACTGATGCATGCCGAACTGGTCAGGCCTGAGCAGCTCGAGACGCATATTGTCATTTAGGCTTGCAATATTCAAATTTGGCCTGGGTCAACAGCATCTTAAGATAGGGCATTTTGGCGAGATGTTTTTGCGAGACCACTTGACAAGATCATTGCAACATAAGACACCGACGCGCGTCGAGCTGGTGGGGTTCGAGCGGCCTGAGACATGTTTTGTCGTTTTCCTATTTTTACTGTGCAAGGACAGCGACAGGAAACTGAAACGAAATCGAGCTCGTGGGCGACGTGGGAACACAATGCCACCAGACGATGCATTTTGTTGTTTTTCTATTGTGAAGTTCCTCAATTCCTCAGCATGTTGTACTCCTTTTATGTATTTCGGCTAGCTGGCAGCATTGTATAAATGGAGCAATGAAGTCCGTTCTTACATGTTTAAGATACTGATGCTGTGTCCTTTCTTACCAAGAGCACCTAAGGAAAGAGCAATGTAAACCCCGTGCAGACTTTCAGCAATGTCACAAGGTTCCCTAAAGAGGTCCCCAAGCATTGACCAGCAAAACACATAACACATTTTCATATTTCTTCATAACCCAACACTCAAGTTTCACATGTCTGACTCACCCTGCAGAAAGCATGTGACAGCGGCAAAATCCCAGCAGCTACACCATGTTCATCCAGCGCTGAATCATCCTGAACAATGAAGGAACACCAGACAGTCACAGTGTGCAACCTTCCTGGTCCCCATGCATTGTCAAAAGCAATGCACCAAGGCAACCTCAAATGCAGTGATAGTACACATGGAGAACAAAAAAAAAGAAAGAAAGAAAAAGGAAAAGTGTAAGGAGCTTTTAAGAGCAATTCACTGTAGAAGAGAGGCAACATCGAAGAAGGCCTTACTTGTAGGGCACAGTTGATCAGCCGCACAACCAGGTCGAATTGTTGGTGCTCAAGCACTGCCTTGTTGCCGGTCACATGATGCTGCAGTTCTCTCGTCAAAGCCAGTCGGGCTGCCTTGTTCTTCAGTGCACGCAAAACTGCGGGCATAGCCTGCGTACATACCAGAAGGTCAGCAAACAAGTTCTCTATAAGGAAGAATATTCCAGATAAAAGAATTATTTTTTATTTACAGAAACATTTCCGTCAAACTAGCGTCGCTTATACATTTTGACATGTTTATTGATTTTTATAGGCAACAAGAAGCTTCTAAAATATTAAATTTATGTTCCTTGTTTGGTCTAGTTGTAGGTGAGCTCTCTATGATATGCTGGCTGTTATGAAGGAGACTGGCATAACAAAATGTTGAATGATCGGAGTTTGAAGTGCTAGAAGATGAATGTTCTAAACTCTAACACACTTGCACCAAAGTTACAGCAAGTCAATCGTTTTTAAATAAGAGCCATAGTAACACCAGGCAAATTATTACTTCTAGAAAACTTATGACACTGCTCTGCAATCTGTTGTGCCAAAACGGTAACCGTGCTAGATGAGTTACAGCACAATCTGACAATAGTTGCTAGTAGGGATTTGCAAATAGCGATTTTTGAGACCGAATCAAATACAAATCAAACAGTGTCAGAAAAGAATTGAATCAAATGCTGGATATTATTTGACTAGTTTTCAAATAATGAACAACCGTTACCCCAATTAATATAAAACGATGTTCGCATCCCAGTATTCTTAAAGTTAGGAAGTTTCTGTCATTGCCTAGTATGTTATGAAGAGTTCTTTATTAAAAGCACAAGTGTAGCATTACAAGCAAGCAAGTACAGTATCTTTGCATACACAGGGCTGTTTAGAAAGTGCGAATAATCGCTGTACAGCTTGTAAATTATGGCTACCTAAGTGATGTAGCCTGCTCCATTATGCAAGCTCTCATATTTTATGTCTATACTATGCCCTCGGGGGTGAAAATTTACCTTACCATTGCTCCAATTTTATGTTTATTTGGGCCCAGTTGACGTTCAGAAATATTCGAAAAGTATTCGAAAAATATTCACTATAATGAATAGCGACTATTCGATTCGAAGACCGAATTGAATAGAACACCATCTGATTCGTTATTCGAAAGTTTTAAATATTCACACACTCCTAATCGCTGACACTAGGCGCAGTGCATGTCAAAGCTTTGCTCTTGACACAATTTTTAATGCACACATCTGCGCTTCTAATCCTGTAATCACTGCTCTAGTTTCTCAGAGGATTTTGTTTACATATGCTTACTGAGAAACCGGTTTACTGGTGAACCATAGCCACCTCAACTTAATTCTCTATTTAACATAGTTTCTTGCTGCAAGCATGACTTCGACTGTACATAATAAGAAAAAAAAACTGTATTCCAATTACAAACACACACACACACTCTAAAAACAGACTGCACAAACCCAGTTCCTCTCCTGTGCCCTCCTATTACCTTGCGTGCATCAGAGATCTTGTTGTCGAAGATGTAGTTGATGCAGTTGCAGAGCACCTCGAGGCGGCGTGCAGAGTTGTTGACCAGCGACCGTGGGTCCTGAGAGCACACCTGGCTCATTGGGGGCCCCGCAGGGACAATGCGCGGAAGCTGGGGTCGCACCGATGACAGTCTGCAGGGTGACAAAGACTTGAATGAAGAGAAAGACAGCAAGAAAGCCATCCCATGATGCTCCAGGAGAAAAAAAATTCCGAGGTTTTACGTGCCAAAACTATCATTTCATACTGAGGCACGTAGTAGTGGGAGACTCTGGATTTATTTTGACTACCCCCTAAGGTTCTTTTAACCCCTTCAAAACCAAACCTGCTACCGCGTCAGCTGGAGCAGCTTGTCCACGGTGCGCTTGACACTCCTATTGCGCCGAAAATGAAGTGAAATGCTCGCATGGATGGTATCGAGCACGAGGGGCTCCGTGGTGCACACGACATGTGGCACTGCGTGGTTCTGTACAGCAAATATATCGAATGGTAGACATTCTATTTGCAAATCAAATTATTTGAATGTTCACTATTCGATCCGGTGATATTTGAGTATTTGCACACCTGTAGTATAAATTCAAGAACAGGCTTTTCTTTTTCTAAGTGTACAGTTCACTATAAGCTTGCACAAATTTGGGGCAAGTTTTTTTTTCATCCCTGCTCACTCTTTCTTTAGTCACTGCGTGTAGAAGGTATGCATCATTGTCACTACCTTCCTATGGTTCACACTGTTCCACATGTGTTCAAATCATGTGCATACCAAATCTTTTTGCCTTGCAAGACAACCTCAATGCACAGACAACAAGTGAAAAATGAAGAAAAAGAAAACAGACCATTATTGAGATGACTAAGGTTCAAACAGTTCCCTCTAGGGCCTCAGAGAAGAAAGAAATGACACAGAAAACAAGAACATCAACAGCAGCTGTGAACCACTGAGATACAAATGAGGAAGCTGTGACATTGCAGAAATACTGTTGGGAAAAAAATACCAATTGTATTATGCAGAAGCCTAGTGGATACTTGTACACACCCATGCTTTCTGCGTACCAAATGTCACCCCATATTATTCTGCCTTTGCATGCCACCACAAGGTCACAATCAATGGGAAGGGCAGTGCCTGCATTAGTATGTAGTTACAGATTTCTGTAGTACTGCTATAGTGAAAAAATCTTGTTAAAAGAAAATGTTACTTTTGACAAAGTGCAATTTGTTTTAATTTAGACATTCAAGAGCGCTTCATACTAAAATCCCAGTTGCAGATAAAAGTGCATTTACTTGGATTCCAAGTGGTTTCGAGACAGCCCTGTCTCCATGATGGATTTCACAAGCTTCCCATCGAGTGTTGGGAATGGGGGCTGATGGATACGAGTGAAAGCGCCCTCAGTCGGTTTAGGAATCTTCTCCACATATGGCTGTGGATTTGGATTCTCCTGCAAGAAAGAAGAAACCGTCAAAAATTTAAATTTTCATTTTTTCAGCAAAAAAAGAAAACAACATGCACAATAATAGATTAATCCACCCAGGCTGAGTCAAATGCATATCCAGTGAAATAAAAAAAAAACTTCATGAGAAAACTATGTGTATCAATCAGGTTCTGACTACCAGAAACTATTGTGAATGAAACGTATCAAATTAAAGCCTCACTTGCGCAAATGACCTCTTTTGAAAGGCTAGGCTGCCTTTAAATGTCATCTTTAGAAATGGTCAAGCCACAATTTCATCGCGACATCACAGGCTTAAAATGCACATCAAATTGACAAAAATTACTCTTGGTGCTCTTTACACATGGACACTGATAAACTAAGGACAGTCCCAAAATTTTACTTTTTTTTTTAAGGCGTCATGAGTCAGATAACCTTCAGTAAGTACTGAACAGCGAAGCAGCCTTGCTTCTTGAATTATGTAATCATCCTGATACTACTCCTAGCATTAAAATATGAGCATATGAACTCTAATATATCTGTAACTTCTTTTTCTTCTTGTACTTCTTGACAGCAGCCCTTTCTTTAGACCACATCTCAGGTTGAAGCCAGCATTCATCCTCTCCAAACTTTGCGTCATGTTTTATTAGTTTGCATACTGTGAGTACATGCAGCAATGTCCACTCTAAGAAATAAAATGAGGACGAAATATAATCGAAGGAAAACACAGAAAAGGCAACACTCACATTGAGATAGAGCTGTTGAGCAAGCTGCCGGATGTGGTGCAAAGTCAGGTCAGGATCTCGAGCTTCCGTCTTCAAAAGGTCATTCATGCTGGCATACAACTGCAACAAAGAGAAGGCACCCATTGATGAGCAAACTTCCCTTACCCACGGCTTGTGTATTGTAGCTGTTTCCTTTCTATTATATCGTGACAGCCATTGTGCTCTAGGTGAGCACAATGTTGCCATTGGCGGCAGCAGTGTACTATACTGGTACAGACAGTGCATGCATGGCCTGCACGTGGAGGGTTAGAGGCCTCCAGGGATGCGCAGCACACTTGACTGCAAAAATGACGAAGCAAAGTGGACAAACCGCCATACGCTGCTCAATCGGCTCTAATGTAGCCAGGGCAACATTCTGGCTTTTACTGCTGGCATAAGCATCCCACGCACACACATTAGTGATCCTGCTGAGGAGGTGCCCGCATACCACACCGTGGAGCGCAACCCTTTTATCGGGCGCTAACACATGCCGACTTTTTTCTACCCGTCTCGTCTCATGCACCATCAAATTGCAATGCCTGTAAGGCCACTGCCGACATTCCTCACAGCACCAGCATTGTGACACACCTGGTAACTGACAGGGTACTGTTTCTACTGGGCAGCAGCACTTGTCTCGTGTGCTGCATCGCGCCATGTCGAATGCACATAGTGTTAGCACACCATGTGACGAGTTAAGGGTGCAGTACTAAGCCTTGTTATCACTTTCAGTGCTTTGCCTTTGGCTGAAACTGCGAATTTGCAACTGCCAAAATAAACCAAACTATTCAGACTAATTACCATGACTTGATTCTAAGCAACAATTTCAAATTCACAGCATTACATTTTACAGCAATTACTTCATTACATAACTTGATGCACAGTCCTTAGTGTCTTTTCAATTACCTTTGCTATCCTCCAAGCTTCAGCCTAATGAGGTTAGTACTGATGGAGAGAGATGCTGACTTTCACGAAGAGCTGGAGATGTTTGCCTGGCATGCCACTCCCAAGGGTTGGGTGAGAAATATGATTTGTACACAATGAGAAAAATATATGCAGATGCAACATATACACACACGGACACGAATACACACATTAAGGCAATCTGCAAAGCCCTATAATCCCGATCTGCAACACCCAATCTGCCACACTAGAATTGTGTTGCATGCTAAGCGCAGGCAGAGCTGCTTCCCATGTGAGTTCCGATTTCCTATGTATTTCCATTTTTATATTTTCTCTGAAAAAAGGATGAAGCTATTGCACTACCCTTGCAAATGTGGGCAGCATGACAGACACTTAAGTCATTAAATTCCTTTTTTTTTTTTTCCGCACCTCATCAAAGATGTCGCAGACACGGTATGGCGGCCCTCTCTCAGCCACGAAGGTGTTGAAGAACATGCAGTCCAGAAGCTTGGTGACAAACTCGCTCTCGATGAAGCCACGTTGACCAAGAAATGCCGCCTGCATGTTCAATATGTTCCATCATCATCGAGAACTGAACACCAAGATGTCCTTGTTCACTTAGAATAAGCAGCAGGAAAGTAACGTCGCTTATTACCTCTTCCTTCAATATTTGCTGAGCTATATTTTTCACAGTATACAATAATGTCATAGAGTGTTCAAGATTGAATGTTCCACAGCTATTCAAAACTATGAAGCTGCTGCTTTAAACCAGTTCTAACATTGACAATGATAAAAACGAGGAAAGTGAAAATCTTCCATGCTAAGCCATCTCAGCTATGCACACAAGACTGGTGTTCGCAAACAGAAAAGGGCCATTAGACAAAGGTGGACCAAAATCTGAGAAAAGTTTACATTTATGACAACACTGCAACAATGAAAACACTGCATTAAAAATGGAACAGCAGAAAGCATGAACAAGAGGCCCCAAGCAGTTTACTTTGAATAACAAATGTAACATGTGCCTCACACATGGTGAACATGTGATCTTTGCGGGCTTTAAAATAATCTAGTTGACCCAAATAACTAGGCCCCAGTGGGACATGCAGAACTGGTTTGAATCAAAGGACACTTGAATTAAGAAGAAGTTTATAATAAGTATGTTCGAAATGGCTTAATTAAAATGTGGGTCAAAATAATAAAACATTGATTTTATATAAGTTAACCGCAGCACAAGTTTTTGCTGTGTTGCTAAAAAGCTGTGCTTAAGCAAGGTTCCAGAGCAAATGCACAGTAACACCATATTAATGTCACAATCTTTAAACATCACTGATAACATTTAGAAAAGAACCAAAACTACCATTCTACGAGAAAAAAAATATGGCTCCTTTATTGAACTTTATGCTTGGCAGAATAATCTATTCATGCTTGCCTTGTCATTCACTGCTTACACAGGCTGCTACCTTCACATTATAAAATATACAAGTTGTACAAATGTATGCAACTATGCAGCACTAATTGCATATCTTATGTATACATTAGACCACATCTGCATACATTTACTATATTTCATTGCATGCTCTTCTGACAAAAAAAAAATAAAGGCCGCACTTTCTCCCGCAAGCGAAGCATCAGTTGCAGTAACAAATTAGTAGACAGCTATACGAAGTAAAGATAGTAGTTTTATCGGCCATATAAACTTGCACACATTCACTTACTATCTAAATTAACAAGCATGGTGTCAGCGCACACACAGGCAAACATGGACACATCCCACTGGATGACTGTGGAAACTCGCCGTCAAAATAGTAAAGTGAGGAATCACTGCAGCAGCAGCGAGCGAATTGACCTTCGTGCTGTCTCTCGCTTCTACACACATGAAACGTCGAAAGCAAAGTGCATACGAAGCTACCAGCACTACACGCACTTCGCCAACATCACAGATCGCTTTGAAGGTGGTACCTGCACGGGCACGCACTTTGCCCACGACGCAGATCACTTTCAAGATATGGTGCCCGCATGGCCGCACCGTGCAGCAGCCGCCAGAGTAGAAAGCCCCCCGTCCCACCCAGCCCCCCAACCCTCGCCTCACCCCCATGCCTCGCCCACAACAAAAGAGGGCACGCTTCCGCCCCGACTTTCTCCCTCGTGCGCACGTGATTGAGCTGCGATTGTCGGCTCACACTCGCAAGCTTTCACTTGCACATACAACGCACAGCGCACAACGTGCAGCGACAATGTTATCGTGTTTGGACTTTATACGGAACATCACGGCAATGGCAACGGCAGAAATGCGATTGGAGTGTCCATCTAATAGCTATCACAATAAAAAAAAAATACTGTCACATGTGAGAAGCAAGTATGAACTCTGGTCAGAAGCAAGTATTAACTCATGTTTGATGCGCTTATTGGGACCGTAGCGTTTAGGTGATGTGGACAATGAAGAACAAGGACGGCCGCTAACTTTCAACCTTCAAGATGAAGCCACGGTTGGACTTTCAATGCCTTGCACTCACTGACGTTATAATATTGTGACTTGCTTCCTTTTCAAGTCGTGCTGCAACACTGCCTGTATTTATGGGATAGAAATAACCATTTTCACGCATTTTATAAGCTGCAACTTTTGTACTTTGTCAAGCGCAGTAATAATTATTTTCGTCTTGGTGCACAAATGTGCTTAAGATACAGTTTCAACAAAAGGTAAGCAATGCTTTAAGCTGAAGCAGCTGAGCCAGGATGGAGATGGAAAAGCAGTGCAGTAATGGTGTGGTACAGTACTACATATTTCTTGGATTATGGCTTCCATATCAGATACTTATTCTATCAGGTGATTCTACTTGGAAGAAAAGACATCTTCATTTGTTTACTAAACTAAGCAAGAACAAAAATGTATATCTTGTGTCTTACACATTTTTAAAACCTATATGTGCATGACTGGCATGCCTCCATCGTTACCTTGTGGAACGTGATGAACGGTCGTGGATGAATGCGCACAACAGTGAGGCAAGATCGGTAACCCTGGAACAATTGGGCAAAGATGCGCAGAAAGATGGCACGGATCTCTTTGTCCAGCATGGCAGCCTGCGACGATGCAGGCGGTGGGGGAGGAAAAGCGTCGTCTGCCGACATCAGCTCTGGCCGGAGCACCTACGTTGAAGAGAGACATTTTAGAGCACAAGATGTCCCTCGCAGTCTAAGACTGATAGATAAATGCTAGGGTTGTGGAAATAGCAAACAGTAGATTCTGAACCAACTTAAAAAATAAAAGAGACGACTATCAAATTGAATATAGAGTATTGGAAAATTTCTCATAAAATCTTGTGCTATCAATTTTTGGGTGGAAATATGGTGCTGCACATGCTCAGGAATCTCCCAGTATTGCATAACAAGAACGTAGCAAGTTGTCTGTAACTTAGGCACACACACATCAAGATATACAGTACAGTCCACTCTTAATTATTAAAGGGAATGCCAAATTAGTGAGCAAGCATTGATTATGGCTCAGTTCTAGTATATGAAGGTCTGGAACAAATTTTTTTTTTATTAAAAGAATTTCTGTTGAATAGAATCAAGTGTTTTTCTTCCTCTTCTGTTGTACTGAATACCAATGAGGTTCTCAGTTTAGTAGTGGACCTGTGTTTTGCAGCAATCTTTTATTTATTGCAGAGAAAGCTTTGCTTTCCAGTTTTTCTCCAAAATACAGAAGGGTTAACCCTTCTGTGGATTATCGTAAGGCCGATCCACGCGACATACGAAAGGACTGCACATCCCGTCACATGATCACCGCTCCGTGCATAGCCGGCACCGTTTCATTGTAAGATTTGGCGTGATTTGCAACCTGTCAAAGATTCTGAAACCTGAAAACCAACGCGATACGTTTGTTAGGGTGGCATTGAGCTTTAAGGGATCCGCGGTGCAAGGGACATGTGGCACTGCGCAGGTCTCTACAACGGATATATTGAATACAGTCAATGACCGACTTTCCGGACACCAATTTTTCCAAAATTTATATTGACTCAACGGGGTATGTGGCAATGCCACATACTCCATTGAGTCAATATAACTTTTATCCTGGCTGAAGCACCCAATTCACCCTCGCACAAAATATATCTCTCACAAATAACTAACAAGGTGCCTCCCAGACCTCCATGAACCCTTTAAGACACCTGCCTAGGGGATCATGTACCACAGTTTGCCAAGTACAGAAGGCATGAACTCACCATACAGAGTTGTGTGTACAGCTGTGAGTGAAGGGGCTCAGGTAGTGTGGAGACAGTGACACACTCGGGCACAAGCACCGAGCCGCCGTCCAGGTCCACCAACAGGACATCTAGCTGTAAAAAAGAAAAAAAGCACCAAGTATAATGACAGACTAAAAGTGCAGGAAGTACGACTTCCTGGTTATAAGGTCACATTTTAGCATCAACACCGCAAACTTCCTCAAAGCAGGCATGTCTTGCGCAAAAACCTTCCAAAACAGCACTTTTGCAACAAACATTCGCTGTGGTGTTTGAAGACTAGCTGTGAAGCGATATCTGCTCATCTGATGGCTAACTTTAAAAATAGTCTCAAACATGCAGAACAGCAGCCGCTCTCATTGTACATGCAATAACTTATGCACCAGCTAGCAAACACTGTTGAAAATATGCTTTGACTGTTAGATGACCTTGCCCACTTCTATTCAAGTAACACATACTCTTTTAAAAAGGTTTGAAACCAATGTTAGCAATATTTTAATTTTGTCACGATGTTCTCCCACAAAAATTAAAAAAAAATAGCATTAGTAGATTTGCTGTAGTCTGCAGCTCAGTGTGAATAATTAAAGTTCTGTTAGCATTGTTTATTGATGGATATGCAAAGGAACAATATTACTCTTTTAGAGCACCCTACATCATACTCATATTTATTTACTAATGTCATAAAATAAATAAGCATGGTTACGCTGTATGCGAACATAGCCATAACTCAGTAATGATGAGGACAACTAACAGAATGCTATGAAAAAGTGTCAACCCATCAAGAAAAACTTCAGCCAATGGCTTAAATTACAGGAAAACTCAGGACAGACAGAAAACGAAAACACACATTTTTAACATAATATAAAAAGGAATACAAGCAATACTACACAAACTGTTCACATACTCATCAATAAGCCTTTACAGAACTTTAGAACTCTGCCTAAAACTTAGACAAGACAAACATATTTAGTAACCAAGCAAGCAACGACCTAATTAGTGCTCTAAGAATATCATTACAAGCATAGTAAAAACATGCAGGACCCTTACCAATTCCGCCACCTCGGTTCGAAGGGAAGAATGAACACCCATGATGAACGGCGTAGGCGTGCTAAGGAACTCGATCAGGGTTGCAGGTAGCAAGGGTATATACACGTGGCTGCACAAGAACAGTGTTGCACAGTCACAGGCGGCAGTTCCTGCTACAACAGTCATAAAAAACTTCATCTGACACTGGTGCCATAAGTGTATTGGATACAATAAGAAGCATAACACCGCAGATGCAAAAGTCATTAGGGCACATAGCAAAACAAAAATACACGTGGCAACATCATATGAGGAAAAAGAATGAAAACAAGTGATGCCATATATTTAGCGCAGCAATGTAGAACAAGATTATTTTTGCAATTTCATGGTACCTGATCTCACTGGTGAGGCAGCAAAGCGACAAAGCATTGCTCATAACTGTAGTAAACAATAATAATGAGAAAAACAATGACGTTACAAAACAACAACAGAAACAAATGACTATATTATAGAAAAGTTACACTAAACTTTCACATGCCTATTGACACGCTCACAATCCCGTCAGGGATCCACTGAATACTGCCCGAGTGAATGTAGATAGAACAAAACAGACATAAACAAGGCATCTACCAATTTGACATGTTCAAATTCCCAAAAGTTTTGCAGCTTTTCCCTGAGCGACACAGAACCTTATTTTATGTTAAGATGGGCTGACACTATGTCGCCCGATGCTGTCACTCTATAGTAAGCATGTTAGAAAAATGAAAAAAGACTTAATCCAGTTTGAATAGTAAGGAGTAGTGTTTAGTTTATTCAAAGTAGCAAACTGAAGGGAGGGGTTAGTAAAATGCACAGTGAATAAAATATCTTTAAAAAAGCATGGTAAAACTCACTACAAATTGAGTTGAACATTTTCAAATACGAATAAAAAGAGATGTATATTGAAGCAAATATTTTCGAAAATGAGCTATTTCTATCAAGGGATAGCAAGATCATTGGTATTAGGCCCAAAATTTGTCACAAGTGACAGTTTCTCAGCAGCTGGAAAGTCAACCTCAACTGTCCTCACATCCTCTGAGTCCACGCACAATGCTTCCGTTTTGTGTTTACAATTGTTTATTTTGGTTTGGGTGAGGGCCCCCTGCATCTTTGCGTCAGCCAACACTTTGCTTTCTCAGCTCAAGCTCCTTCAAAGAAGAGGCGGCACAGTTCCTTTCCCGATCATCCCTCAATGTGACGGTCATTTCTGTTCTTGTCCTCGTTACACTGCACGTTTTCCCCACAGATCATTTGCAGCATCCTCTTGGTCAATCCTCTTGGTCTTGGTTTTGGTCTTGCACAGTCAATGTCCGATTTGTCGTACTCTCTACGGGCCACGAAAACGTAAAAAAATCAAAAAATGAATGCAAATCTTTTACTGCCCTTAAGGGCTCAAATCCTCACAGGCACGTCCGAAAAAGCTGTGAAGGCCTGCCAGTACATTTGTTAGGCATATTGGTGCTCGTACTGTGAGAGGAGACGGCAGGTGCACACGTGTATAATTATGGAATATGTACTGTGTCCAGTGACAATTGTCCCTTCCCATGTTTGTTAAGCTTCACCACAATACTTCACGTACGCTTCACCGCGTAACATCGCAGTGCTAAGACGAAGCTACTTTTAGGGAACCGGCATTATGCAACGTGCCATGCTTGCTAATCTTCGAAGCGAATCGCGAAGATTGCAGAGGCGGAGACGGTGCCATTACTGACAGTGGCAAATTCTTTCAATGAGAAACACATCATCGAACGGCAAGAACCTTAATAGCGAACGTCGAAGCAGCTAAGCCTCGCATAGCCGCGATGGTGGATGCTGTCAGCGGATCTGCGTGCATGAGCGCTGGTTAGAGGACGCAAGATAATAAAAACGGCAGTGTTGGTTTTGATTACTGCCACTTCGGACCTGCGGTCGCGGCAAAAAGTCCGGCTAATCGGACAGCAAAGGGTTCCTGCATCTGATATTACAGACATTCTTATACATTGCCTCTATGGGGCACCCGGTGGTCCACGAAGCCGTCCGCATTATCGGGCATTTAACAAAAATTGGGCCTCCGGAAAATCGCTCGTTGACTGTGCACTGACATCTATTCAATCCGACGACATGGCGTCAAAGACAATTCGTTACAATTCCTCTCTTTTATACTAGAGCCAGCAGTAGGGCAACTTCCGTTCCCTTTCAATAAACTGAGAGCTAATTTTTCCTGATTGAAGCAGAAATTCCCTGAGTTTTCCCCGAATGTTTCCAGACTATTCAAGATCCCTGAGAATTCCCGGTTTTCCCGGTTTTCCCAGTTGGTAGATACCCTGCATAAAGCTATAGTCATTACAATTTAAGTCATGTTATATCGCATACAAAAAAATAATTGTGTTGATGGCAGATGAGATAGAAGAATTGCAAAGTTGTAATTCTAGTTCAGCATCAGCCCAACCTCGTCGTTAATTTGACCTGAATCAGCATGAAATATTCAACTTCAGCCAGGAAATTATCACAAAAGCCTCACCAGACCAAACAAAATTTTGCAAAAGCAAAATAAGCAAACTAAACTGCGCATGAAAAATGAACCTTAGACTAAATACAGTGGCATTCCTTTTGAAAAATAGATTACAGTAGATTGCTGCAAAGTCCTCACCATACCAAGCTTAGCTTTACAAAATTACAATATTACAAATTAAGCAAACTAAATTGCATATAGCAATGTAAGCTTGTAAGCTTAAACGAAAGGCAACAATATTCCTTATGAGAAGTGAAATAGGTTCTGCAATACTGAGAACTGAACTTGCTTTAGTCTTTAAAATGAATGCTCTTATAGGAAGTGGCACCATGTGGGCTCTAACATCACGATAGAAAGAAATCAAATTTAAGTGTGAGTGAACAATGAACCCTTTTCATAAATGTAAAGCTACCTTTCCAGAGATGCAGTTCACCAAGCTTAAGAGGGCATAGTCATTTTTGCAATCAATGCGTACAAGCACAGTTTGCTTGCCTTATGACACTGACACTGAAAATGTAGACATGGCTCTCGTGATGAAATCACACAGAAAAGACAAGCCCCATCATGTCTCCATTTTATTTGAGCTGTGTTCGGTGCTTCCATCAGTAGTTGGGAAAATTCACAATGCGGAGAAGCACATTTATGAATTAGCAACACGCCCTATCACGAGTGAACAGCAGCCTTACCTATATTTGAAAGGGAACATGAGGCTAGTGAGAGCTGAGCAGGCATCGTTGAGGCGGCAGTAACTCCGTGAATAGAAGAGGATTTTCAGCTCAGTCATGGCAGCACAGAAGAGTGTGACGACATTGTGGATACCTGGGCAGCGACGCATGGCAAAGCACAACTTTTAGCTGTCTGCAAAGTGGTCTCGACAATTAACTGATTGATTTCCAACATGCTGCACTTTCCTTTAAAGGACAGTAGTGCAAGACCCTTACAATGCTACCACAACCAGTTAGCGCAGCCCATCCATTCATAAACAAATGCTGCAAAAAGGCTGCCATGAATAGAGGGAACAAAATGTAGTGCATGACCTCCCAAATGTTAGGCTTTATAAGTGGTAGGACAGCCATTGCAGAATCTGAAGTTGAGATAGCTGCCAATCATTAAAGGCATGCTAAAGAGAAATAATTAACTAATTATTCTGGACAGGCAGATTAGTCTACCAAATCTATTTTTTTTTTATTTATTTATAAGGAACAGGCTGATAATTAGCAATGGAAGATTAAAGCCAAACTTCACTTCTTGATTTTCACACCGAAGGTGCCATGCCGAGCTTGTCGTTACAGTCATGTATTTTAGTGAATTTAGGTCTGGTATTTCTGCATTCTGTCTGCAGGAAAGTGTCCACAAAGTTTGTCAGGTTCAGCTTGTTTGCTCCTTTCCATTCTTGGGCAGCACCCATAAAAAACGAAACATGAGAAAGGAAACAGGACAATTGCAGGTCACACAGAAAATAGCCTGAAGAACTAGCACTGAACTGCAAAACTGAAAAGCAGGTGAGTTGGAACCTATTATTCATTCTTGGGCAGTTCACATAAAAAACTAAACATGAGAAAGGAAACAGGACAAGCATTGGACCAGTGCTTGTCCTGTTTCCTTTCTCATGTTTCGTTTTTATGTGTGCTGCCCAAGAATGGATAGGTTCCAACTAGCCCGCTTTTCAATTCTTCTGTTCTCTGTTCCTTTACCTTGAAATGCTATGGAACTGTTATACTCTGTTCATAAACAACCAGCCATGATGCCAAAGTTTGTGATGCCACAGGGAGCCAATGTCTGAATGTCAAACTGCTGTTGCCATCCATCTTGTTTTTGTCCTCCTGGGCATATTTAGGCTTCAGAAAGACTGTGCTATTTGCATAATCTATAAACCCAGCCCAACTTTGTATTGCTCTTTGGCATCCATTTAGGTTTCTACAAGAACATTTATAGCAAATAACAGGCCAGCTTAAACACAAGTTAAAAACAAATATTTGAGCTTAAACACAAGTTAAAAACAAGGCAAGGCCACCTGCACAGCAAAGCTGGATATAGCATCTCAGTTCACAAAGTCACAGTCATCTAAACCATAAACAAAAACATGTTTAGGACACCAAATCAGCCAGCAGATTAAAATTTCAGGCATAGATAATCTGCATGCTCTAGTGGCCATTAACTAACCCGTCAGTGTAGTAGCCGAATGCATATCTGCTGCTTTAGAGGGAAAAGTAACAAATCACTGAAGGCATCATTTATAGCAACTATTTGGTGACACCAGGGTACTTGAACGATGCACCATAACTTGCCTGTCACAGACAATATTGAATCTGCGCTGCAAAGAAAGGAAACAGACATGCTCCAATATCGAACGAATGTCACAAGATGGACGCACATGCTGACAGGCACATGAACAAGTATTGAATAAGACACCCTGTTCCTGGCTGCATAAAGCACATTATGCAGCAGCTCATAGAAATACAACAGTAACCATACCAAGCTGCTGGAAGAGCTCGTAGACAATGCAGGATGTTATGGGCAGCAGTGCACTGAGTGGTGGCTGCAATGCCTGCCTGTCACCTGCCCCAATGGAGAAGCGCACCTGAGGTCCCCCTGGTAGAAACATAGAATAGCCAGGTCAGGACAAAACATGATTGATTGATTGATTGATTGATTGATTGATTGATTGATTGATTGATTGATTGATTGATTGATTGATTGATTGATTGATTGATTGATACTAGAGGGTTAATATGTCTACTAGTGGGGTGAACGTCGCCAGATGCTGTCACTCTTTAGTGAGCATGTTAAAGAAATGGAAAAAGGGGCTAATCCAGTTTGAATAGTAAAGAGTAGTGTTTTGTTTTATTCAAAGTAGAAAACTGAAGGGAGGGGTTAGTAAAATGCTCAGTGAATAAAATATCTTCGAAAAAAATGGTAAAGCCCATTAAATATCGAGTTGGACATTCTCAAATACAAATAAAAAGGAGCTGCATACAGAAGCAAATATTTTAGAATGTGAGCTATTCCTATCAACTGATAGCAAGCTCATAAGTATGAGGCCCAAACTTTGTCACAAGTGAGCTTCTCTCTGAACATCTGGTAAGTCAACCACAATTGTCCTGACATACTCTCAGCCCCGCACAATGCCTCGGTGTTGCATTTCACTGCTCTAAAAAGTGTATTTTGGTTTGGATGAAGAACACCTGCAGCTCGGTGTCAGCGAACGCTTTGTTTTTTTGAACTCAAGCTCCTTCAAAGAAGCGGCAGCATGCTTTGTTTCCTGTTTATTCCTCAATGCGTAGGTCCTTCCTGTTGTCGTCGTCTTACCGCCGCGCATTCGCCCCATGGACCATTGAAACATTGCATTTGAAGCATCTGAAAAAGCCCTGAAGGCCTGCCAATACACTTATTAGGCATATCGGTACTCGTTACATTGCGGTGGCGCTACATTGTGGCAAACTTTAGAGAAAGCACCAAGACGGTTACCTTCTATAGGTAACAAAACACCTTACAGATATTATTCAAACTTGTAGTACAGGTCCAATCAGAAGCGTTTCAAAATGTTTGTGACACACTTTAAATAATATTTTCATCAGTTCTTTTGCTTTTGATGCCCCATCTTGGCATGCATAACTGTGCACACAGTGCCTGAAGGGGATTTTCAACAAGTCAGTGAGAAATTGCACAAAAGAACTATACTCTTAATGGCACCTATTTCTAAAGACATCAGCCAAAAAAGCAGCAGTGCCATTATGATGACGTATGAACACAGCTCAGAAACGAAGAAGTGCTGTTCTTCACAAGGGTTGAAAAGCACTACTGCCATGCCAAGCTGCAAAATGTGGAAGATGGGAAGACAATAACTGGTAATTCAGAAAAGGAGGCTGTGCAGGAAAAAAAGAAAAGGCAAATGAGAAAAAAGAGGGAGAGAGAAAGTGACCAAGCAGAGAAAATTTTTGCACATACACAAACAATTTTAGTTCGAAAGTCACTACTTAAAAAAAGAGAGAGAGAGAAATGCAAAGCTAAAAAAAATGGCTGGTCACCTGGTGGTGGCACCTGGACACAACCGAGGATGTTGCCCACGAGGGTCTCAATCTGGACTTGCAGATTGTCTATGTACACTGTGTAGATGATGCCTAGGCAGTTCTGGTTGTCCCGCAACCAGGACACAAAGCAAGGGGAAGGGGAAGAGCCAATGAGAGAGTGGTGGGAGGAAAAAAAAAAGGCAGTGAGACTGTTGTGCTTCAGCATTCCTCGATCTGCACTCCCTCTCCCCTTTCTCTCTCCCTCTCAATTTTAACACTCTTTAAGCACAATAGTGAGTCATTCTGACAGTTATCTTTTAAATCATTCTGGAAAAAACTGGAAGGCATGGTGGTTTAACTCAGTCTAAGCTGGTACATAGCATTAAAAGTAAAGCTGAAAATACATTACCAGGGTGCAGACCCTAGTCATGCCTGTATAAGACTCTTTGTGCCCCCAAGCACCCTGGTGATGCAAATAAAGATTTGATTTGATTTGGAAAAAAAATAATAAAAACCTAAGCTGAGGTCATTGGTATCGTCATGAGGTATGGGGAAGTAAACCAATTATTTCCAAGAGGTAATGAGCTGTGCTCCTGAAGGGTAGCAGAATATAGTGCCCACTTCGTTTCTTCTGAACTAATATATGTATTTTCAAGCAGCATTAATTTTCAACCAACACAAAGAGGAATAGAGATATCAGACAACTCTTAAAACTTAAATGAGAGGTACAATATATACTTGTGTACAGCATTACTGCAGTTAGAGATATGCATGAAATGTGTCGGCAACATGTATAGCATACATCAGATAAACAAATATGATTCAAAGGAAAAGACAGCCCTTGTATGTTCCTTATCATCACTTCAGCTTCTTTGCTGGAAGCTAATGCGAGAAGCCAGACACCTGGTGATGCCTAATACCAATACCCCAAAAGCTCTGTAAATGCCATGGGCATTCAAAATTACTGCTGTTGAATCTATCAAGGGATACCCGAGTTGAATATTAGTCACAGCTTCTGTGGAGACTAACCTTATCTGTTTAGTAATAGTAGTTTACAACTGCCGTGAACAAGATGGCAAATTTGACAACAATACTATTGGTGACCACTGGGAAACAATGTAACACTTGTTTAAGACTCCAATTATGAAAAAATATACTGAACCTCCCATGACGTTTTACCTCAAGCCAAGCAGAATATAAAAGACCACTAAAACTAGGACAGTAAGCTGATAGTCATTTCAGACCTAGTACTGAAAGATGCCAGCCAGCTTTCCTATCAATAAAATCAATGGCATGATTCTTGTTAAATATACTCTTTAAACGATAATGGAAGTGTTTTCTGGACAAATGCTCAGTAGCCGTGCGACGGTTGAGGAAAACTGCCAGCAGCAGAGTGCACAACTGTTTTGAAGATCTCAACATTTCACGAACATTTACTATGAATAGCAAAATTGATCTCATCAAAAGTGCACATAGCATGACACATGTTCTTTTGCAGCAATACAGAGAAGTTGAAAATTTCTGCATAACAAGAAAGCACATCGAATCTCGAATATTCAGTTTCCATCAGCAGAACTATGATGCGGTACATTGCTTTCTTGGCTGACTACCTTGTTATCACAATGCTCACTAGTTCCATGAAGTTAACATTCACTAATACTCACTAATTTCATGCGATTACTGTATGGAATTAAGTGACAAAACTGAAGAGAATACAGCTCTTGCATGGCCAAACTTTCTTTCCTTGTCAAACCAAAACTTCAGCATGCGTTTTCTAATCAGTAACACCTTAGACTGCACATGCTGGAGCTTCAGTTGTCTACAAGACAAGTGGCATGCATAGGATCGCCACTGTGCCTGAAGATCTTTCTTCGAAAATTCTTAGTTGTCCCGATGTCCACTCCTTGCCAAAAACAGAAGCTAGATGCCAATCTTGTCCAATTTAATAGCAAACCAAGGTATGTGCTTTATGACCCAGCCAATTCTCAAGCTTCAGGTCTGGCATAAGCAAGCATAAATCATGCAGTCTGTGAGAGATAGACAACCTGGAAGGCCCTTGATGCAAGATAGTTATTGACTCTAACCTGCTTATCGATCACATGAAACGCATGAAGTCAATTTCACTTCTTCAGCTAGGTACATAAGTGGCCCACGAGAGGTCCTTCTAATTTAAAACATTCCCTGGGTAAATGCTTTTTATAAATAAAGTGCTCATCTACAAAAAACTTGGTGGCCCAGCCCCTTCCAGCACATCATATGGCCTAACGAACACCAACATCAACTCATAGCTCAAGGCCAAGAAAGCTCACCTTGAAGGCTGGCACACAGTCAAGTCGTGACACAAGCACCAGGCACTTTGGGGCATACATAAGCGAGTGGTGTTGCACCAGTGTCCCCGTACCCCCCGCACTGAGGCCTGCAGCTGTGGCTGCCAGTTCATCCTGCTCATCGTCTTCATCTTCTTCGTCGGGACGTCGACGTTGCAACGCCGCAGGCGTCAAGGCCACGGGCTCGTTGAAGGCAAGACAGGCACAGTAGTGCCGCTGTGCATCAATGTCTGTGAGCACGGCTACAAAGAAGTTCGGCTGACGGCGTGCTGTGACCAGGGCCCATCCTTGCGGCTGGCAGAAGGATTCGATGCCTTCAATGAAGGGTGTGTCTTTCCAGTCTTCCTCAGGAAAGCGCTGTTCAATGCGCCCACTGCTCAGCCCACTCCCTGCAGCAATGCAAAAGCCACGAGGACAAGAGGGTGAGAACCTATGGAATGAGAGGTGTATTTCAATGTATTTAAAATATGCACGAAATAAAGAGCGTTTCTTTACTGCCATTTGAAACAGCTTCACATTTATGGTGTAGAGTTATCAAGAATAAGACATACATTATACTTTTTCTTATTCTACTACTTGTTATAGCAAAACCTCCTAATCTGAATTTTTTCACAGCTTCAACAGCAGTGAAATATTTGTCAGAGCAGGTGATTTTCTACGACGCCAGATCTGCTTAACATGAAATGCAAAGCAGCATGAGACTGCAAGCAACTACACTTGGCAGCATTGGTGAACCTTTTTATTAATATCAATCTGGAGAAGCAGACACACCTGCAAAGGTCACTCTTGTCACATTGTGGCAGATCTTTCTGCATGCCTGTATCAGTTTCAGTTTATTAATAATTCCTGCTAAAATTCGTTCAATGCATATGTAGTATACAGACATGCAACAGCATGTGACAATATTCAATGATGTGAACATAACCAGCAAAAGAGGCAGTTGCTCACAGTTGTCATTTAACTTCGTCTGTCACATTGCCACTATCGAGTATGGCCTTTATTATTCGTTTTAGGAGCTGCCGTGCTGTTGGTGTGCCAATCCGACGTCACTATGGCTTCTAAAGACTTTTCCACTTTTAACGAAATACCGCTTATAACGCGTTCTACTTTCTGTTCCGACGATTTCGTTATGCTGCCCCGGCACAATCTGTATTTGAGAACTGAACTACCGAGTGCATTACTTCTGAACAAGTGTTTTGTAGCGAAATATATAACAATGACTGAACGAAGCTAACATATCGTGGGCCGGCCCCGCAAGCGAAACGGCGGTTTAGGCGAGAAAACGCGCCCATTTAAGCAATTGCGAGAGAGCAACTCGTCAGTCTATAGCATTTGAAACTGCTGAAATGGCGTAGTGAAAGTTTTGTACGTTATATGCCGGAGAAATTGTCGCGTGTTTAAAGGAGTTATAGTGAAAACGCCCATAGACACACAAACAGCTTTTGTGGAAACTGGGTTGCGATTCCGCAAGGTCGAACCAAATTTTGTCAAGTTTTTTTTTTCTTCCTCCTCTTCTTTCCCCTCTCCTTCAGTCTTGCTCTGTCTTCGACCCATTCTAGGTAACCATGGGGGCAGCCACAAGCGACCGACATTGGTAACAGGCGCAAAACGCACATTGAACCGGAATCGCCACTCCCTCTCCCACCACAGCAATACAACGCAGCCACCCGAAACCAGCAGAACACAAAACGAAAGCGGAGTCAGAAAAAAAAAAAAACGGAAACAAGCAGTTATGAATCCGCGGTGAATTACGGCAAACGCAAGGGTGCGCCGATCCGTGACTGCCCAGCGGAGGCCGATCATAAAACGAAGGACGCGCCCAAATCATTAAACACAAAACAAAAAATGGGGGAGGGGGCATGTGGAAAGGGAACGGGACAAGATAATAAGGTCGATATCCCTTCCGAGAAAAAAAAAAGGCGTGTGGTGGGGAAGAAGAGGATAAAGTCCTCAAAGGGCTGGAAACACTACTCAGAAGCAACCCTGCTTCTTTTTCTTTCGTGCACTCTGTGCACGAAAAAGTTGCTGGCCTGGCCAAACACAAAAGAAGAATGAAACTTAAGTCGGCTACAGCGGGCAGGCGAGCCGGTGGCGGAGCTGCCGCGCGGCGCGGAGCCGGTGACCCGCGAGCACAAACACGGCGAGCGAGAGAGCGAAGACAACGGGAACAAAGCGGCGTGCACACCCGAACAGCCAAGGTCGGTCGCTCCCCCCCCGGCTAGAGAGACCCGCTCCCTGACAGGCAGACACACGCAGAAAATGACACACGTGCCGCGCACGTACAACGAAGAAACGAAACAAAAACCACGAAGCATGCGCGTCGACAGACGCCTCGTACACCTCGTCTTTGCTTTTGCTTTCGCCCCCCCCCCCCCTCTTACACCAATGTTTGGTTGTGTTCGCGGCCCTCTCGTTTCGTCAAGGCGGGCTCTCGCTACTTCGCGGTCACGTAGCGAAAATCGCGCGATACGGGCAATGCTGTCTGGAGCTGGCGGCGACTTCTGGTCAGTACGGGAAGAAGAAAAGACGTTTCCCGTCTTAAATGGGGGTCCAACGCTTTTGTTTCCCTCTCAAACGACGCTTCACTGGGGGTCGGCAGGGCGCAACAAGCACGGACTGCACAGATCCGCTGCAACTTAATGGATGCATCGCTTCCACCGAGTAACCATAAGTGCAGCCCTTTTATCAGCTTGTTCGATAGCAAAGCTACCGCGTTCCACCACGTTTCGCATGCCAAATCGCGTTTGGCGTCAACAATCTTAAAACAGAGGCAAGAAACGAAGGCGAAGGCGGAACATGGTCCTGTTAACCTTGCCGTTCGTTTCTTATCAAAAGACAGACATGGCACGTCGTTTCACCTTACGGTACTTTCACCGTAGATTCACTCAGCTTTGCCGAAAGGCCCCAACCTGGAAAAGTCAGCCAGAGCTAATTAATACATGCGTGAACCCCCTCTACGTTTTACCATCTTTCAACAGCATTTTCCCTGGAACGATAGCGAAAATAAAAACTACTGCAACCATGCAGATGAACTGCGGTGAAATCTGGAGCGTGCCATGAAACGCAGTCGTACAGCTCTCATTGAAACGTCACAGTCACTGAAACATCCCGGCGGGCAAAAATAAAGATTAAGGGCGTGGCTCCTACGAAGGCCAGAGAAAGTCCCGCATCTGTTCACAAACACTGACGTAAACTGAAGCATACAACTATCAGGCAAGGAGGCAGTCGAGAAAACAGGAGTATGTTGACCTTTTACCACGGAGAGAGAGCTGGGCTATTTCTGCTCCCTTGCAGGGAGCACGTGCTCCCAGAAGAAAAGGCTTCAGTGGCGGGGGCTGATGGGGCAAAGTTGCGCGGGGTTCCAGCACGTGATCGGATTAGTCCAAGCGCACCCCGCGCTGTTAAAAGATCTCACGTGTCTGCGAAACAGAGGTCTTTGTCAGCCGAGTCGCCTCTGTCCTTTCTTCGACCCGCGAATCGCAGCAACGTCTTTCAGAAAGCTGGTCCTGCATGCCTGGAGTCCCTCACGCGGTCATCTCCACAGAAAAGCAGCGTGGCGCGGCGCGACACGCTATTCGTCACTCAGCAAATTTGACCCTCTCGAGTCCAAAGCTTTCGAAAGCTTAGGACATAAAAAAACCAGAGGTCATCGAGGGTAGCGACTGAAGGGGCAGACGCGCATGTTCCTGGAACCCGCGGGCTGGGGACTAGAGAGAAAGAAAGAAACGGGGTGGAAAAGGCGTGGAGCTTAACCGGAAGAGATTTCGGTTTGCTACCCTGCACTGGGGGAAGGGTAAGGGGAAATGAAAGACGTAAAGAACAGCGGAGAGATACAGACAAGAAAAAAAAATGAATAGAGGAGGTGGGGAACAACCGTGATAACTATAACTCGAACGCAAAAACTTCAACAGTGCCTTGACCGACTTGTGGTGTGGCGACTGTAAAGGCCGGGGGCACTAGAGTTACCTGATCATTTATTGGCATCCCCTTGGAAACGGATGACAAAAGCTTCAGTTAATCAGACGCACACGCAGCGGTACGTGTGTGCGTCTCCCTTGTTCTTCTGTTCCTGCACCTTTAAGCGCTACAACTAGTTATCCGTCATTTAATGGACCAGTCGTATCAATCTCTTCCCTGCTTTTTTTTTTCCCTTCATTATTTCTTCGTTATGTCGACTGCTGACCAGTTGATGCTTCCGTCCACGTAAAATCCACGAGCTTCTGGAAGGTGTACGTTAACTGCGGGTCTCACTGGGTGAATCTATTCGCATTGCATTAGCACGTGCGAAGTGGACTCGGGATTGTTGCTGCAGCATACACATGCCTGAGACTAGAGTTACTGTCCCTTCATCAAGCCTCCTAATGGGAGCCTGTACAGTAGCTCTACCTGAGACCTATCGATATACGCGCATCCTGCTGGACGTTCCCATCAGCACTCACTATGATCGAACGCGGGACGCACATAAACTGTCGAAAAACAACCCGAACACTATAGTCTATCAAACTGTTGTTTATTACGTGAGGTACAGCGCAAAATGGCACGCAGGACGACAGGGGAGACGAGGACTGTCTTCATCTCCTCCGTCATCCTGCGTCCCAGTTAGCGCTATACGTCACGTCTGAAATTTCTGTCGTACGACAGAAGCTCTTGACGTTTCTGTAGTTGCGACAGACATTTCTGACGTCGCAATGACCACGAGCTCTTCGGAAGTCGCAACAGAAACGTTCTGTCGCGACAGCGATTTTGAGGTCGCAACAGGAACTCTGTCGCGACGACAAACTTTCTGTCGTGGTGTTAGAAATGTGCCCCTTTCTATCGCAGCACAACGCGACACTTTTATAAGTTGTATTACTTGCCATTACTGAGTACCATTGCTTATTTATACAAATTTCTTACCTATTTTAGCGTTGTTTATTCTTAAACTTATTGCCTTGTATTATTTCGCAATTATTACTTCACACCACTGCTATTTGACAGCCTACCTCCATTACCCCTTGTTACTCTTAAATTTATTGGCATGTATTATTGTGTAATTAATGCCTATCATGTTCTTCACATATGCAAACTGTCTACCTTTTTATTACCTCTTGTTCTTCGTAACGTTATTACAATGTGTTACTTTATTTTTTCTACCTACCATGTTGTTTGCCTTTGCTAATTCCCTAAGTATTGTGCGTAATCTTAATATCGTGCTAATTATTACTGTTACATTGTAAGATAACTACGTAAATGTCCTTCCTGTTATGATCCCTGATGGGATCGACAGTATAAATAAATAAATAATAAATAAATAAATAAATAAGCGCTTTGCATCGCGACGGTTTAAAATTGTATGTCAGTTTCACATCGGCGCTGTACACTGTACCTTTCTCTTTCGCGGTATTCAATGGTGCGTTCTCTGACGCAATGCTGAAAGCACCGACACCGGCATTAAGGTCGGCGTGGTCAATTGTCGTAATTGTGCCGTGACGAAGAGGCACCAGCAATCGCCCTACCGGCCTCCTCAACATCGCCCGCTGATCGAAATCATAGAATCTGCGGGAACGGCTGCGTATCCATTTTGTTTTATTTTGTAAGATGTGACAAACAGGCCTGTGGACTTACACGTGCGGTTACGCTGACACATTAGTTAATTTCCCAGAAATATTGCACAGGCTTTTGCCAAGACGCAAAGAACTTTTGGGTTGTTCCACAAAGTTGCGTGAAAATCTGTCTCGCTCGGGTGTCAGTATTCGGGCACAGGCACTGCCGTGAGAAACCGGTGCGCTGTCTAAATGAGCACTTATCCAGGAATGTTTATGTGGCTATACTGCACTGCACACATAAATTATATGCGCGCTCAAAAGTAAAGAGCGAGAGACCGCTGTCGAAATTAGCAGCAACAACACTAAGGGTGTCCTCGATCTATTTCTGAATTGTTTAGCTGATATGGATATCGTAAAGCAAAATCGATGTTCTGGTACTTCACAGAGTACTTGTCGATGGTAACAGCCATTCTGCTCTTCTATATAGTGGCGCCAGTTGATGCGGTGGTGTGAAAGCGCACCTTGGCTCTCAACATACAGATGTAAACATCAGCGCAGACAGCGAGAGAGAGAGAAACAACTTTATTTGACCAAGGGGTTCGGGCACGTAGGTCCCAGGGTCCCCGCACGACCCCACTGCACTACATGTTCGTGAGCTCATGTAGTTACATGACATGGGCGGCCCGGTCAGTGGCGATCTTCTGCCTGGCCGGGTCCGTCGAGCGCAGCAGGGTCTCCCATTCCTCACAGGTAGTAAGGAGCTCCGGGGCCCGCGGAGGAGGGTCCGCCGGGCATTCAAGGAGGATTGTGGGCAAGCGTAGCGCGGGTATGAGTGCACTGAGCACACGTGGGGGTGTATGGTGGGGGGTTTGTTTTGCTTCGCGGTGAAGATAGTTTTGGCATGGCGCCAGGACTGTGGCAGGGTGCCCTCTCTCCAGCATAGATTAAAATATTCTGTAATCCGTGTGATAGATTTATCTTCCAGGTTACGGAGCATAGAGTTCGTTATTCTGTCCTTTCCCGGTGTAGAGCTTGTGCGGATGTTTTGGAGGGCCATGCGAAGCTCTTGGTCCGAAATATCTGTGTCAAGAGCCTCATTCGGGGCTCCTGTGTATCGTGATAGAGGGAGGGCGGGGGGAGGTATAGAGATTCTTACTGCTGACAAGGTCAAAATGTACAGGAATAGCTACGTTCTGTGTGGTGCAGTGGTAGGATATTGGGTTCAGAAACGGTCACGTCGCAAGTACGAATCCACGGCTGAAAACTTTCTTTACTTTTCACTTTTTACTTTTTGCACTAACAAAATTACATAGCCCTTAAGAGCTCTGTCAATTTTTAATTAAATATTGATCAAGAACGTCAGACTACAGGACGTCAGACAACAGAACGTCTCAAAATACGACAGACTGAAATTTCCTGTTGCGTTTTTCAACTGGGAATACACCCAGTATAATAGTGCAGCAATGTTCCACTGGATGCAGTTGGTGAAATGTATCTGAATAACAGCCGCAAATGCCCGCTTGCAAAGGCGCCACTCTCTGTAGTCCAACTCTCTCTTCTCTCCTCTCTCCCGCTCTCTCTTTTCATTCCTGTTTTAAGGCGATGTTATGTTCAGCATTGTCCGCGCTAGCCTCGAACGCTTCGCGGACAAACAAGCTGCTTTTCTGGAGCCGATTCAAAATTTTAGTTAGGCACCCAGTTCTCAACCATCGCGGTGTACGTGCAGGCCATCGCGACTGCACAGGCAAAGCTAACCGTGCGGGACATTTCCATTCCGTTCCTGCGCTGCAGCGGATATTACGCAAGACGCGACGCGGTCCACTGGGTGCAGTGGTTTTAGCAGAGCGCCGTTCTCTCAACGCGCAGCATTGTACAAAAAAAAAGAAGCTGCACTATACATACTCCACTGGCAAACCAGTCCATCGCGTTCTGCAAATGTATCCGAACACTTCTCGAACAGAATAAAAACAAGGAGCCAAAGGGGGAGCTCGTAATGGAAAGAGAGAGAAGAAAAAAGAAACAGACCGGCATATGCGTCCATAGATGCAATAAAATATAAGCGCCGTTCAACTAAAAGCAAGAAATTCGTATCGTCGAACAGCTTTCGCGAATACGCACAGCTGCAGCAGGCGCGAGAGAGACTGGGTCCCGTTTCGTCCGTCCGCCCGTCCGTCTCTCTCCTTCAACTCAATGCGAATTGAATCACAATGAGCCGCCACCAGCTGCAGGCCGCACGCATCCGCGCGGACACGCACAAATTCGCGCGGCCCGAAGTGGCGTGACTTCGCTTTCCCCGCTCGCGTACTGCAGTGACGCAACTCATGCGTTACGGGCCGGCTTTCTAGCGCAGCAACAGCAGCTCAGAATCGAAGATTGGAACTGAGACGATATAAACCGACGGAACGGACCTTGCCGTATGCATACACAAAGGTTGTGAACTGCTGCGGCAAGTAAGTGGACAACCCTGCCGTTCCACGGCGAGCTATAGGCAGCGGTTTCTTCTGGAAAGGGAGTCCCATAGCGACGCTAAGTAGTACATCGCGTTAAGCTACATGCTGATAAACTACACTCATATGTGACACTCCCAAGTTTGTCGCAGTGTTGCCGTGACCGGAGGCTAAGTGCGGCAGGAAAGGTCGCTAAAAGTTTGACGAGCGGAGACGTCACCATGAAATACCCACGCACAAAGCTCACATGTGACGCCGCAGATCTTGCGAGCGTTTTGCCAGGATTAACAACAGAATTTGCTCAGCGCAAGTGGACGGGCTGCTTCAGAAAGGGCAATCGGGCACACGAACGTAGAATGGAGGCCCGTGGCGTCGGTCTTACCTCTTTGTGTCAATTGCTAGATCGAGTACACGTGCATGCACAAATACCCACGGAAGTTAACAGGACGTGCATTGCGGATGACGCGGTGTCGACTTCCACCTGCGGAAAGTTGTCTTTCCGATCGTTCGCGTTTATGTCCCTTTCCGTAGTTGTTTCTACGCTGCAACTGAGTGCGCGCCGTCCAATCTCGGAGTCCATGGTTGACCGTAACCATTAAGCTACCCTATGCTTTCTCTGGCTTTTTGCTTCGTACGGTTGTAGATTCAATTATGTCTTTCGCAGCGCTTGTGCGGCACTCACAGCGTATAGCAGCACCAGAGCGCCCTGAAACGGGCCAGTCGGATACGCCAGGAGACAGGTTCACGTGCCGGCTCTTCGGGACACAAAGGAGTGCGCGTGCGTGCCGTTGGCGCACGTGGCCGCGCGGCCATCAACGGTCGTCGGAGGCTCGGAGCGTGGCCTCGTTCACACAGCCGTTTCTTCGCCCGTCACGTCGCGGTGCAGGCTTCCGTCAGGGGAAAGAGGGACGCTTTTCCTGACGACTATCGCTTCTCGCCGAAAATCGGGCGATGCTTCGTCCAACGTGTGTCTTTTCACCACGTTCCAACGTTTAAACACGTCTCACCACGTCTGACATGTTCCTTTCTGAAAAATGTCGCGCTACAGTCGGGTACGTACTGTACAGATGACAATTTTTTTCCTTTCATGAGCTTTCCTCCAGCTCGCGGGCTTCCGCAGAGCTGATTTGCCACATTCGGTATCCTAGTTCTTCGAGTTGTCGATTATTGCGCCCTCGCTCCAGGAAGGTGCTGGTCCCGGGTTCGAATCCCGCGGTCAGAACATTTTTTTTTTTTTTTAACTGCGAAGCTTTATTTTTGAGAAGCCCGCATGCGTTACGTTTATAACTTCGTGCTAGTGTGGAGTGGATGACAATTTTTCCCTTTCATGCATGCCCAAGATGACAGAAAGCCAGCGCTCAATGCTTTGCACGTTTCCGTTACCACGCAAACAATTGAACGAAACCTGCACTGTCAGAAACGAAACAATGACGAGAGCGAGAAACGAACGTGAAAGGGGGTTCTTCCTTCAGCGTGTCTGGCGCACGACTATTGCAGCTCCTCGTGATTGCGGACATCTTGGCTAGTATGTCGATGACTACTGCAGCGCCCAGCCTTACATTATTGAGAAATGTGCTCCAAGTTCACGCACGTGAAAGCGCCTAAATTTCATCACCTCAGGATTACAAAATAAAAAAGAAATATCGTGAGTCATTGGACTCTGTGAAGGTGGATGAACAGCGAAGCTGTGTAGCACAAGACAAAGAGGTGACACAGGATTTGGAACAAAAGTGCGAACAGATTCATTGCCTTGATCGGTGGTCCTCATGGCGGAAGGTACACAGACATTTATTTTTATGCATTCGCATTCATTCGTGTTTTCATTTCGCGATATATTGAGGGAGAAAATTTGAGACCCAAATCGCCGCACCGACTGGCAGTGGGCCAGTGCCGTCAGCGCCTTCGCAGAGGGAGGTGCAGTATGGGAATGTTAGCATGGTGAGCGGCAACGGAGCCAGCTATGGAAGAAGACGACGACGAACACGCGAGCAGTGGCACGAGCCATATTATTGATGATGATAGCGTTTGCTCGCAAACATTAAAATGTCACGGAACCCTAACCGTAAACAGCTTTGCCGTAACACAGGCGTACAGAAATATGCAGTACAATATTTTTTACACTGCTTTTTATGCGCAGTTACTCATAGTAGGCGGTGCAGTCAGAATAAATGGCATTTACGCGCTTTGATAAAAACAATAAAAAAGGGTGAGCTAAAAAAATTGCTGCAGAGGTCCGCCACGGTAGTGCAGTGCTTGCAGTGTTTAGTTGGTAAGCAAGATGTCTTGTGTTCGCCTTCAGGCAAAGTGAAATAATAAAGCTGCTGAAAAGATCCGCCGCCGTAATGCAGTGGGTGTTGAAAATCGCAAACGACCGTCACACGTTTGTTGCACCCGTGGTTGGGGGGCCGACGACGCAAGCGAGAGAGGGAGCCGGCGAACGGACGAGGGGGCGCCCCACTGTGCTAGCGTCCCGGCCGGCGCCTCGACCCGAAACCCGAACCGTGCCACCGGGTTTTCGGCGGACCGCCTGCCGAGTGCGAATCGCCGTCGCCTCCGACAGGGACGGTGGCGTCAGCGCGGCCAACAGAGAAGGTGGACTTTGAGTTTGTTACCACTGTCGAAGTTTGTTTATTTCGGACAATCATGTACAGCTTTTCCGTGGACGCTGGCGAAAAGGCAAATAAATGCCTGGCAAAGCGCCAGCTACCCGTAAGCACAAACACTCAGTGAGAATAACAAAAAAAAGAGAGAGAGAACAGTAAAAAAACCGGCAATTCATAGTTTAAAAAAGTTCAAAAAGTAGTGGAAACCACATATAACTGCAAGGATACACAAAATATGTAAAATATGATGACTTCAAGAGTAATTATGCAAGCACTAGACGATATAATGCAAACTCTCTTCACTCTTCCCTTCGATATGTCTTTTGTAAAATAAACCAATCTCGAAACGGATCCCAACGAGTGAAGTTCGTCCCTTCGAGGCTCCTGCGCGCGCGGCCGAAGCCGTCCTGCTTAGTTAACGCGCGGCGAAGGTTAGCGTAGTCGTCCAAGAGCTACATGTCAGCCCAACGGCGCGAGTATTCGTTCACATTTGTTGGTGCCGAAACCCGGGATTACTTCGCCTGTCGACATCGAAAGCGCCATGGAACGACTACAGAAGAAGTAGCCCGCCCTGCGACAAGCAATCGAGAAAATCATCGCAGCGGCCACCGATCCCACTGCAATCGACAACCATCCAAGTCGGCGAGCTTGAGTAACACCTCGACCTTCTCCTTGAACAAGCAGACGAGTTGAAATCTGTTAACGACAGCATCGAAAAGAAGATAGATCTTCAGGAATTAGATGCAGAATTAGAAGCTTGAACTGCACACACCGAGAACATCTGCTCCCTCAAAACAAAGAACAAGAGAGCTCTCAGGAGTCAGTCAGCCAACAAGAGCCGGTCAACAACTCCACCAGAGACAGGCAACACGTCAGAGCAGGAAGCACACCACATTGGTTCCGTCCCACCCACGGCATTTCAGCCACTATCAGGGACAATCAAATTACCCAAGTTGGAAATCGCAAAATTCAGCGGGAACCTGCGCTCATGGCAGAAATTTTAGAATCAATTTGAATCGACTATTCACAAGAACAACACCCTGCCTACAATAGCGAAGTTCCGATACTTAACGAGTTACCTAACCGGTAAAATGCCGCTGCCATAGAGGAGTTGTCGATCAGCGATCGAAATTACGAAAACCCGGTGAAGACCCTCATCGAGAGATTTGGGAAAGAGGACGCCATAATTGAGGAGCACATGTCGCGCTTGCTTGAAGTACACCCAGTGCACAATCTACGTGACATCAAAAATCCGATTAAATTCGCTCCGGAGTCCGAAATCTAGAGGCGCTGGGAGTGTCATCGAGCACCTACGGCGCGCTGCTTCTCACCGTCCTTCGTAAAAGCATCCCAAGCGAGCTTTGCTTGGCGTACTTCCGACGGAAGGCCGGCTCACCTGAAACCCCCCATGACGAGCTTCTCGGTTTCTTCGAATTCATGAGAGGGCAGGTTGAGAGCCAAGAGAGATCCCAGAGTGCATTACCCTATGTGTACCAGGACACCGCTATCAGACAGAAAACACCGATCAAAGGGGACGGTCGTCCTCAAAACCCATCGGCGTCTGTTCTCACCGTAACCAACGGCGAGACGCAATGCGCATTTTGTGGTGCAGAAGGACATCAACCAGCGAACTGTGTCGCCCCCGTACCTATAGACAAGAAGAAGGAGGTGATGTCAAGAGAGAGGCGCTGTTACAAGTGTGCGAAAAAGAAGCACCGTACCGCTGAGTGCATAACTGCAAGGAGGCTGAAGTGTGCCGAATGCGCTGGACGACACGCAACTGGCGTCTGCGAACTCGATCAAAGAGTGACACGCCCTTCTTCAGTCGAAGATGCTGCACCAGCAGAGACAACAGTGCAGTCGTCGCTACAGGTGGGACCCGCACTGGGAAAGACCCGCGTGCTTCCATAGACTGCGCGAGCGTATGCGGAAGGCCAGCACAAGATTGCTCTGGTGAGAATGCCGCTTGACGGTGACAGCCGGAGAACAGTTATGCGACTGGAGGTTTCCCGGCGACTCAACCTTCGCGTCACAAGAGGGGATAAACTCGCTATTTACGCCTTCGGAAGCGAGAGGCAGTCTGAGGAAAGAAGGAGCCATCGCGTGGAATACTGGCTGCGAAACTGGCGCAACAATACCAAAGGAGCCCGCATCGAGGCACTATATAGGTGCCCGAGATTTGCGGACAGCTCCTCCCACCACCTGACAACTGCACGGCCAGCATCGCGCATCCAGCTTGCTGACGCCTTACCTGACGGCTACCAAATTGTGGTGTTGTAGTTGAGCTGCTTATCGGGGCCGATCACTACTGGGACATAACAGGAAATGTCAAGCGCGTCGGTGAGAAGCTCGTGGCCATGGAGACTGCGTTTGGGTGGACATTGCAAGGCACGGAATCTACATCATTTGTCGCAACTTTCCTAACGAGCACCGGAGTGATGCGCGTAGGTGTGACCACAGCACCCGACAAAATTTCTCGTCAAGTTAGGGCATTCTGGGAGGTGGAGCACCTTGGGATCGTCGATGATGCACAGCTGACCGTCAAAGACGACAGCGTTCTCCTGGCCTTTGAAGAAACCATCATCAGAACGGTAGATACAAAGTAGCTCTCCCATAGAAAGAGAACGCGTCAGACTTGACGGACACTAAGAACAGGGCATCGCGCCGACTTCACTCATTAACAGCGAAGCTGCTGCGACATGAAAATCTATTCTCGACTACGATCAGACAAGGAACTACCTGCAAGCCAGACATGCCAAGGAAGCGAACGAACAGGGTGAGTCCCCGCTGGGGCCCATTAACTACATGCCACACCGAGGTGTTGTCCGCCGCGGTAGCAAAACAACCAAGTTGAAGGTCATATTCGATGCCTTCTCCAAAGTGGCGGGAAAGCTGTCACTGAACGACGTCCTCTTCGCAGGACCTAATCTAAATCCAAACCTGCCGGACATCCTGATTCCATTCCGAGTGTGTCATGTGGCCATAATGTCCGGTATAGGAAAGAATTTCCTTCAAATCGAGCTTGCAGAGAATGAGCGCGACCCTGTCCGCTTTCTGTGGTATCAAAGTACACCAAGGCAGGGCGACGCACTCCCTTTTGTCAAAGAGTACCGGATGACAAGGGTGACATTCGGCGCTACGTGCAGCCCGTTCCTCCTCGCAGCTACCTTAGATCATAATCTCAAAACTGCAGAGGAGAAATTTCCCCGCACCGCTAAGATCCTGAGTGACAACCTGTACGTAGACGACTTTTTTACTGGAGCTGCACAGTATAGGAGAGGCAGAGCGTATACAATCAGGGAATCGCAGGGCACTGGAGCCTCAGGACGCGGCGATCAAACCACCCAGAACTGATTGCATTGCTTACCGAGACTGAAAGCGCCCAAAAAACTCTACCGGAGCTGGGCCTAACAAAGATTCTCGGTGTAGAGTGGAGGCCTGACAAAGACGAATTCGTTTTTGAGATGGCCGCCCTGATTGTATTTTTGGCAAGTCGGCAGGACACGAAACGATTCCTATTACAGGGCTCAGCGCAGATACCGTGCACGGGCATCTAAAGATCTGAACCAGATCTTCCGCGCCATAAGGGGAAGCGAGGTCCCGTCCTTTTTTAGTGCACACAGTATCAGTTGTATATTTATTTTTGAGAGAGCGGCGTGGTGGAGTGGCTTTTGGGAGAGAATGCTGGGAACCGTGAAGGCCACCCTTCGCAGCGTGCTCAGAAGGAGCTGCCTCGACCATGACGGCCACTCCACGGTTTTAACCCAAGTCGAAGATACCGTAAATTCTCGAGCGTTGACCTTCTCTTCGGACGCGGGGGAGCTTATGCCCTGAACCCCAGCCCATTTCCTCGTCGGTCGCAGGCTAACCAGCCTGCCTTCCTTCCAAGAAACCACCGAAGTCAAATCGACAGCAGAGACACTAAAACGTCCATGGAGGCAAAGCGCCGGGCCTGTTGATTCATCCTGGCAACGGTGGAGACGCAAATGTCTCAGCGCATGTCACAAAGCCAGGCAGAGGAAGAGGCATCAGTGAGGGAGACATAATTCTCTTCGGGGATGATCGAGCTCCTCTCCAGATGTGGGAAATGTATCGTGTTTTGGAAACCTTTCCTGAAAGAGACGGCAGAATACGCACTTGTAAGATCCTTCTCTCGAACCGAAGGGAACTGCGATGACCCATACAAGCCTTGTACCCACTCGAACTCAGCGAAGTGCCGGCCTGTGTGGACAATAGTGGCCGGGAATGAGCCGACGCTCATTACGGGGGAGGTTGTTGAAAGTCGCAAACGACCGTCACAAGTTTGTTGCCCCCGTGGTTGGGGGGCCCAACGACGCAAAAGAGAGAGAGAGAGAGAGAGAGAGCCGGCGAACGGACGAGGGGCGCCCCGCTGCGTCCCGGCCGGCGCCTCGACCCGCAATCGGATCCACGCCACCGGGTTTTCGGCGGACCGCCTGCCGAGTGCAAATCGCCGTCGCCTCCGACAGTGACGAAGGCGTCGGTGCGGCCAACAGAGAACGTGGATTTTGTGTTTCTCCTCTCTTTCCTTTCTCTTCCCTTCGATCTGTCTTGTAAAATAAACCTATCTCGAAAGGGATCCCAGCGAGTGAAGTTCTTTCCTTCGAGGCTCCTACACGCGCGCGGCTGACGCCGTCCAGCTTACTTAACACGCAGCAATAGTTGGCGCAGTCGTCCAAGAGCGACAGCAATTAGAGTCAGCCTAACGGCGCGAGCATTCATCCACAGTGGGTGTGATGTACTGCTGTCAACCGAGGAGTCTTGTGCTCGGATTCGCATCCAATTTCCGTGCACATAACAAAATCACATCAGGTCATCGCAAATTACTTCACAGCCGACCTGCGCAGACGGTGTAAAGAGTTTGCATTGTGACCGTCCGTTGATAATGTGTATCGATAAATGTCCACAATTACGTAAGAAGGTTGGTTAAACCAACTTCTGCAAGGGGATGACGCCAAATGCATTGAACATTTTCCGCTCCAAACCACATGCGCAGCCGTATGCGAACCACATTCGAACACGTATACGCCTGAGAGGCGTACTTCTTGAAACCTCAAAGCTACGTTAACGCGCCGCTGCCAGCTTCCTTTCGAGCCAAGACGAGGAGCGCAACAACACACCCATTCCGGTTCATGACCGTGGTGCTTCGCCCCCGAAAGAAGACGTTCCGCCCTGCCCGAAAAAAAAAAAAAAGAAGACATGCACACACGCCCAAGCGCGCGTTCTTTTGACAAGCGTGTACACACCGACCGATGGGACGAGCGCATCATCGCACGCCCCATTGAAGAATCAGAAGCGGACGCGCCCCTCGCGCGCTAACACGCTACGCTGCGTCTGCGAGAGTGCGCATTCTTGGCGCGTGACGACGACGACGACGACAACAACGAGGGTCTTGAGGCAAAGCCCACCCGCCTGACTGGCATGCGACAGCGACGCCAGTGATTTGGGCTCGCCCAACCACAAGGAACAAGCTTCCGACAGATCTGCGGCGTCGGCCGGCTACCATGATTCGCTAGCCACTAGGGGCGTCGGCGTTGTAATCAGGCATATGCAGTCCTTGGCGCCGAGCGAGTGTCGCATTGTTCTTGACGACGCCGAAAATCCGCCGAAAGCTTGTTCCTTGTATAAACGCTACGTTCACACGAACGCGATAAAAAGTCGGGTCGAGTCGGTTTGCCGGGACGAAAACGGGCCGTCGGGTTGAAGTAAACGCTAGCGGGTCGAGTCGAGCGAGTGTCGAGAAAAGTTCTGACAACCCGAACGCGAAAGGTGGGTTGAACCCGCTTAGCAAGATGCGTGTAAATGCGGTCGGGTCGAGATGGGTGAACTCGACTTTTGACTCGACCCGCTTGCGTCGAGTTAACGTATAGACGAAGCAGTTAGGGTACTCGCAAGGAGGTTATACACTTAAAATGTAACTTTCTTGGGTACTCAACCTTCGTGATGATGATAAAATAGTACTAATGTATTTTACTACTATTGCTTTTATTATTGTTATATCCCGGGCTTTAGGGGTAATCTGCAACAAGTTCGTAGTACTGCGCGGAAGCTCTTCGGCGACAAAAACGACTTTGTTTGACTGTGTTCACGTAACAGGCAGAGGCATGCCAGGGTGCGTTTTATTTATGCATGTGCGCGAATACACATTTCGTGCATCTTCAGGTGTCATGCTGATAAATATACTTTAAGAGGCACTCGTTAACAAAGAAATTATTTTTCTACGCCACAGGTATTCGGGATTTATCAGATGCGATCATAAACAAAGGCCGTGGAGGGAGAGCGAAATCGTATACGCTGCGCAATATATAGGACAAGTTTGCGACCAAGCGCAGTTTACAGTTCGACGTTCGAACTCCTGGTGCTTAAATGGTGTCGTCGTTTGTGTCGCAACTTCGTGTCGGTGAATTGGCTTTTACGTGTGATTGAAATGTACAAATAAAAATTGACAGTAACTTTTCGCCTACGCCAAAGAGCGCGAAGGCGAAAGCCTGCGCGCTCAAGACACATTCGTTATGTTACTTGGCATCCCCATTCGAATACGCTGTTACTTCTTATTACACTCTAGCCCGGTTATAACGAAGTCGGCGGGAATCGGAAATCACTTCGCTATATCCGCTATTTCGTAATATGTGGACTATGAAAAAAAAATGCAAACATGGGCATACCGATTTATTGCCGCTGAAAGAAGTGGTCCAGCGTCCCATGAACGTTTCGCGAGTGCAGACTTCAGGATTGCGGCTTCCATACCATCCAACTGCGAACCAAAGATCTGGTCGAACTCCGCAATCCTGAGGTACATCCGTAGCGTGTCAGCAGCTGCGATGGCCGCTGCGGAAGTGACCGGCTTAGGGGCACAACCAGCATCGTCGCATTCGCTGTGGGAGGCGCTGTCCGCCAAGGCCTCTTCCATGACACTCCCGGCAACTTCTTCAGTCGTGAAGTCCTCGGTGGCAACAAGGTCTTCGTCGGCGAAAACGAAGTCCATGTGGCTTAGACCCCCAGGCACAAGGTTCAAATCGCTAGCGGAATCCCAAAGCTGCTCCAAGCAGGCCGTCGCGGCGGCAGCACCAGCGGTTGCAGCGATGTCAATTTTGCTCTTATTTTCGCGGAAAAAATCGCCTCAAGGACGCAAAAATGTGTTGATTGACAGATTATTTTCCGGTTAATAATAATAATATTTGGGGTTTTACGTGCCAAAACCACTTTCTGATTATGAGGCACACCGTAGTGGAGGACTCCGGAAATTTTGACCACCTGGGGTTCTTTAACGTGCACCTAAATCTAAGCACACGGGTCTTTTCGCATTTCGCCCCCATCGAAATGCGGCCGCCGTGGCCGGGATTCGATCCCGCGACCTCATGCTCAGCAGCCCATCACCATAGCCACTGAGCAACCACGGCGGGTCATTTTTTTTTTTTTCGGTTGGTATTAAACCTCTTCGTTATATCCGCTGACGCGCTCTTATTTACTTCGTTAAAACCGGACCCAAAATGTATTGAGAATGGAAAAATGGGAATGGGAAATTGAAATCCCTTCGTTATAACCGCTTTTTCGCTATAAGTGGCTTCGTTATAACCGGGCTAGACTGTTTGTACTTGACTGTACTTGTTTTCTCCCCGCAAAGGTCGTGTGTTCGAGTGCTTTAACTAAATCTATATTAATTAACTTCGCCCTAATTGACACCAAAGGTCGTGGATTCGAGTGTCTGAATTAAACATCTTAACCTTTCTTCTCTTTTTCTTTTTTTTTCTTTTTTCATGATGAGCGGCATTGGAGCCAGCTGTGGAAGACGACGACGGTGAACGCGCGAGCAGTGGCACTTGCGCGTGTCTGCGCGAGGCGAGTTCACATGACTTTCTGTACCGCACGCCGCGCTTTTCAGGCCATCGGGGGTATATGAGCCACTTAGGGCTTTTGCTTTAATAAACTGAAGAAAGAAATTAAAGTGAACGTAAAGACAACTTGCCACCGGTGGGAGCCGGACCCACATCCTCCGAATTACGGGTGCGGTGCTTTACCAATTAAGCCTACCGCGGCGATACCATCCTCCCGACTGCATTTAATGGGTGTTTGTCTCCCTGATCTTTTCCTCCCCACTTCCCTTTTCCTGCGCAGTGCTGCTGAGGTGTCCTCCTCTGAGAGTCAGTTACGGCACTGCACTTCTCTCTTCCTCTCCTTCAAAAGTCAATACACACATTGTGCACGTGTACGAGATTAGCGATGGGAGTATTAGCCAGCGCTACTCACGACCATGGCGGCGGATGTGGAACGTCCTTTCAACTGCAGGCGTCCATGGCCTCCGAGATCGGGCGGCACGCGTCGTTCTCGGAGGCCATGAGGAGTCACGCATAGTACGTAGTGGTTGACGAGGCGGCTGCAATCAGCTATGCCGAGTGAAATACATTCACGGAAGAGTGAGAAAGCGAGCGAGTGAGAGGCACTTCCACTCCTGCCGCGTGCGTTAGCACACCGTGCAAGCCTTGCGGTACGCATCGAAACGACAAGTGCCCGGCACGCACGCGCCGCCGCGTTTGCACTGCTGCTGCAGGGGCGGGAGAAGCGGAACCCCAGCCGCGCAGGTTGCTTTGTTTCCTCTTTTAAGGCCGGAAGAGATTAGCCGAGCGAAATGGCGAAGCGAGAGTCGTGACCACGTGCACGCCGCAGACAGCAACAGGCCGTTGCACGGTCACGGCGACGGCGATAGAAAGGCGACGGGCGCTTGCTCTTGCTCCAGTCCCGAGAGTGGGTCGGCCACCCCCTCCGCGCAGGCCTGTCCGCACGGGTAGTGCGGCGCAGCTCGGTGGGAGGAATTAAACCACTTGATGAGAGAGAGAGCGAGGTGGAGAGTATTAAGAAAAGAAGAAAATGAAGGCGAGATGGAAAGATACGCGCAACTGCTAGGGGAAGAACAAGGGGGAGGCGGCGACCAACGATGCGGAACGGGAAACGGCCGCCGCCGAAGATTTCATTTTGTGCGTCTTCCTTGCTGGGCTTTGTGTTGCACCGCGCGGCGTGCGCCCAGCGCGACCACGATTCGCGCAGGTGGTTTGGTCGTTTAAGCGCTGGCCGAAGAGGAACTGCAATGTGCCGAGTTGAAGGGGAGGCACTGACGCCAAATGAAATGAATGTACCGCTTTTTTGAAAAGTGCGCGAGTAACGAGGGGTAAGGACGTCAAGCGAAAGCTTTGCAGTCGAAACGCGCTCGTTGTACACTGTACGTAAGGATGTGGAAGGTAACTCCACAAGAGAAAAGAGAAAAAAAATGTGTGTGTGTGTGTGGGGGGGGGGGGGGTTAAATAGTCTTCCTCGCACTATTGCGATAATACATTTCGGCGATAGCCGTCAGGTGACTGCGAAAACGTGCAAAGCAGTCATGCAGGTTTCCGCGCTGCTTTGTCCTGTAAGAGCAAGCAAGCGACATTCGCCTTGTACCCCCCTTCAACACAGCACGCGCGCGCTTGACGGAAGTACAGTGGCTAGCCACCATAATGGTGGAGGCTGCAGTGGTAACCGCCATCGCACAGTGCCACGTTTACTCCGCGCGCCGCTCCTTCCTTGCAACCGTGGACAACGCCTCACGTGCGCTAGACAGCGTCAGCACCGTGTCCGTCTCTCTGGTCGACGGTGACAGAACATCACGTGGATTCCAGCTAGTTCAAAATCCGCAAATTGGCTTCAGCTGGAAGTCCAGATGAATTAGCCCTCTCTACAAGGAACTTTACCCGTGAGGCAGAGAGGCGCGCGAAAGTAACTTGCCGTGCATAAAGCTGTCAACAAACAAAATCCAGTTGCGTAAAAATACTCTCTCTCTCTCTCTCCTCCTTTTTTTCTTTTTTTTTTTACCTCTTGTCCCTCAACAACTTACTGTGAACCGTTTAATGTTATTTGAGCGAGCCGATGCACGTATTCTCGAACCCAAAGGTTTGATGGATACTTCTCCGTACGACTACAACGGCTAAGTAGGGAAGTCGCGAGGTTAAGTTTCTCGCTTCCTCCGTGGTCCGAAAGGTTTTGCGGTCGGCTGTCTACATCACGCCAGAACCATCTAACACAGGGCTTTAACTCGACGCATTACTTCTACCGTATTACCATAATCCCTGAATCGGTAATGGAAAATGCCGTTGCTGGGGTAAGTTGTGTTTCACAAAAGCGAACAAATTAAAAGCTTATTACACTGGCGTAAATCTGGCAGCCACACGAACCCCGTGAACACATATTTGATTAGTATCTAATTATCTTTTTTTTTTTCGACTGCGACAGTCGAGCGTGCTAACACACAGCGTTTCTTATTCATTCTGGCTCAACAGAAGAAGGTCACGTCACACGACACAGCGTGCTATAAGCGCTTCTGTTCCCGTCTATACCCACTACGATAGAAAAGGATACTGCATATTCTACACGCACGACTTCGCGCTACAAACTTCTATATCGTCAACGCCAACCAAATAATGCAGTGGCAAACACACCGCTGTCCCAATTCAATTACAACACGTACAGACGCGCCGGCCAATTACGTTCACTCATTTTCGTGATGTCACCACGGAGGCAGACTCAACATTCGCGTCCCTCGGGAACGCTGTTGTGGGGCGCGGATGCATAGAAGACACGCGAGGTGCGGGTTCGTAGGCGGACAACGTGATTAAACCAATTCTTAGGTTACAACCGAGTCTAGTAACCACTCTATGGTCAGCCGAAATTGGACTTTCATCATCAACAAAAGCATCAGCGCATGTACACTCGTGAAGTCGTGCTAGTTGCAGCTATACAGCAAGGAAAATCCTATAGCGCCGCTTGTCGCGAGCCGCACGACCACATCAGCGCGGACATTAACGCGGCGAAAAAAAAAAAAAAGCCAAGCAAACGAACATCTTGAGGACGCGCGCGCAGCATTGCCGGTCACGACCGCGCAATGAATCAAGATAGCAGCATACCGCCGCATGCTGACGGAAATGGCTCGTTAAGGGCGAAGGGGGAGGCAAAAATGAACTTCGTTGCCAGGAAATGAGGAAACACGGCGCAGGCGGAGCACACGCATCAAGACGACGCAGGAAGAAAGAAATGGGGGCGAACAAGGGCGCGACGAGTACACTGTAATGGATCGCATCGACAAAAGAAACCCGAATCGTCCACGCAATAGCGGAAACGGTGCACATCGCACTTGAAGCGAAGAAGGAAAAAAACTTCGGGGAATTTCCAAAGTGGCTTCTCGTGTTAACGAAACCGACGCATAATTCGTTTGTCATCAAGAATTCACGATATAAGCGAACATCATTTTCTTAGAACGGCTCTGCTAATTACCGTATTAGACCCTGCGCAACCACGACCTTTTCGTTACCGTTTCGCCACCATTTCACCATCCTCAGCATATATGCACTATGGAAGGCGTCGTCAGGGTATTTTTATTCACTTATTACTTCTGCAGACATCTTTTTGCACACGTTGCGTATGCGCGCTTGTTCTGTTTATATAGCTTCCTATTTTGACTTCTGCGTTATTATTGCTCGCTGGAAGTTCCAAAATAGTTAACGCTTAGGAAATTAAACGTACAAGGACCATTTCCTTCCTTGATTTAACTCCATGCCCATAGGACCGACGCCGAAGGAAAAGTTGTAACTGGTAACCACTGATCTGCACTATATTTTGCTGGATGCCGCTCGCCCAGCCGGGTGCAGGTGAAGCCATCGGAAATGCGGCGTCCTGCGGCTGCTTGTCCCGGAAGCAGGGACATGCTTCACTTACTATTGCGCTTGGTCGGATAATATTGCAGCCGTCGCAATTTTTCTCCGTGGTTTACCAGGGGGTGCTTGTTGTCGCTTAATGTCTGGTAACGGCTTTTATGATAATCTGAACCCGTATGCGATATTTTTTTTTTTCTTACGTAAAGCGTTTTCTCAATATAGCCAGTGATTCCAGCACGCGCTGCTCATGTCAGCGACGCTGTCGGCACGGCGATGAACACATATATTCAAATTCCACCCAAAAGACTTCTCCGGCCTTCCTGGGTAGTTCACGGCACAATAGGCAAGAAGTATCTAATGAAAAAAAAAAGAAAGATGCCGAGCTCCCGAGCAGGTAAAGTGTTTTCATTAAAACTTCTTTCTGGGCGAGTTAGTGCATACTTGACATAAAAATTGCAACAGCGCAAACACATGCAACCACAAAGTAACAAGGACGAGACACAAGCGCTTGTGTCTCGTCCTTGGTACTTTGTGGTTGCATGTGTTTGCGCTGTTACAATTTTTAGGTAAAGTGTCGCTAGAAAGTATCGAATTGTCGACTTCCGGGACAAGTGAGCTTTCTTCGATTGAGGGCGTTCGATGTGCTATCCAGTCCCCTAAAGTAGAGATCAGTGGTGGTAACCATAAAAAAAAAAAGAACACGGGCTGAAAAACAGCCGACAAGACAAGGGTGCACAAATAGGCGAAAGGGGTACCCTACACGTCAAATTAATAAGAGAAATACCAATTACTACTAGGGGTGTGCGAATACTCGAAACTTTCGTATAGCGAATCGAATAGTCACTATTCGTAAATGCGATTATATGTAGAATAAATTTCGAATATTTCAAAACATCAACTGCACCTAATTAAACATATAATTGGGGCAGAATTTGGTAAATTTTCACTCCCGCGGATATACTATAGACGTAAAGCATGAGAAATTGTGTATTAGAGCAGGCTACGTCGCTTAGGTAGCCGTACTCTACAGGCTATACAGCGATCATTCGCGCTTACTGAAGGGTTCTGTGCATGTGAAGGAACTATTTTTTTTTTTTGCTCCTAATGCTCCATTTGTGTTTTTAATAAACAACGCTTTATAACACACCATGTAATCACAGAAACTTCAAAACTTTGAGAATACTAGGATGTGAACACCGTTTCATATTAATTGTGTTAACGGCTGTTCATTATTCGAAAAGTATTCGATATTCGATTCGCTTCTGGCATTACTCGATGCGTATTCGATTTCAAAAATATCACTATTCGCACACTTCTAATTAGTAATAGTCAAAGTGACTCCAAGCAAAAGAGCTGGGAACAACGATTAATTCTCAGAACCAGTACCTTGCAGGGTCCTGTAGGCTTAAAGCACGAATACGTAATAATAACGCAGATATTCTACGCGATAATCGGCTCCATCGTGATTGCTCGCTTTGCCATCTGCCGACACGCAGCCCACTATTAGCCCCGAGAAAGAGGAATGGCGCCCTCTCGCGAGTGACGTCACGGCCAGGACGCCGCTCGCTCCAGCTCGCTCGGCTGCCGCGCGCGCTCGTTCCCTTCGTGTACGTATTGAAGAATAAGTCGGCTTCTTTCAGCTGCCATACCTTAACCACAGTTTCTTCTTCAAAAGCGTGTGAGTCGAGAAACTTTGCGGCTTGGATATCGCAAGCTAAGTAGCGTTAAAGGGGTCTACTAGTTTTTGCAATGCATATATGCGCCGTGTCTATCGGTAAATTTTGACTAAAAAAAGAATATCTGCAAATTCAACGCGCGAAGTTGTGTATGATGTTTCGCTAAACACTTAACATTCCTTTAGTATTTAGCTATGAGAGGTATTGCATTTTACGTGGAAGAAAAATTTGGTAATTGGCGTCAACATGTTATCCGATGTTAGAAAGACACTGCCCAGCGAAGCTGTCATCATGATTCCTATTACTCTGGTGTGTTGTTCTATTCAAATATGGCCATTCATTAATGCGTAAAAAATAGTTAGGCGCGCATTTCTTATGAAAATGTTTGCTGCTACTTTCATCCCCCTCTGAAACAGGCCTCCAAAAAACGAATTGCTCATGGCTGCTAACACGACGGCGCGTCATGTAGAGTATTTACATAGTTAATTCACAAACACCATAGTAGCAATCACCTGAGAGAAACGTTTCGTTGTTTAGATCGAGAGCCACTCAATTGAAAGTGATTAAATGTATCATAGTGGCCCTCAGTAGCCTTTATCGACAATATGGCACACCCCTGATCACGTAACGGTAGCAATCGACTGTCCGTATGGCGAGGCACGCTATGTTCGCGAAACCCATCAGTTCACTTCAACTTCGAATTAAAACCATAAAGCATTTTAATACAGCGCCAACTGGAATGGCTAAAGTATTCTCGAGCTACTACTACGCGGCTTAGATTGCCTACAAAAGGAAAATTCAAGCACCTTTTGCCTCACCATGTCTCGATCCAGCGTTATTTAATTATAAAAACGGATAACTATTCGCTTCGTCGGTACATAAAATAGAACCTTGCAGGCTAATTTAAGTTTGCTCCAATCCAATCGCAAACATTCATAAAGAAAGCACCACAAGCCTTGCATATACTTTCACTTGATTTCTGACCCTCCACAGGGGGAATTTCGATATCTTCAATATGTCCCATACTACTAGTCATTGACGCTTCGACTGCTTTCTGGCTGCAGCTATGCGGTCCAGCAGGCATACTTCACTAAAAAAATTGGGCCGAGCAGCCTGTGTCAGTTTGCCAAACAGATTCGTCATGTATATTCCTCAAGCAACAAGCACCAGTAAATTTCTGAAGTGAGTTTGATTTGATTTGATTTTTTAATTTCCATTTACACACACACATGTACAGAGGAGTGGTAAATGGAGGTGGATGAGGGAAAAAAGCCGCACAGACGCGGCTTGAGGTAACCTCACCCTCTTAGGTACAATATGGCTGCATGGGGTAACACATCAAGCGCCATATAAATCACATTTATATAGTAGCCATAAAACATTGCAGTTATACAATATATGAAAGCACAGTGAAATATTTCCACGATAACAATGCAAAACACACTGCGGCATTGAAATAAATAAATGATATACACTTGGTAACATAGACAAAAAAAAGAGGAACATAACATGCATTATTAATCATTAACAAACGCGCTCTAAAGAGGTGAGTTGAACGTGTAGCACGGAAAAGGGAATATATATTGGTACATTCCTATTTGTACTCTGTAAATAGCTGTAAGCCTTCATTAACTTTACTTCAAATTTCCGCCGCTTAAAAAAAATAAACACGTGAAGAACCGCCTGATGTTGACAAGCAGTTAAAGAAGCAAGTGAGGCGTGTAGAATCTAAGCTCCAGTATTAGTTAAGTCACCGTGCTACTGCCGAGCGTTTCTGTGAGGAAATGCAAAAATTCGATATTATACCATGAACTACTCGTCGTGAGCAAACCTGTTTTAGCGGAATAAAATCAACGTAACTGCTGTAGAAGTCATATATAGCCAGCTTTGTGACATACTTGTTGCACCGCGGCAGGTATGGTATCATAACTGGATTCCTATAGGCTATGCTTTTGCGATTGTCTATCCGCGTATGAAAAACCCGCAATGGGCTGGTCTGCGTCGCTTCGGCTGGCACTGTAGCGTTGCCTTCGAGAGCTGCATTGTTGTCTAAGAAATTAGCTCTTTGAATAAATGTTCGCAAAGGAAGACGTCGTGAAAATATATTTGAGACGACCACCATAAGTATACAAGCAGAGAGAACGAGGGCGAACAAACGAAAACGCCGCAGAAAGCGCCCGGAAAACGCCCGAACTGTAGCAGACGACAGGCGCGAGTCCGTGCCCTGACGTCACGCGAGGGGCGCTCGCAGCGCCGCCCGTGTTCGTTCTCGGGGCTAATGGGGGCTCGTCGAGACTCTCGTGCGTGGTGGCGGTTGCAAAAACTGACGAAACACAGTCAGTGCTGAAGGCGGACGAAACCTGGACGCAGCCCGGGCAAGCTACTGCGGAATACAATGGCGCAGCCCGGAAAAAAAAAAAGCGATTTTCTTTTCTTTCACGCTTACCGGGTTTCCAAAACATTTGTGTAGTCCGAGGTGCATATTTTCTGGGAGCAGATATTCCTTCCCTCGAACTATATAGCAGCAAAGCTAAAATGACCCCGAGAGCATAACGGACTGCCTACACAACGTTGTTAAAGTAAACCGGTTGCGCGTGAAACGCCGTAGAGACCACATACATATATACATACATGAGCGACATAAGCGTTTCACCCACATTTCATTGTGTCTCGGTTTGTTTCACAGATCGTTTGCCAGCATCACGAGTATTGCGCGCGAGCGGCACTTCTCGAACGTCACTGTGTTTGCGCTTCGTGTTGACACATTGGTTTATTTGTTCGCTGAAAACAACGAAGGCCCATGAGCAGTGGCATCGCATGAGGGGTTGGGCAGGACATGGGTGACAGTAAAAGTTAGTTGGGACGACTGGAGTAAAAAAAAAAAAAAAAGGACAGGGAGAGAGGACAGGAGGGAACATGGCAAAAATGATAACTATTTACTTACACACACAGCAAAGCAACTATAGGTTAAAGTTATGCATAGTTCGCTTGTGGCATGAGTTCCTCAAAAAGCAGTCGGAAACAGAGCCCCTAACAGCATGCACTGCAGCGACCCAGACAGAAGCAGCCAAACAAAGGAGTAATCCGAAACGACGCAGACAAGGCCAGAACCTCTCCAATAAAGGGGCCGCTGCAGAATGGACAATGACACGACAGCGCGCGACACCCAGAAAGCTCCCGGTGGCTGTGTGTTCGAACGCCAACACTTCGACGCGGTCGCCGGCCGTCGTGAAGGCTGCACGTGCAGCGTTGCGAAAGGGAACAATGCGCTTCGCCCCAGTCCTCCCGCAACCGAGCTGCATGCCATTTTCCCCGCCGTGGAAAGGTGGGAGCGGTGCGCGCCGAGGCCATTCCGAGAGAGAGTCTCTTCGGCAGTGGTACAGTGCAGAGCACTGTAGCAGTGGAGAGTCCACGCGCTGCAACCGAGGGCCAACCGATAAAGGATTTGGAAGGCCGGCTGCTGCCAGAGCTTTCTTGAAGAACACACGATGTGTTTGAATGAGTAAAGAGCAAGGCGCAATAGACCAGGACAGAAGACGAACACAAACGACGGGACCAGCGCTGGTCCCGTCGTTTGTGTTCTTCTTCTGTCCTGGTCTATTGCGCCTTGCTCTTTACTCATTCAAGCATGAACCAACTAGCCCAAGCAAGAGTTTCACACGATGTGTAGCTCGCTTGCACCATATATGTGCCTCAACGGGTGAGACGGAGAGCATCGGGGCATCCTGGCTGGAACTCGACGACCGCGAGAAATTCGCGATAGCTATAGGTGTTGCGAATACCACAGGGCTATTCATCAACGCGTAACTCGCACATTTACACGATTACGCTCGCAAGTGCGCTTGTGTGCGTGGATGCGCTCGAAGGGTTCGTGTTTACCTGTTTTACGCAACGCGCTTTAACCTTCTAAGCAACTACAGCTCAATCAACCGGACCACGAGCCGACACGCCAAGTCTTCTGCTAGACTTTGCAGAAGCATTCTTCTTCTGCAAATTAAGTCTTCCGCAAGACACCCAAGTGTGAGCCCGCCTGAATACTTTTTGTTTGTACTTCAGATTCTAGACTAAAATCGTCCACCTTACGGCCTGCTGTCCAGGGGATTAAATCCGCTGTTTGCGAGAAGCGCCCCGTCGCGAAGGCTGCGACTGCGAACACCGTGCATGCGCGTGCGTGCGTGCGCAGTGGATTGCGCAGATCTTTATTTGACACTTGTCTAGACAACTGACATTCCAACAGTCCGCACTGGCCGATGACAAAACGAAGACGGCAGTTGCCGGAGAGGTACGCGCGCGGCGCCATTTCGATTTAAACCGCCTAGCACTGGCTCAATCTCACTGCACTGCAAGGAACGGCAGGCGCGTTAATTAGGGCGTTAATGTTGTCCTTTTTTTTTTTTTTGTCCGTGTACACCCGTGAGCAAAAGTATACGGACCAGTGACTGCGCGATAAAACTCATTTTCACCTCTGTTTGTGAACGCAACTAGAAGTTAAAGACAGCAGTCCAAACTTGGCATTACACATTTTCTAGTGCACTCGTCATGTTCCGCTTATGCGCGTTAATTGCGAAGAAATTCTGTTTTTTCGGCGACCCTGTGGTCCGTATACTTTTGCTCATGGGTGTACGCGTGTTTTTCACGTATGCACGCCGTTCCGTACTACAAATCCCTACTAACGCGGTCAGCTTTCTGTTCGTTTCCCAGCTCCACTACCGGCGCAAGACCGACGCTCGGCCAGCTCGTCCCTCTACCTTATTTTTAGTAGAGAGTCGACGGGGCAAAGATAGAGTCAACGTGCCCCAGCGTATCACAGGACAGGTGGCAGCGGTGTTTGGAGGAGGGGGGGAGGTCAGTGCCAGACAGTGCTTTGCGCTGCCGGTGTGCGTGCTCGCGCAGCAGCGGTGCCGGGGCTCACCGCGCCGCTGACTCATGCCGGCCAGCCGAGCGAGGTCACACGCAAACTCATCCCCTCCGCGTCTCAGGAGCAGGCTATCGCCGGATGAGCGAAGCCCTCCGCGCCACTCAACAGGTAGAGGTAGCGAAGAGGGGAGGGGGTGGAGGGAGTCGGGGGGGGGGGGGGGGTGGCGGTCGGCTGATCGCTCTCCGCAAAGTGCCCACCGAGCCACAGTTTGCCCCGTCTCGGAGAAAAAAAAAGGGGGGGGCCGAAATCCGGAAACGAGGAGGGGGGAGGGGAGAGAGTTTAGCGGCAACACGTAATAACCGTGCGCGAACAACAATGGGGAGATCAGGCGGACAGGTCGGCCTGATACGAGGCGGAGTTGCGAGAAAAGAAGAAGTCAGGCGAGCTCTGCCCGAGAAGTATACGAAGGCGAGATCGCGGTCCGAAGGCAATCTCGCACGGCGTCCGCTGAGTGCCGCGCCGTAGCCGACAATCCTTGCATCAAAGGACGGCCTCGCCTCCAGGTGCGCGGCGTTGGCACGAAGCCACGCGACACGTCAACCCGGCCTCGCATGCATCTGACAGACGGACGAGATTCGACAACAAGGTTTCCGTGCGCGAGCATGCCGCAGCTATAGAGCCCTCTAGCGTGGCGTTTGTACAAACTTTAGAACTTCCGGCAGTTATATCATTCACGGTTTCTAGAAATTGGCCATCCACGCATACAAAACACGGAAAACGAATGACATTCGTTCTTTCAACTTAGAGAAACTACGAGTTTAGCGTCATGTGCTGTAGAACCAGCTATCAAGAAAGATACACAAGTAAACATTACCACAATCGGTTGTCACAAGAAGCCGATCACCCGCAGCACTGCTGCTGATGCTGCATCAGTGCACCCTGCCACACTGACGGCTGAACACTTGGACTAAGCCCCTCGGTCAAACATAGCTCGTGGTGGCAACTGTGAAAGAACCTTCGAGTGCTCTATAAACCTGTCACTCAACAGTCTGTCTGAAGATACACACGACCCACACAATCAGTGGGCGAACATCCTGACCGTCAGTCAACCGAAGCAAACCAGTCCAGGCACTCAAAAAAGCTAGAACGTCGGAAGTTTCAAGTCCGCAAGAGCCATTAGGCAGTGTGTGTTGAGTACGTGGTGAGGACAAAAAGGGTGCATAGATAGCTGCTTCGTCACGTCCATTTTCTTTGTTTGTTTGTTTTCGCCGCAGCCGCACACGTCGGCAATATCCTAGTGCTAACACGTCGTGAGCTGTCCCGTTTCCAATGTGAGGAAGGAAAGTCAATGAATAAACGTCTGCACAAGATGGTCCAAGGCCTTATGTGGGAGAAGGAAAAAAAAAAAAAAACCGGGTAGGATACGGGGTGTATCCTACCCGTTTTTTTTTTTTCCTTCTCCGCCTCTTATGAGGCCCCGCAAAATACGAAGATTGCAGTGCATGGACAGTCTCACTGCCTTTGATTTGTACTGAAGCGAAGCAGGCGCAGTGGGCGTAACCAGGCTGCTGCTGCTGCTGCTGATGATGATGATGATGAAGCAGGCGCACCATCATTGAAAGAGTCGTGTTTAGAGCGATAGCGTATGGATCGAGCGCGCACACAGACGTATACGTATAGTACGGCACTCACGCCCAATCGCTAAAAGTGTCGTATACACCCATTACCAGGATCCTCCCCCTCCCCCCCCCCCCAACCTCGAACAGTCATTGACCGGATTGCGTGCCCGTTCCAAATGCCAAGCAAATGACCAGTGTATAGGAATGCTAAAGAGAGGGAGTGAGAGAGGGAAATTCGTTGTTCTCAATGATATATCGCACGATGAGCAAGCGGCCTTTACTTCAAGTCTCCTAGATCACACACTGCCAAGGCAGATTTGACGCGTACGCAGCCGTACATAATTTATTTGCTCCGAAGCACGGTGGTCGCAGCCAGCCACGCAGGGCTCGGAGGAAGAGAGGAGGGGTCAACCGATCCAACACGAGACCAGCGAACGACGACCTTTTCGAGAAGAAAAGCGTCGACGCCACCGGGAGCACCTTTCACGGATGTAACGGTGGCAGAAAAAACAACATCGGGCATCGAAAAGCAATAGCCCCTACGCGTCTATAAGCTCAGCAGCCGCCTGTCTAATACTCCTCCATCTCGCGGAGATTGCGGGGTGCATGCCAGATAAAGTCGTAATCACCTAAACGGGCAGCGCAGGCTCGGCCGCGGTGCGCGTGGGAATCCTGCGGCGTATAGTACGCTTCGACGACCCACGTACGCAAGTTGTATGACAGATAGGCTAGGGCGAAATTGGAACGTCGCGACACGGCCTCCGCGCGGAACGAATTAAACGATGCTGCCCACTTAAACACGCGCGCTAAACGAAGAAAACGCCGTACACGCCCTTTAGAGGGTGTCCATTTCGCGTCCCTTATTGTTATGTTCAACGGCGTGAGACGGCGACTGCGTTAGATTTATTCGTCCGATTGCCTTCAGGCACAGCGACAGCCATTAAAGGGAACAACTATACGGAGAATGACTGAAGTTTTGGCCAGGCCGCGATTGCGTATGTGAAATATATCGAATTTTGAAAGTTAACGGGACAAAAATAATTATGGGGTTTTACGTGCCGAAACCACGATCTGATTATGAGGAACGCCGTAGTGGGTGACTCCGGAAATTTGGACCACCTCGGGTTCTTTAACGTGCACCTAAATGTAAGTACCACGGGTGTTTCCGCATTCCGCCCCCATCGAAATGGGGCTGCCGGGGCCGGGATTCAATCTCGCGATTTCGTGCTTTGCAGCATTTAAGGGGTCACTGTCGAAGCCCTAAATAAGTCTAGACTGATATATACTCTTTAAAAACTCTATTTTGTCGTTCATTTCGTGGTGCTTGGTTGATTATAAATAAAGAAAACGAAAGTCAACGTTTCGCTTCTTGAATTTCCCGGCCAAATGTATACCTGTTAGTGTTACGTCACAGATTTCAAATTAATTCCTTAAATGGGAGATAGCGGTTGGTTTAATGTCTTTGAAACTTGCTAAGTTCAGTCTCTGGCTGTTTTAAAACTGAATGTAGGCCATACCATGGGCAAGAAATTAACTACATATTCCCGACCACACACCGTCAAAAATCATCACGTCACGGCAAGCATGTGAGGTAACTTTCGTCTTTTCCGGGTTATATCAAGCCTGCACTCATGGTAAGCTATATATATTGCATCGTAAAAGGGCAACTTACTCACGCAGCTCATACTGCTCAATAAGTTTTACTTGGTCGTTGTACGTCCTTCTTTGTCATGTCTCATCCCGACCAGGCGGGCTTCAGTGGAACTCTCGATTACATAGTCCAGACAATTATTTTGGGAACCAGGGTTGCTGAAGCCGCGATTTCCCACACCATAGTTCTCGCTTCAGCGTTTCTTCCGGCATAAGATATATACCTCTCGTGAGGCATTGCGATTCCTACAGGAATCATTGAACCGTCATGAAAAAATGGTTAAACACGTCGTGCAGAGGTCACGTGACTGCGAAGTGTCCGTGAAACCACACGAACCACATACGCCGCACGCGCCGAGCTTCAGCGGGACATCGTTGCTATAAGTTTTTCAGCGGCACCTCCTCGGTTAACAAGTGAGACGGGATGCGCATGCCATTTCGCCGTTTACCAACAGAGGCCCTGGCAAGCTTCCGGTATTCCTAATCCCAGCGAGCCACGGCAGCGCGACAAAACAACATTATTTTCTTTCTTTTCTTTTATACGCAGAAAGAAGCGCCTCATATGTTGTGCTACCGTACTTTACATATATGTGATCCGAGCCGTAAGTTTCTCGCAGGCCTCACAGCTGCCAAGGCACGTGCAAAGCGGACCAGCCCTGTAAGCACACAAGGCGCGCAGCCGCTCGCCTACGGCGTCGTTCACGGCCAATGGACGCGTCGCGGCCGTAGGCGCCTTTTCCTCGTCAACGAGGAGGACCTTGGCGCCGCGGCGACTGCGCCGAGCGCGCTGTCAAACTCGTTGGACACTCGGCCCGACGACCTCTCCTCGAAGGAGGGGAGACGCGCACACCCGCGCAAACACACAGCAGCAGCCACACACTCTCGCAGCGCCCTCGCTGGATTCGGGCAGTGGGCACACGCAGTGACCTACACTTCAAACCGGGGGGCCACCGGCGACACACACACACACACAAAAAGCTGAAAAAAAATAACTGAGAAAGGAGGGAAACTGGAGCAGCACTTTGTGGGGGGAAAGGGAAAAAAGATATTATGTAGCGGGAAGGAAGTCGACGGCGACGCTAAGTGAGCTGGAAGATCGGGATGGCGGGTCTGACCGCACGTACATAGCCACGTGCGCGAAGTTCGCGCAGTCGCCGAAATGGCACACAAGTTCGCGTTTCAGGTTCATCTGCCTCGCTTGGGGAAAATATGGTGCCCTAGGTACGTTGGAGAGGGTTCATTTAACTCCGTCAAAGTAAAGTATACCGATAGACTGGTAAAAGACTGGGGAATACATAGGGCAGGTTTTTTTTATGCGTTCATTTTTGTTTCATTATTATTGTTATTCAGCGTGCGGTGAAGATCGGCCGTCTTGGCCGAGTACAAAGACGGTAACAATACAGACGCCAGGAGACCGCGTTTTTTTTTTTTTCCCAAGTTTCGCGCCGGGGTACCCGACGTCGAACGCCGTGAAATCACAGATGTGCGGCGTGCAAGAACCGTTTAGGTGATCGACGGTATACGAAGAGTCCATCATATATAGTTGCCAAATTAAAACCATTCGAGGCCGTAAAGAAGACAGATCATCACGAAATATAGTGTGCTGTATATGCGAAATGTCAAAATGAAACACCATTTGTAATTTGAAACAATAGTTCTTATTATTTTTGTCAGAATAGATATCGGCCGCCGCCACCCATCCGCAAATGCACCGACCGCGATTGGCTACGCATATATCTCGCTCCCCTGGAGCAAATTCCGAAAGTCCGCTTATTGCGAACACTCTGCTATAACAAATCTCACTTGACGGTCGGGCTCGTTACAAGCTGCTGTAACGAGCCCGACCTTGCAGCTTTTAAGGCGGCAGAAAACTGTTCACTGCAATAATGCTTGGAAGTCTATACGTACAAGGACGGCCGGCAGAAACATCGAAATCGTGCAAACCACTCGAGAGCGAACTATCACCGAAAACAACGAGGACACGTCCGTACAATCGCCGCAGGGAGAAAGAAGCGCACGCGGTGCTTCAACATTTCGAGGGCAGATAGCTTGGAAAGGACGGGCCGAAATCCGTGCAACCAAAGCACGCGAACAATGACCAGACCTAAAGACCTGCGGCCGAGAGAAAGGGTGAGCGCGCGCCGGCGCACAGCAGCAGCAAACAAACGAGATCGGGCGGACAGGCGGCGACGACGAATGCAGGCAACGCGGGAGAGCTCGCCTAGCGGACGCTATAAAAGGGAGGGCCAGAGACGGGTGGGTGAGAGCCATCTATCTTTCGGTCGTCGAGAGAGAGAGAGAGAGTGAAGCGATCCTTTCGGCGGGCGCACCCCGTAAATGGGTCAACGCTATAACCGAGCAACGAACGGCAAGCGACGGGAGCAACCGCAACCCCTGCAGACCGCCGGCGAATGACCGCGCGCGCCATCACTACGTGTACGGAGGAGCTGGAGATCACCGCGCCGAGCCCTACAGCGAGAAAACCAACTCGACGTGCACCCCCCCCCCCCCCACACACACACGCACACACACTATTTGATACTCGCTGATCTTAGGCGGCTGCCTCCGGCCAGCCGCCTTCCCGACGGTGTCCGAAGCCCTCTCGTGCTCCCCTCTCGTTCTAGCCGCGTTTCTCGCTGTCTTCATTACCTCTCGCCAGAGAGAAAAACGAAGATCGCCACCGCTGCTTTTATAGCGGTGGTCGTGCGCACGCGCTGCCCGGTAATTACGCGCAACGGCCCTACTGCCGGCGGCGGCGAGGGTCCGCGAAGCTCAATAATAACGGTGTCCTTCCCTGCATCGATGCGTGCGCTTTTCTTTCTTTCCTTTCTTTCTTTTTTTCCCTTTTTTTTTGCAAGAACTGCGGAGAGACAGTATCGCCAGGAGCAGCGCCGGTAAGTACATAAATACATGCTCACACACCATTCGGGCCGCCGAAAAGTGTGCCGGGAGACGGCTACGTTTGGCCCGCGTGCATATTAGGCGCGAAGACGCGTGCGAACGCTCTAGTTTCGCAGAGAAGCGCGACACACACGGTGATGTCGCGCGCGCGTGCAAATGAAACGAAAAGGATGACGCGGTCTTTACATACGTGCATGCACGCTTCGTGGGAAGGTAATCGTGAAGTTGCACCATACGTTCACCGCTGGACCATAGCGCATTCTTGAACTCAGCTCAGAAAACACAGACTCGACCGCGTTTCTGCTTTTTACGTCACATAAGAAAGATAGTTGAAAAGATAGGACGACCACTTTTCTCAGGCCTCCCGCCGCGTCGCTTTCAAATTACTCCACTCCGCATCTGCGTCTTGGCCTCACGTTTCCGCGGCGAGAGAGGACACTCGCACTCTGCGAGTTTTTTTCTGCAGCAGGCGGGCTTCGAGGAATAAACGTTACCCGTTGCCCGATTCGGTAACCTGCCCGGGAGGAAACGATGGTGAGAGGGCACGAGCGTCAGTTTTGGAGCGATAAATTTTGCTCGCTCCACATAGACGACGACGACGACCACCACCACCACCACCACCAACGGTGGCGCACGGTGGATCACGTTACTGACGAGAATGTGAGAGGAAACACACAGTATTCATATTTAAGCAACGATTACACTTTTGACGTAAAGATTCTAATCTGACATGTTATAATATGTAACGAGTACATATATACCTATCTCGTCAGCCATTCAGCCTCACTGAACACCTTTATGCGGGGCACGTATGTGCAGTCTTGGAATGAAATTTAAGTGAATCTTTTTTTTTTTTTTAATATCGCCTCGAGGTGTAGGTACTTCTCCCCATAAAAACGGCCAGTTCAATAGAGCAGGGCTTCGTGCCATTCTTGCAAAGAATCGCAAAGCGGCGGCGATGCGCCGAAATTCCATTATGCGGCGCTCAATAGCTTGCTGTCGTCGAGGTTTGGGTCGAAGGAGGAGAAGGACAAAGAGGGGAAGGAGGCATGCAGTTGGGTGAGAAAGTGAAAGAAAGAAAGAAAGAAAGAAAGAAAGAAAGAAAGAAAGAAAGAAAGAAAGAAAGAAAGAAAGAAAGAAAGAAAGAAAGAAACGCATAACGGCGGAGCAAACGCGCGTCCGCAACGGCGGGAGAAGTCTGGGCCAGCAGCAGCAGCAGCCATCCACATAGGAGAAGAAAAGAAAGGGGAGGCGGAGGAGCGCGGCAAAAGAGCAGCAGGAGCGGAGCGCAGTGGCGCTGGTGCATGCAGGGCAACGGGACCCGGGCTGGCGAGCGAGAGTATGTATAGGGCCAGCGGCGCCCCGAAGTTCAACGGCCTCTCGGCGAACGGCGCGGTGCTCGAACACCGGCGCGGGCGCCCGCTCCCGTCCTCCTATAGAGCTCGGAGCGGTGCTGCGCCTCCGCATCGGGCAGCCGACGCCCTCGCAACCCTTCCACTAGAACAGCACCCATGCACCGACGCCTCTCTCACATATAGGGGGAGGTTGAATTCAGCGAGTTTCTGCGAGTAGGCTAGTAACACGAGCCTAGAAATTAACGAAAGGAAAGCGGATAGGCAAAATGCGGCAGCTCCTCCTCGCCCTCAGCAGTCAAAAGCCTCTTCTTGTTTTTTTTTTTTTGGGGGGGGGGTGAGGGGGGAGTAGTAACTTCACCTTGTTTTGGTCTTTCCGTGTCGAAGACGCTTGATAAGAGATGACCCGTTTAGTCCATGTTGGTTTAGGCGAGCTTCGCGCTTAGCTAAGAAAAGGTGAACGCAGAAACACCAACATATGTGAGTGAAGTACTTTCTAGAGCCCATTTGAAGTTTTACACACTTTAAGTGAACAATATCAGAGACGAAGCGGGCGATAAAAGTTATTTCGTCATGGAAAACAAATACGGGGATGCACCACTGACGCATCGACATGAGAGGTGAGGAGACGACGCTAAGCGTACACAGCCACGCCCCTGCAGTTCATTACGACAACAATGTGCAGAGACGGCGGCAGTTCGCGTTCCAGCATTTGTCGGAACACCATTAACACGCATCCGCAGCGAAAGCTCACGCGCCCAGCAAGAACTGAATTCTTTATACAACAAAGCGAACTTGCAACGAAGCAGCAGTGTACGGGCTACAGAGGAGGGAAGGAATGCATTGTGTAAGATCGCCTCTCTCGACTGGTTAGGCGACCCATGGAGACCTTGAGCCTGCGCTATGCGGAATGGCGATCACGACGCCGTTAAAGGGAACATGACCAACATGCGTTAGCATGTTTAAAAAATTTGATTCTGAGGTGTTACACGAGCCAAAACCAAGGTTCGATTACGAGGCACGCCGTAGTGGGAGACTCCGGTTTAATTGTGACCACCAAGGGTTCTTTAACGTGCACTCAATGCACGGTACACGGGCGTTTTTGCATTTCGCCTCCAGCGAAATGCGGCTGCCGCGGACGAGATTTCGTTCGCATGTTAGCTATATGAAATGGGATCGCACTCTGCCCCACAATCGATATGATATAACCTTGTCCGCCGGGGAATCGGAAGAGGCAAAGATGAATAGAGGAGGAACAGAAACGGTGGCAAGCTGGGTAAAGGAGTGGCGTGACTCAAGTCGTCCGACATGACTCGTGAATTAATGAGTTCAAATCTTCATTAATAGACAACTGTGTCAGGACTCAGGCGCCATTAGGAGGCAACGCGCTCCTCAATGAATGAATGAATGAATGAATCTTCCGCTCGTTCATTACTTGCAGCCTCTGGTACACCAGTAACACGTAATTTGGCAATGCGTAATGAAATTGAAGAGAACAGAGCACAAGAATGAATAGCTAACTGTTTAGGTATAGCAAACATACTGAATTTACCTAGGACTTTATAGAACAACCAACCAGAAATTTTGCCTACTTTCTGTCACTAAGTCAAGGATAATTTTCGAAGCACACACGCGCCTTTCCACAGCTCTTATTCGAGTTAGGAGAGCAAACGACCTTGTGATCCCGACTCAGAAGTAACTAAAATGTTTCCGACCGCGTACATACAGCCGCGGGCTTGCCTCTCGGTGACCGTATAGTTCGTACGGCCCGTCTTTCGCACATGCGTCACACCGCGTATACTCAAAGACTCGATCGCACAGCGGCGGAAGGGCACTGACACGGGCCCACCACGTCCACGATGGCAGTGACACGGAGACAGCCACGCGGACAAATCGGGGTCTGCTCCCGCTTCTCGCGACGGAGTCAACGGGAGACAGATAATCGCGAGCATGCGGCCATGCATGGGAGCCTGCGCCCGTCTCGCACAGAGTTGAGGAACCCTCCAAAGAGAGAGGGGGTGGGGAGATGCTAGGAGAACGCGATGCGAGATAGCCGAGCTTGAACGTCGACCGGCAAAGCACCACACGCCGAAAGATGACGCGGGCCCGCCCGAACGTGTGCCACGCGGAAGCCGAGACAAGCACCCGAACGGCAAAACACCGAACCGCCGCCACGTCGACGGGAAGAGTAAACAGGAGCATCAAGGCAGACCGGACAGCGCGAACATGTCTGCGAGGAAAGTCTGCAAGGACATGCAACAGGCTTTCGCGACGCACACATCGACCGCCCTCTGGCACCAAGCCTGGTGCGGTGGTTGCGCCGCTGCCTCCCCCAAAACGCGGGCCCTTCTCACCCCTATGGGATCGAAGAAGCGCCTCCTGCGCACATAAAACAGACTGCGCGCGCGCACATGTGCTCCTCCCCTGTTCTCTACGAATAAGTGCGCGACGCGCGGATGATTAGGCATATAGTGAAGTGCGGGGAAAATGTCGCCAGTGACGGGTATGTGTCAAGCGACAGGCATTAAAAATATATATAAAGAAATAAAAGGATGCCTCTCGAAAGGTCTCCAACTGGCGAGCCTCGCGCGCACACAGGCGGGGTAGCGAGCGTCAGGTGTGTGCAGCTGGACAAGTCGGCGCCCACACGCGTGTGTATAGAGCGTTGCAAGTGATAGTTAAAAGGAAAACGAGTCAAATTATACCCGATATATATATATATAAGTGAAAGAAAAAGCAGTCCAAGAACCGACACAACAGCACGGGCTTGCGGCAAGGAAACAAGCGCGCCCCGCGGCAGGAGCACCTATATTAAGCCAAGGCCGTACGCGCAGCCGTATATGTACCGATAAAGCGAGCGGCTCTAATCGCTGACACAACGCACAACACGCTCTATAACGGTCCGCCTGCACAGCGGAGAGCACGCGCACTCGCGAAGGGCGAACGCAGCTCGCTGAGGCCGCTGAGGTGGTCGGCGTTAAATGGCCGCGAGGCGCCGCGTCTTCGTCCAGAGCGCCGAACCGGTTTCTTTCCAACTTGGCGCGGCCGATTCGAGACCGTTTCCGTAGCACATACGGGGAAAGGAGAGGAACAATAGACCCAGATGCGTCGTTCAAACGGCGTTATAGTTGTACGGCGGCGTTCCATTTGTTTGGTCGTGGGCGTATAACTCCGCGCGGGAAGCAGTGCGCACAGTGGAGCTGGCTCAGGTGAACAAGCCGCGTTTCTCAAGCGAAGCGCCACAAGCTCAAAACTACTCATTTTGCAACCCCACTGAGACAGTAGGGAAACTTCAGTGCCACATTCAAATGCATTTCTAAACAGAAACACGCCTATATGGGACAATTACGCGTCTGCGGGCAAAGGCAGGCCGTTTTACGACTTCGAGAACCACAGGACTGCTCTCAGCCGAGAACAGAGAACAAGTTCCCGCCTCATAGTTGTTCGCTCGCGTCACGACTACGCAATGTCGTAGTGTATATATGTAGGCACGCTGACAACCCATCACACGAAACCTGCGCGCCGTACTTTTGTGAGGCACTTCGTGCGAGTATGGAGCGAGAACATTACTGTACATCCACAATCTACCCGATCTTACGTATGCATGTACCCGGTCGTGCGGCCCCGGCGGAAAACGGAACTACTCGGAAGACGGACGTCACTCTCGGCGGACCCGCCGCGCCGAGACGCGAAGGTGACCGCCCCGCGCTTCGTCACTCGCCTCGGGAGACAGTTCACGCAGCGGCGCGACAGCTCGAAACGGCGGCAGCCACCGAACAGCTGCGGACGCCGCGGGAGTCAGTCCGCACGCGCGTCGGCCCGGCCGGCCTTGGGAAATTGCAACAGGGAGGCGAGCACGCGATGCCGCCGCTGCCACGGTGCAGAAGCCAGTGAGTGAGCCCGTCCAGGATTCAAAGAGCGCCCCGGCGAATACCTGAGCGCGGAGCGAGCACGCAGGTGTCGAGCGGGAGTGCTCGCCCGCCGACCACCGAGAGACGGCAGCGGGGGCGGGAAGGCAGCCGTCCTCGGCGGCGGCGGCAGTAGGAGCAGGGATAGTAGCCCGAAGGCACGGAAGTGTGAGAAGCAGGCACGTTACAGCACCGCCGCTGTTGTACACGCAAGTGCCGATTGCGTAAACGCCGCTCCCTACCGCTACAGATAGCGAACGGGCGGGGAGCAGCACGAGGAGAAAAAAAAAGTGGGGGGGTGAGGGGGGGGGGGTCAGATAGCTGCAGCGGACTCTCTGGCGCGAGACGACGGCGGAAGGAAGAGAGCCTTTGTTCACGCACGCTTGAGCGCGACGCCGGAACCCGCGAAAATAAGCGGCATCGGAAACAGAGAGAGTGCGCATGCGATTTTCCACGCCAGCATAAAAAGGAAGGAAAAACTCGACGCCCGCGACGAACCGCCAACGTTTACGCTAATGCGTTTACCCCAAGCAGGTACACTATGCGTCGCAAAAGTTTCCGGGCCAAAGAGCTCGCGATGGGAATGCGCCAGCAGCCATGCGTCGGCGTTGTGCTCGCTGGCAGCTGATAAGAATGTAATGCCTGCAGAGGTTTATCGAGAAAGGTGTTAGGTTATCTCAGTGCCGGCAACCGCAGTACAGGTACACATGCTAGATGTCCTGGTTTGCCCGCATGGTATATGAACTTTGCGATATATAGCACATACAGGGCTACCGAATCCTATATATCCGCAGAACTGTTTTCGGTGACGAGCTGAAGAGAGCTGCAGAGTACTATAGCTCGTTCGCACATCTTGGCTCTTCACGTTGGTGTCTGTTCACATGGGGGTTCTCTATCACATACCCCTCCGGGCAATTACCTCTACTGGACGGCCATTGTGCGGCACCGTACATAATCGTACAATGTCACAAATAATGTAACGTCGAACAACTAGCAAGCAGACAAACGTCAATTTCAAAAGTGATGAAGCCCCGCCATGGTTGACCAATACTATCGCGGCTATTCAATGCTATCCACGATGCTCCTGAAAAACGTTGAAGACAAGGATGTACAGTACAAAGGGTGCAGAAGTGGAACGCAATCATACCAGTTTAGAATGATGAAGTGTAACTTCGAAACTCTTATTTTCGTTAATTTCACGCAATGAGATTGATTATTACGACAGAAAACGAAGGTCAAAGTTTCATTTTCTGACTTTCGCACTGAATATCCCAGCGCCGATACGTCAGTACAACGTATACGTCACGGATTTCGAAGTATATTGCCGTGTTTTCGCCATTGTAGAGCAGCAAAAGTTATCTGTAGCTACCGAGTTCAGTCACCTCCTTCTTTAGGACACAGTGTATGGAGTCTATCTTTAACAATGAGAGATTAACTTGTAGCAGACGCCGCCAAAATCTGTGACATCACAACAAGCTGCCGCGGCCAGTCTTCCGTTTCCGCGCCTTTTCTGGCTTACAAGGACTCTCCTAACGGTAGGAGTGTCTCCTTCAGTATTGCAAAAGTGCAATTTACCGATACAGATCATGAAAACTACTTTCTTTAGTGCCTTTAACAAATGCCAACACGATACCGCCCAGTAACAAGCAATACGGCCCAGACTGCCACGGTGACGAGCTCCCGGATGCCGCAAACGGCAGCACGCTCGATTCGATAGCGATGGGCGCTGCGAGATACACGCGCTGAAGCGGCGGCGAAAGGGCATGGATGCGAAAGGGCACGGAGACGAAAGGGCACGCACACGGCCAACAGCGCTACGAGGACGGACATGCAGAAGAGGTGCGAGCAGAACACGTGCAGAAAAGGGCGCGCCAAGAAAACAAAAACAAAAGAAGATATGTGTGGGAGGGTAGACATATACAGCCTGCGCTGTAAAAAGCCACCACCGCGTACGTTCACTCTCGCACGCGCATGCAAGCTCGGGGCGCGAGCAGCGCGTCAGACCGCAAGCTCTCGCGTCACGTCCGCCCGGCGCATCACGGCCGGGCGAATCACCGTCCATGCGGTCACGCCGGCGCGGAGGGTCAACCGAACCCCTCTGCTCCTGCCGCTCCGAAGCAACGCAGCCGCGGCCTTCGAGAGCGTATAGCCGGGCGAAAGTGCAACTCTGCCGTTCCTCGCATTGCAGAAATTACTTGGACCGGCGAACTAAAATGTTACGCGGAGAAATTTTCCCCGTTCATTTCCGCAGCTGAAGCACCAAACTACCCTTCTGTAAGAAAAAAAAAAAAAGTGACTGCGGTATATGTGCACTGTGGACAGACATGTGGGGAGGAACCGTTCAACGAATGCAAGTCACGCAATATAATATGCGTGCGAAGTATACTGACGGCTGCATCGATATAAGCAGAAAAATTAAACGAAAGAGGAAGCCGCCTCATGGAAATTTTTCTTTACTCATTTTTGAAGTCTGAAAGTATCTATGAATCCACAAAATCACCGCATCGTGCAGTAGAATTTCTTACTTCGGATTTTTCTTTTTCTCCCCGAACCTTCTTTAAATTCTTTGTTTTTTAAAGCATTCGCACAATTTGCGTCTGTAGAAAGAAACACTCCTCTGTAAGCGGGGATTGAGTGATGCGATGCAATTGCACGTGACGCACACGCTGTGGCGTTGCGCAATGACGTGCATCGAGGACAGATACCACGCGTCTCCCATGCGCGTCTCAATATAGATGGCGGCCAATCGCGCGAGCGCGGGTATTACGCCAGGCTATCCACATTTTCCACAGACTGGCAGAGAAAAGAAGAAATCAAAATAAACGCGAAAGAATAAAGAAAGACGCATCAAGCAAGGGCAGATTACTTCGCGAAGCACGTCTGATTAAAAACGGAAAGAGAACTAAGAAAGGACATCAAAGATCAACACACTAACATAACTGAGACTGGCAAAACACACTTTCAAAACGCTAATTTACCTTCATGCATTGCGAGAGGAAAGTCTGTCACTGGAGAAAACGAAAGTCCGCCGTTTCTTTCCATGAATTTCACGCAAAAAACCTCTGCGACGGTACGTAAGCGTTACGCTCACGTATATGAATGTTACTCTCGCATTTGGGCAACAACACACATTGATTTGCGCTGCTTTGACACGGTAGTTCTCCAAGCTTACTAAACTTTCGCGTACAATGTGGTCTTTCTTTGCCAATCAAACGTTTAAGTGAACTAGCGTAAATGCTATTGATATCCATGATGTCACGACGAACTGGTCGCGCCGCCCCATGAGGTCAGGGCGGCGTACCACCCGTATTTGTTTTGTTTTGTTTTATTCAAGACAAGCTTTCTCACACGGCAAGAGTGCGTCGTTTTGTTTGCTATCCCAGAAGTGCAGACTTTACAGACACAGCTTAACCTTACAGTACACCTCTTCTTCAGGTTCCCCCGACTTTGGTGAAGGTCTGCGCCGTTTGCTGTTACAGAATCAACAGACTGGCCTTGGCGGCAGGCGGGCGCACGTACAGCTTTGCGAAATGTGAAAAAAAGAAAAAGAAAGAACAGCGGCAGCGCCCGGACAAATTTCGCGGAAAAAGACCAAAAATGGCGCCAGTCGTTGGCGGTTGTTACGAGAGCTGCGTCGGGAAAAACAATCAGGGTGAAAGCGGCGCGTTTCAGCACGGCGGCGCGAGAGGAAAAGCGCGAGCGACCAGCTGTGACGCACGCGCGTCCGAGTACGCATGCCTGAGCAGCGGCCGACCGGTCATCACACGCGGCACAATGCGACAGGCGAGAGAGAGGAGGAACACGTGCGCGCGAGGAGGGTGGGGGAAGAGAGAGAGGGCACTCGGCTCGTTATTTTGTGAGCACGCCACGCAAGGTGTTCGGTTCCAAGTGCAGATACAGAACGTCAGTTTTAATTATAACGAATCATGCCCGATGTCTTTTTTTTTTCTTTCTAATGCGCTAGCAAAGAGTGTCAAAGTGTAGCAACTGTAGTGAAGTGTAGGAAGCCGATTACGTAGTGTGTATATATATATATATATATATATATATATATATATATATATATATATATATATATATATATATATATATATATATATATATAGTCATATAATGAGAAGCCAACAAACACTGACACCAAGTACAACATAGGGGAAATTGCATGTGCTTAATAAATGAAATAAAGTAATGATAAATTAATGGAAATTAAAGTGGATGAAAAAACAACTTGCCGCAGGTGGGAACCGAACCCACAACCTTCGCATGTCGCGTGCGATGCTCTACCAATTGAGCTACCGCGGCGGCGTTTCCCCATCCACTTTCTTGGGTATTTATGTGTACTAGTAGAACCCTGGGAGTGTTAGCCAGCGCCCCCACTCACAGACCTTGGCGGCGGACGTGGAACGTCTTTTTTGCCGCAGGCGTCACGAGAACGTGATCTTTTCGGGTGAAGGCAACTAGTCAATAAACCCACATATGCTACCTGAAGGCATCAATGTTCCCGGATTCGAGACCCTCGTTAAGTAATAAACGAGAAGAAATGGGGTTAACCCATCGGGTTATCGGGTCCCTCGGTTAACCCCATTTCTTCTCGTTTATATATATATATATATATATATATATATATATATATAATCTTTAGAAGACAACAAAGACACCAAGGACAACATAGGGGAAACTACTTGTTATCCCTTGTTAGCATTATTATTTTTATGCACCTAATTAAACCACCCGATTCTTGGCCAATCCCCCACTGTGGGTATGTGCCACGGCCACTCAGGACAACAAACAACAACTACTACTTGTACTTACTAATTGAATTAAAGAAATGATCAATTAATGGCATTGAAAGTGCACGAACAAACAACTTGCCATAGGTGGAGAACGCTCTCACATCTTCGCATGGCAGAAGCAGGACGCGTGTCGAGTGAGCTCCTGACCAACACTTGGCAATGTGGATCAGGGACTTCAAAATAGGTGCGACGTAATGCCTAATGCATTTCTTCCGCATTTACCGCAAAATCGCCACAGATTTTTTTTTTAATCAGCGTATTACACGCACAAGTGTGAATTAGTGACGATCGAAGCTTTCCGTGACGTTTACTGGAATATAAGCACTTCCATGTAGACCAACGAACGCGTCTTGCTCAACAAACGCCCTGGTTGCATTTCGTTCGCTAGAATTTTTTATCCGCGCTCGGCTGCTTCTTGCGCCGACTTCTTGATTTCTCTGTTTCCGACTTAACTTTTTGTCTATTCTGCTTGTCCATTCGGGTACCTATCCAGTGGCACATAACCATTGTGGAAGATTGGTCAAGAATGTTCCCATACCGAATGTCACATGACCACTGTCGCATACCAAGTCTCCAAGGTTGTAAGGCTCGGCAAAATAGCAGCAGCTTTTGCAACGTGGAGGGAAGAGCGAAATAAAGACTTCCTTTATTTATATTTATTTATTTTAGTTATATTTAAAACTTGCCTGTAGTATCAGGCGGACATTATCACTTGCACGAGAAATCAAAATGCATAAACGACTAATTAACAACATTTCACTAATTAAAGTTTTGGCTAATTATTTTATGGCACCTATAGCAATGTATGAATTGTAGCTGGCGTGTTGGCAGGGCGATGCATTCATTTAGAAGGGATTCTGAGGATGACACCTGTTTAATGTTATTCCTTCTCACAGTGTGCAGCGAAATGGCGTTCCAGTCATTTCAGTGCTTCAATGCATAAAGTAGCGTTTTGTTTGACAGAGTGTGGCATCGAGTGATAACCTCGAGTTTGACATCGCATATCTCGATACCTCTTCAAATTTCGTTCTAAACAAGCATCGCAAATTCACCGGCTACAACTCGTAAACTGCGATATGTGCCGTAAAGTAATTAGATAGAAACTTAACAGGTAAACTTTGTTAATTCGTCAATTACGAATTTCGATTCCTGCATTGTGCAAGTAACGTCAACCCATTCGATCGAGCAGTCCAGCTTGATAACTAGAAATGTGCTTAAGCAATTTTTTAAAATGCTGTACAGTTAAAAAAAATACATCAACGCTCTTACTAAGCCCTCGCAGCTCGTCGTATACCGGTCTTTCACCGGCGGTTTTATTTGTTAAGACATTTTCTATTCTTACATTCCGATGGCATTTGACAGCGCTCGCGCGAAAATCATCCTCAGCGTACGCAGGACGAAGGCCTCTCCCAGCTGTCTGAAATCACTCCTGTTCTTGCGTCAGCCCACTAGAAGGTATGCCTGTGGCTGTCATGAACACGGCGCAATTCCATACACCATTGAATCCGTGATCTTACACAATCAATGCACATGGCTTTTTCCATGCTCCTTTGAGCAAAAGCAAAAGTCCGAACGGTGATAAGCACCCGTAGCGAATGCTTTCGCAAAGAAGCGAACAGATATACAGAATTCACTTCCCAGGCAAGTCGACGGCTTCGAGAGCACCTGCCCCCCCCCCTCTCCCTTTCTCTCTATTGAAGAGGTCGCACGCGTTGTCTGAGCGGCACGGTCCTTTCGTGCGTATGTAGCACAATGTGCCGGCGACGAGTCGTACTTGTGCAAAGACCACGCACACTGCCATGGCCACTGATAGCGCCAAGAAAACCGACCGAACGAGCGTGAGAGCTAGTGAGGCAGTTGCGGTGCCTGCAGATACCTCCGAAACAGCCGACACGAAGCAAACCTACATAGCTCAACGCAGACATTGAGGGTGGCCCAATTCACAGTGCACTGTATAGTGTGGATTGGGAGTATGGCGTTGTGCTTTGTTTGAATAAACCGAGGCGTATATACGTGCCCTAACAGAAGAAACAATGTAGTGTTTAAACAGTGATGCGAACAAGAAGGAAGAAGAGAACGCGACGTTTGAACCAGCGCCTTTCAGAGGGAGACTACGGAGAGAGGGAGGCCAAAACGACTAATTAAAGTAATTGTGCTTTTTTTTTTGTACGCTGCGTATTCGCGTAGTTTGCCTTTACCACCCGACCCTTTATACTTTGTCGCCATTTTCTGGTGCTGCTGCTCTGTATCGATATGTGTGATAAGATAGTTAAAGAAAAAAGATGTCACTTGTATTTCAAGGTCGTAATGACATTCGGGGCGTAATCAAAATAAGTGTTCACTCATTTTACAGTTGTTTGTTTGTTTGCTCGTTCAAAAGTGCAAGCGTTCACCTTTAAAGACACACTGCGCTTTCTTACACGACTGCCTGCAACGAAGGCGGTGCTTTCTACACCCCATTTCTTGACCGGGAAGTCTTCTTGCGCACACGGTTCATTTCCGTACACATGCAACGTTTAATGCACGCTATGAACACTTTCGGAATGCCACGTCAATCCTCCCGGCATGCGACGGCCAAGACGATGGGGCTCCACGGAGACGGCGCGCACGAACACAGTTCGATTGTCTCGTCTAATAACGGCGCAACAGCAAGGCGCACAAGAAGGCCATTGCGGGTTCCCGAAGCGGGCACGCAGGCGCGGTAATCTGCTTCGGGCGTCGTCGTCTTCTATCCATCGCCTATAATGGGCGGAGGAAGCCGGAGAGATGAGCGAAAGAGACAAATGTACCATGTCCTCCATTCCGTAATGGACGCAGGGCATCGACGGCGCTTCTCACGGTCACATCTTTTTCGAACTGGTCACCCCGCGGCCTCCTCATGCTGAGACGAGCAAGTGCAGGAGACGCAATATAGTCGCGCTCTCAAGCGAAGACGTGCACGGAGCGGATCGCTCACGGTCACATTCGGTCATCTGCGAAGCGGCTGAAGCGCGGAGCAATTATTAACGGCCGTAGAACGTTAACGTGGACGCAGGAAAGGTAACAGAGAGAGAGTAGCAGTGAAGAGGAAGAGCCGCTGGCGAAAGCTGCGCTCGTCCTGTCATCTTTATTGTGTCTATCTAACTGAAGTTATGGCTACTGCTTGAAGTATTAACCGATCCACATGCCCAGAAACGATTAAGTTTTGCTAAGGGCGACGTCCCCGCGGAACGCAGGCCTTCGAAGTGATATGACCCTGCAGAACCCGGCGACTCATTCGCGCATCTGACATTAAGTAACCACTGTAGGCGGCCATGGTAGGGCTTCGCCGTTAAATATAGTTTTGTACGATTGACCTTTTCCGGGTATTGTAGCAGCCGCCCTTATATGCGGTCAATGTGGTGCGGAAATCTTGTGTTGCCATCAAAACCGCAGCACAATCATAGAGGCAGAGAAATGTGTGTGCGTATATATATATATATATATATATATATATATATATATATATATATATATATATATATATATATATGTGTGTGTGTATATATATATATATATATATATATATATATATATATATATATATATATATATATATATATATATAGCTTAAATCGCAGCCTCCACTTAAAAGCCAGCTACAAATTTAACCGATACCATCAACGCTGCTTTTCCACGACAAAGAAATAGAGCGCACTGGACGAACTCGTGGCGCAGCCACGAGTTCGTCCAGTGCGCTCTGATCAGTGATAAAAAGAACTGCACAAGGGTTCAACCAGCAAGAAGCAAGAGTTCAGGAGGAAAAGAAATCCAGCGACTGCACGGGGGAAAGCTGCAAGGAGACGCCGAGGAGTCCCAGAGGCGACACGCGCATATCGGACGACGACGACGACGACGAAGGAAATTGCGCCACCTTGCCAGTGCCAAAATACAAAGAGCGACGTCGCCGATCGTCGCCCGCGATCTACGAGCTGTAGGGCGCGTCTTCTGCCACAATCGAACTCGTTCTCCTCGCTATCGAACTCGGCCTCTGCAGATCGTCGCGACGACCGCGTTTGCCGGGAGGTCGCCGCTGCCCCGGCCTGTGGATCCACGAGAGCCAACAAGAGCAAGAGTTGATTTCGCAGCGCCTTGCCGGAAGCCCGTGCATTATACGACACGCCGTCACACAGTTGCGAAACAAATATTTTCGAAGCACGGGTTTCCGCAGTTTCGAGACACTGTGTCTGCACACGAGATAAAGCTTCCCGTCGACTGCCAACTGCAAGTGCTTTCCGTTGACTTCGAACTCTCTCTGAATTAACACGTGGCCCCGTGGCGCCGACGTATACGAACGAAAATCTTTCACGCACATACAGCGAAGGCATGGCTGCATCTCCTGCACTGCGACCACGACGATTTAGCCGAGCATTAGTCACTTGCGTTCCAGTTGAGGAAGACTACATTTCCAAAGGCACGGCGGCGAGAAAGAGGGGCATGCATGCGAGCCCGCGCAAGCGACAATCCGGTCCGCGTCGCGCACGGCGTACAAAAAGAAGAAACAGACAGACAAGAAACTTTAATTGGTCCTAAGGAACTACCGTGTCGTAGTCGCGGGCCGCACCTGCGCCGGGGGCGGAAGACCGTGATCTTCAGCCCTGTCGCAGGCCCTTTGGACAGCCCGAAGCTGGACTTGAAGGTCGGTGCTCTTGACGGCTTCATCCCAGTCTTCTTGCCGGTTTAAAGGCGAGTGGCGCAAAGCAGAACATTGCCACAGCATGTGGTTCAAGGTCGACCGTTCCTCGCCGCAGTCTGGGCAGCGGGGATCCACACCTGGAGAGTAGTGGCTCAGCCTCGAGCGAGACGGAAAGGAGCCCGTCTGCAGCATTCTCAGCACCGAGGCCTGGGGTCTGCCCAGCTTCGGGTGAGGAGCCGGATACTGTCTGCGTCCCAGCTGGTAATGAGTAGTGATCTCGTGGAAAGTAAGCAGCGGGTCCGTGGTTCGGTCGATCCCCTGCGAAGCCGGGCTCCTCGGACTGGCGCGGTTGATGAGACCTCGCGCCTGGTCGTGGGCCAGCTCATTAGGGTTGATCGAGCCGGGGGAGACGTTCCGGCCCATGTGAGCCGGGAACCAAGTGATGACATGACCGGCCGTGCCTGTCTTACGGGTCCTCAGCACCACCGCAGCCTCGGCCGAGACAGAGCCGGCGAGAAAGGCCATCGCCGCCGACCTGGAGTCCGTGAAGATATGCGTGCGCCCGGGTTCGCACAGAGCCAGCGCCACTGCGACTTGCTCTGCGACGGACGCCGTCGAACGTTGTATAGACGCCGCATTCAGGATCTTGCCCTGGGGGTCAACCACCGTGGCCACGTACGAGTTTGATCCGGGATACCGCGCCGCGTCGACAAAGGACGAGCGCTCTGGGGTTTGCAGGGCAGTCTTGATGAGTGCTCGGGCTCTGGCTGCGCGCCGGGCCTCGTTGTGTTGTGGATGAACATTCCTCGGGAAGGGGGAGACTCGAAAGGTTTCCCTTTCACTCTGGCAAAGCGGGACGGCGCACGACTCCTCGGCCATGGCTGCCAGACCCGCCATCTCGAGTATTCGGCGGCCGGCCTTGGTGGTAGAGAGGCGAACGATCTGTGCCGTTTTCTGCGCTTCGACGACTTCGCTCAGGGTGTTGTGGACCCCGAGTTGCATCAACTTCTCCGTGCTGGTCGTCATGGGGATGCCGAGGACTCGTTTGATACTCTTCCTCATGAGTGCGTCGATCTTGTTCTCCTCCGAACGTGACCAGTTTAGCGCAGAAGCCACGTAGTTGATATGGCTCATAAGGAAGGCGTGGTAGATCCTTATGAGGTTGGCTTCGCTGATGCCCCCCCTCCTGCTCGTCACTCGCGAAACAAGTCGAAGCATGTTCTCCGTCTTCGCACTCAGGCGCGCGATCGTTTGCGCGTTGTTGCCCTTTGCATTGAGGACCAGTCCGAGCACTCTGAGAGAATCCACCCTCTGGATGCGCTGACCCGTCTTCGTTCTGAGTTCGATCGGTACTTGGTCCAGCGTCGTGTCGAACTTGCGGCCTTTTCTGTCGGGTCGATAGAGCAAGAGTTCCGACTTAGTCGGCGAGAGGACGAGTCCCGTGCCCTCGAGGAATTCTTCCGTGACTTGCAAGGCCTCTTGCAGGGCCCGCTCCACCGCTGCGTCCGACCCACCGCCGCACCAGATGGTGATGTCGTCCGCGTAGATAGCGTGATTGAGATTGACGGCCCCGATGCGGTCGAGTCGGACTGATAGGTCTCTCATGGAGATGTTGAAAAGCAGTGGAGATAACACCGCACCCTGCGGCGTGCCGCAGGCTCCCAGCGCGTATCCGTCCGACTTGACCTGGCCCAATTTGATCGTGGCCTTGCGATCCCTTAGGAAAGAGCTCACGAACGCGTGAAAGCGTTCGCCGAGGTTCAATCTCGTCACAGAGTCGAGGACGTGCTTGTGCTTGACCGTGTCGAAGGCCTTGGCGATGTCCAGCGCCAAGATGCCTCGGACGTCTCTCGTGACCACGTCGACTATCTGCCTCTTGATCAGCAGCATGACCTCTTGAGTGGACAGGGAGGGTCTGAAGCCGACCATATTCGGCGGGAGGAGGTGTCGTTCCTCGACATGCCTCGATATTCTGTTGTGGATGACATGCTCCGCCACCTTGCCCACGCAAGACGTGAGCGAAATGGGTCGCAGGCTGTCCATGGCTGGTGTCTTGCCCGGCTTCGGAATTAGGATCACCGAGGCTTCCTTCCAGGCATCCGGTACGATGCCGGCCTCCCAGACATTGTTTATTTCTTTGGTGAGCAGTTCGATCGAGCCTTCGTCTAAATTTCGAAGGAGTCTGTTCGAGATTCCATCCGGCCCGGGCGCCGATCTTCCGTTGAGGCCTTGAAGGGCCGCTCTGACTTCCGAGACGGAGAAGGGGGCGTCGAGCTCCTCGTCCGCCTTGCCGCCGTAGGCCGGGTAATCTTCTGGCCCGGACTGCCCGATGGGGAGGTAGCGACGCGCGACTTCGTCCATCACTTCGGTCATAGATGCGCCTTCGCTGTTAAGCTTGTGGACCAGCCTATCGATAGCCAGAGTGTGGTTTCTCTTAGACTGGGTGTCGTCCAATAACTGCTTGAGGAGGTTCCACTTGCCTCCCGCACGCATCTGGCCGTCGACGGACGCGCACACTTCGTTCCATTGCCGCTGGCCGAGCTCCTTGCAGTGCGATTCGATCTCGCGGTTGAGGGTCGCAATCCTCCTCCGGAGGTTGCGATTCAGCTTCTGCGTCTTCCATCTGGCCGTGAGGGAATTCTTAGCTTCGAGCAGGTGCGCCAATCGAGCGTCCATGCGATCGAGCTTGAGGTCTGTTTCAACGGTCCTGGTGACCGCAGCTACATCCTTCTTGAGCTGCGCCACGAGGTCCGCAAACGACTCGTATTTCGCGTGGTCGTCCTTCCTTCTCTTTCGGAAGGCGTCCCAGTCGACTATTTCGAAGGACCTCTGCGGGGCCGCGCTGACCGGTAGGGAGATTTCCACGATGTAGTGGTCACTTCCCAGGTTCTCTTGTAAGTTGTGCCACTCTGCTCCCGGCGCGTTCTTGACGAAGGCCAGATCTGGGGTGGTGTCTCTCGAGACCAAATTTCCCATGCGTGTGGGGTAATGGGGGTCGGTTATCAGTTCTAGGGAGCTGTCAGTCGCTGCCTGCAGGAGTCTGCAGCCTTTGGGAATGCTTCTCACGTAGCCCCAGGCTTCGTGCGGCGCGTTGAAATCTCCAGCCAGAACAAGCGGCGTCTCCCTCGCCTTGGACGATGCCTTGGTTGTTAGGCTGTAGAAGGTCTGCCGGTTGTCCCTAGGCGAGCAGTACACATTGATAACGTAGACGCTGTTCTTGAGCCAACTGTTTGGTATGATCTCGACGAGCAACGCTTCCAGCTTGGTGTTGCCAAGACGGAGATCGTGCTCCTGGAAGGCGCACTTATTTGCAATAAGTATCGCGATGCCGAGCCCGTTCTCCGCCAACGACGAGACAGCTCGGTACCCCTGGAGGGAAATCGTTTCCATTCCCGTTTCCTGTAGCAAAATGACGTGGGGCCTCTCTTGCGGCTCCCAGGCCTTGATGAACTGCACCAGTTGAGGCCTGCGCCTCCGAAAGCTGGCGCAGTTCCACTGCCACACGATGAGCTTACTATCCGGTCTGGCCATGGTTGGGCATGTTGGACCGGAGCTGGGCTGAGATGCCATTTTGCTCGTCAGCCCACGACTGCTGGTTGTCTTGTAGCATTTCACTGGACACCGCCTCCGGCCTGGCGGCGTCGCCGTAGTGTACGTCACATCGCTTGGCAGGCTCGTTCTCAAGCAGTTGCACTCGGAGTAGAAGGGCCTGGTTACTCTGTACCAGCTCGGCAAAGGATTTTTGCATGCGGTCCAAAGACCTCTGCATGGCAGCCTCCGCCGTGCTCACGTCCTCAACAGTACCCTGGGAGGAGGTGGCTCTGCGCTTGACCGCTCTTGCTGTGGCCCCTTCTTCCGTAGACATTTGCCTTGGCGCAGCCGCTTGAACGGCGCTGGCGTTTCGGAAGGCCTCAAAGTCGGCCTTCATTCTCCGGATTTCCTCCTTGAGGCTGGCGTTTTCGTTCATCAACTGCGCGATCCTGGGATCATGCGCCCGCTCGCTCTCCTGTGCGGCGGCGTGTTGCGTCCGGCCCGTCTGCTTCGTCTGTTTCACTTTGTCGGCCCAGGTGGGACCTCCTGCGATGCGCACGTTGGACTTGGAGCGGCCCCTAGATTGAGAGCGCCTTCGTTGCACGGAGCGCCCACGTGAGCGGGAGCGCGTTCTAGAACGGGAAAGACTGCGCGAGCGGGAGCGTCCTCTCGAAGAGCTCCTCTTCCGTAGCGCTGACGTCAGTGCCTGGCTCATCTCGCGTGCCGCGTTGCCGGCCTTCTTGGCGTCACCTGTTTTCTTCCGCCGGCGCCTCCGGCGTCTCTGCCTGACGACATACGGCGTTTGGAAGCGTTGCGCGCACTTACGATCAGCCGTTGGGTGAGGGCCGCCGCATATGCCGCATTTCGCCTCACACTGTTGGCCTTCAGTGGGGGATGTGGCTCCGCATCCCCTGCACTTCTTCACACTCGGGGTCGGACATACATCGGCCCTGTGGCCCAGTTCCCCACAACCGTAGCACACATCAACTTGCCTTCTGTATAGAGAGCAGGGCAGCATGCCTGCTCCACACATGACAAAGTTCGGCACCCTCAGTCCGTCGAATAGGACGATAACCGTAGTGGTGGTCTTGATGCGACGCACCTCCAACGCGGTGGGGTTCCGCCGGTGTACGATCATTGCGCGGAGCTGAGCGTCGTTGAACTCGACGTCGACGCCTCTCACAACACCCTTGCATGTATTGTCCGAGGCGGCCATGTACGCGGCCACTTCAAAGACCCCTTCGCGCAGGTGGATCTGTTGAACCATCGCGTAAGCACGCGCGTTCCTTTCTTCTGGTGTTGAGACGACGTAGATGTTTTGCACGCTATTTGGGCAGACGATGTCTTCGCCAACCTCGTCGGGTGAAAGCGCCGCCGCCATAGCCAGCGCCTGTGCCGCTCTAATAGTGCTTATCTTTTTCACGTCGAGGCCACCCCTTGGCCTAACGATGACTCGAATATGGTCCCGTGGCAGTCTCGGGAGCCTTGAGGCTGCGGCTAGCTTCTTCAGCGCGTTCCGCGGGGCTGCCGTGCGGCGGCCGCCCCTGCCGCCTCCCTGCTTTACCGGGCTCGGCGTCGACTTGGAAGTGTCTTGCCTTGCCTTCTTAGTCTTGCCCGTTGCCGTGGTCCAGCCGGGGCACCTTGCTTCTTCGGGGGTGATGGCCACCCCCTCCACCATCTCGACTTCGGGCATGATGCCCCACCACCCCGGAGTTAGGCCAAGGCCTAGCCCGTACTCCTCACCGGCGTTGACCCGTTAGGGTTAGCTCCGCCCGGCGTGGCGAAAAGTTCAAGGTCGTATAAACGTTCCAGAAAAGCACCTACCGATATAAATCCGGTATCGGCTTGATCCCCGCAACAAACTGCGTCGAATGATGCACAGTGTTCAAGCGTTTTCGCGTACTGCACCACCGAAAACATTTGAGGAAACGGGAGCCGATGTTTGCGCGTCCGCACTTCAAGAAAGAAAAATGTTCAGTGAGTTTGAGACGAAGACCGCTGGAGGAAAAGAGCTCAGGCAAAGAGCTATCGCCACGGGCAGACGCTGCGATAAAACCCGTTCGGGCAGCGCATATTTTGCCACTTTCGATGCGACGAAGCCGCTAATGGGGAGAGCAGCGTTCCCAGTGCGACTGTCGCATTGTGGTGTGAGCGCAGTGGCTGCAACACTGCAAACATTCACGGGCTGCTTTAATTTACCTCCTTGAGGAATTTCACTATGTCTGTTGCCCAACACATAGGGCACGTGCCACTGGCAACAGCCGATTAGAATAGTAACGTCAAAAGCACCGAGCTATAGCTAAAGAAGTTAGACTTGCTACCTGCACGTAGCCTGCAGACTGTGTACAGGTTACGGGAATCGCCCGTTATCCGTCGACATACCTCGCAGATGTCTACAAGCTTTACTGGCAAAAAAAAAAAAGTTCCTGCATACCAGAGCAGCTGTAGAATTCGCGAGGCCAAAAGGCTTGAAACGCATGCCTCTATAGTGGGGCAGAGGCGCGGCGAGGAGCTGCGGTCGCAGTCACTGGCAAATTTCCATCAGTGGCTCTGTACCATGGGACGCGATCTCGGCGTTCTCAGGCAGTCACAACGGTCAAGCGGAACGAGCATTTTCATAGCCGAAATGTCAGACAGACAGAACTCTGCGGTACATATGAAAACTATACATGCGAAGCGAGCTTCACCGGTCATCGGCTATCATGTCTATACAGACTCCAGTTCTCTCTCTCTATAGTTTTCGCGCCCACCGAAGCGGTGTCGGGGCTCTGGCCGTGCTTGGGCAGCATGACAGCAGCATCCACCGCATGCAGTAGGAGGCGGGAGGGGGGGCTGGAGATAGATACAGTGTCCGCTCTCCCGACACCGACCGCCGCTGCCACTGTGCAATTCGGCGACACGTACGGGGGGACTGCCCTCGCGTGGCATGCGAAGCATAAGCCACCCCCGCGGCGTCCGCGTGTGCTGGACCGCCAGGAAGTGGGCCAAAACAACCCTCCCCACCCCTCCGCCAGCTGGCTCTCTTCCCCGCCGCTGCAAAGGGGATAGCGCGTGCCACTAGGCAGCGGGCAAGGTCGCGCGACCCTTTCGGCCCATCCCAAGCGACGCGAGAAGAGGCACGCGCGCCTACCGTGCGCTCTCGACGGGCCGACAAGTCGGGACGCCAGCGGAACGGGATGTCTTCGCACAAAGAGGCGGGGGTGCCCTCTTATCGCGCGACGGGTCAGCCTGGTGCCAGAACGGGCCCTGTAGGCCCCGATGGTCTTCGCACTGAACACGCCCGTTCTCGTCAGATCGCCGAGGTCGAGGGCTCGCTCGCCAAGTACTGCGGAGGCGTGCGTGATCCAGTGAAAACGCACAATGCCGATGGCTCGTTCCTCTTCTGCTGACCATAGTTCCGGTTAGGGTTGTAACCGAGAGAGCCTTTCCCTTGAATAGTTTGGGGAATCCCAGCAAATATTCTTCTTGTATTGACGACCTAAACAAGCATTGCCTCCAATGCATACATAAAAAATTGCACTATGGAACCACCAAAAAATTTTTCCAGTAGCGTTAGATTATCCGTATAGCATTCACAGGAGGGATCATCTAAGACATCATTATGGAAGAAGCAACGCAATCTTTCCGTTACCACCGCCAAGAAACAACAACAACAAAAAAAGACGAAACGTTCATGGGCAGCCTCTTTGAAGTTCATCCGGCGCTGGCAACACAGCCAAAGGGTTAAACCTATTGGTCTAACAGTCCATCTTACAATACCACCAATCCACCTACACCAAGGGCAGCATCCCAGACTAAAAGGCATCATCGTGTACTCTTCGAAGAACTTCGGTACATCTATGGTTCAGGTGGACAGAAACATTTACGTGCAGTTCAAAGCGAGACAGTTAAATGTAGCGGAGTCACAGTGCAGTGTACAGTTGAGTGCAATTACAGAGAGCGCGACAGGGGATTTTTGTTGTTCCCTTGTAGCGCAATTACCTCTTCCAGAAAAAAAAAATAAGGACAGCAAGTACACAAGAGGAGATGGGCGCTGGCAAGGCAGAGCTGGTGTCACAGTCAATAAACACTTGTTTTCAGAGAGCCACAGTCAATAGCACGGATTACAAAGCATCTCGACAGAGAAGCTGTGCAGCTAATTGCGGCTTGCACGAAAAGATCGCACATTTGACGAGGCGTCTCCTCTGCGGTACAGCATATATCTCAGCAAGATACACGGGTGCTCTGCGTGATAGCGTGCCTGAGCGAGATAGGAAGCGAGGCAGGCGGTATAATCTTCAATCTGTGTACACATCTCACGAAGCCAGTTTCCGCTCGGGCGAATTTGCGACCTTCGTCACTGCTCCTGTCTCTTGGTGTGGAACACAGAAGCCCCACTCACTCTATTCGCTAACACTTATAGCTACTTCTTTCTATACTGAATTCAATCCCTTCTTACTTGAGCCCTTTCCCTCCGTGCCCGAAACAGCTAGACTGCGCTGTCACCATATTGTAGACGACACTGAGCCACCATGGGAGGAGCCAGCAAGACAGATCACTTATCGCTTTTAAGCCACATCGGTTATCGATGGCGCCGAAGCAAAATCTGCCCGGCACGATGCCAAGGCGTGCGAAAAGTTCTAACAGTTGCTACGCGCTCATGCTCCAGTTTACGCGCAGCCGACGGTAATGGCGGCACAAATGGACGACGATAAACAATACCTTCTTGTTTTGGCTATAAAAAGGTACACACAGACCCGACTCGGCTACAAGGTGCTTGAACTCTAGAATACCGCAGCTCTCTTCTTCCGTCGCGTGGTGTGGCCGGCGCATGTGAATGATCCCGACAAAGAACTTTGTAAGAAACGAGCCAAACACCCGTAACTGCCGTTTAGCGCGCGGAACCTCCGAGAGGGGGGCAACAAGGCGCGCAGCCTATACATCGGACCCTGACGTCATCGCCACTTCCGCGTTCCGCTTGCGTATTTATAGCGAAGGGTCCGGTCACCGCACGCGTTTGTAAACATGCCGTTTACTACACCGGTCCGTAAACGAGGAAGGGGGAGGGGGGAGGGGGAGTTGACGCGTCATCTGTGCTCTCGTTTCCGCAGAATGTCAGTCGCGCTTCTCTCGTGTAAAACAATGCGCGTGGGTGACTCACGCGGTCGGCTGACGACCCCTTGTTTCTCCGGCGGAGTCGGCGAAACGCGGGAATCTCCGCCAGCGGGACGCGTCGCAGCTCCTGGAAAGCGTGCGACACCGCGGTGCGACCGGGAAGATGTCGGAGGGCGCGTGACAGAAGACAGACGCGGAACGCGGAGGACGAGATAAGCGCGTGTCGTCTGGCCGATGTTATCCGGGCACTATTACACGTCTCACACATTTCACAGTCAAACGCCTTCACTGGCGTTAACGCACTCATTTTGCGCAATAGGTGGCGTTCACGTTGCGCGCACCACACGGCGGCGGCTCCTCCGGAGTAATGGAATACTAATCTCGAAGGCGATGCTTTCGCGTACTTTATGTGCCTGAATGACGTCACTGGCCACCATGACGTCAGTCAATCAGATTGATTTCACGTCGACTTTCACTACGCTTCCGCAAAGCATGCCGGTGGTAGTAGTCCTTTGCAGGCATAAGAGCAACTGTGGTGAGAAGCGTGCTGTGTGTTTGTATACCGTGACAAAAGCGCGAAGACCTCGAGATCAAAAGGTGGAGGCGCGAGAATACAAAGATTCTACAATAGGAGGCAATGGTGAGGAGACATACCTCCTAACTTTAACACATAATTTAATCGAAGACTAAACGAAAGCACTGTCCTCGAAATTACAGTCAATATTGCCTAGTATACTCAAGTACAGCAGGAAAGCGGCGAGAAATACATACTTTCAAGGCGCCGGGAGGAAAAGTGCGCATGCGCTCTGAATATGGTGTCGTGTGCTGAATTTCGAGAAGCCAAAATTTAAATAATGGGGTTATACGTGCCAGAACCACTTTCTGATTATGAGGCACGCCGTAGTGGGGGACTCCGAAAATTTGGATTACCTGGGGTTCTTTAACGTGTACCTAAATCTAAGTACACGGGTGGTTTTCGCATTTCGCTCCCACCGAAATGCGGCCGCCGTGCACGTGGCCGGGATTCGATCCCGCGTCCTCGTACTGGGCAGCCCGACACCATAGCAACTAAGCAACCACAGCGGGTATTCGAGAAGCCAGATCACGCCTCGAAGATTCTATTTCGGTGTCAGGGTATTGTATTGTCTGCTACGGCAGAGCATTTTCACGAGGCCTTTTTCGCTGACAAGTTCACCAATGTCTTCGTAGAAATGTCTTTTATTGTTATTTTTCTCATAGTCTGGGACTGCATGAGATCACGACATGGCTACTGTCCAGCGAAAAACATATATAAAGTAGCTGTGTACGCTAAGTGATGGCCAACTGACCGATTGAATCGCAGAAATGGAGAGGCATGTGAAAGACGCCGCATCGGATGGTTCAGGATTAACTTTTAGCGCCAGAAGTTCTCCAATTTGCACCTAAATCTAAGCACACGAACTTTCTCGCATTTCTCGTCCATCCGAACGCCGACACCGGGGACGGCAATCGAACCAACGACTTCGTGCTCATCAGAAGCCCACAGCTATCTGGGCCCCAGCGGTGAGTCTACGCTACAACTTATATAGATCTTAAGATGTGTCATATAAATATATATATACATATACGAACGTGGCGATTTTCATTCTGCCAACGAAGAGCAAGACAGAAAAAGCGAGAGAGAGACGACGGCGAGACACGTCCACGTGGCCGGAACTCAATTCAGCGTCCTGACTCATGCGTGGCAATAGCGGACCAGACAGGGGGACAGACAGTCTCCTCCTCCTCCTTCGCAGACATTCTTGGCACGAACAAGCGGACCCGATGTTTTTACCGGCACCGGCCGCGACGGTCGCGAAGCGGCCAGAGACAAGAGAACACGCAACGCGGTACGGCGGGCCCGATTCAAATCGAATCCACAGCGCGAATCACCCGCTGGCCCAACACGCCTGCGCGCCGACGGTCAGCACGGGGGCACGCGAAACGTTCGACAGGAGGAGACGCGCTAGGGGGGAGTGGGGGGGGGGGGGGGTACCGTATATATTTCTATTACAGCCTGCAACAGCCGTTCCGGCTCGGTGGCCGCTTTTTTTCTTATTATTCGGAACTCGCGGGAAGCGGACGGGTGCAGCGGATGTGAGGAGATAAACTGCCGGAGTGATTTTGACTCTTTGTTCGATCAAGGCTATGCCGTCACCTGCATTCTCTTTTTTGTCGGCTGCGTTCCAGCTCACAATAAACGTAAGCGACCGGGCAGCAGCATGTTGAAGTCTATAAATTAATTAATTAATTAATACGCCATAGAAGCTATGCCCGCGTCGCTACGCTACCAGATAACGATCACTTTACTATTTGACCTCGCACGGCACTAAGCTTTTCAATAGGGCGATAAGAATACCGTAATAAAGAAATCGGACAGCGTAGACGTGACACGGGTGCTCGCTTAGCAGCCGCATTATGCGCGATGGACTCGCTTTTCATCAAAAAAAGAAAAATAGAGATATAGTAATGGTGATTGTAACGGCACGCGGCTATAATCGCATGTATACGTATACGGGTGCTTTGCGTCACTTCACCATCGAGCTTAATCTTTCTTTCCCGACGCGTACATACTAGATAGACATTATGTTTCGGTGCATGGCTACTTCGTTCTGCATCTCTTTTCGCGTTGTCTGCATGCACGCTCGCCATTATACTGCTCGTACACCTTTGCAACACACCGCCGCAAGCATATATACGACCTTTGTATGCTTACGGAGACACTGTGACCGCCGTATCGCCACACACGCGGCGTCGAGCCGGCACCGTCCGGGCGCCTCCTATATACATCTACACCACCCCTACTATCCCGAACGAGTAGCGGACACATATATATATAGATATACGCTAGAACACGTAAGCGGAGTGCCCCTACGGTGCCCTCGTGGTGACGTAGAACGCTACATGTGCCGTCGCCGAAGACGCTCAATTTGACCGCGGTTGTTTGCCTTCATTGCGCAATGGCCGACACGGACGCCATAAGCAAAAAAAAAAGAAAGAAAGAACGGTTGCCGAGTTAAGCTTTATGACAAGGACACACACACAGGAGAAAAAAAGAAAAGAAGCTGTCAATGTCGGAAGTTTCGGAACAAGGGTGCAATGCTGTCGAATTCTGTAATGGCGGCATTTGGAACCAATCATAGAGGCCGTATATAGCAGCTCTCTGAACACATAAGAGCAGGCAAGATGGCGGAATTTGACAGCGACCGTCGCTCTGTTGTACATATTTAAATAGTTATTTTCGGTACGTCTTCTCTACTATCTCAATTCTGTCTCCGCTCTTTAACCCCTTCTTTCTTATAGTGGCATCCGAGTGCTGGCCGGTGATCCTCACCACGGGTTATCAGCCGAGGAAAACCAAGCCAAACCAAAACGGCCGCAGACCCAATTAGCCGGAGTTCGGACAGGTGATTTATCCGCAAGTGCACTCTTGTGAATCGAAATAAATCACTGCGCGTCACAGCGGCCGCTACACCTTGTCGAAGAGCACGCCGAACAAGTGTCTCTGAAAGGAGAACATCGTTCGAGGGAGCGAGGCGCTGTCGTGTTGTCCAGGCCGTGAGTCATGCCGGGTGATAACTGCACGAACAACTTTCTGCAGAGCGCAAGGCCACCAAACCAACCAGGTTTCCGCAACATACGCGTCACGAGCAGCAGCAGCGCAGTTATAAATAGCACGATTCGCTCGAATAGTAGTGGACCGTATATACACAATATGGCGTTAGCCATAGGTATACGAGATATTGCATCTCGTTGGGTGCACGTAACAGCGAGTTAATTATGGCAGGAGAAAAATGAAGAGTGACCTGTATACATTACGCGATGAAGCAGGGACGGCAAACCTGGCAAAAAGTGTTTGCGTCACTAATAATTAGCTGCATGAAAAAAAAAATAGCGATCACAACATATGTGAGTGCGTCACTAAGAAGATGTTGCAATGAATGGTCCTACTATACAGAAGCTCATACGGCCTCGGTTGCATCTCTAAGAGGCGAGTAACATATTTCCAAAATGAGGCTTCACTTCACATTCATGCTTTGACCACTGAATTAGGCTTCTGTGCAGTAAATTTCCTTGCATAACTGTCGTGAAAGAAGAAAAAGAAAAGAACGGTCGAAGCGCGGGTTCCATCAGAATAACTGAGAAAGAACAGGCGTACTTGGAAGTATGTATACTCTAAACACATATGTTAAACAGTTACTACAAGCAAATAACATTCTGGACGTTGCCGCCCTCGTCAAGTACAACGTTGTCACTTTTCTTTTCAAACTAATAAATGACAAAATCTCATTGTCGCTTATTCCTATATCATCTCTAACAAACACTAACTCAACACGTTTCGCGCCGCATAATAACTTCGTTCGGTTCAATATACGCACTAATTATGGCAAACAGACAGTTCACTTTGCAGCCATATCATCATGGAATACATTACCATTTGTCATAAAACTCCAGGAAGCCCATCGATTTTGCCATGAACTGAATTTTTTTTTTGTTATGTGATATGTATATGTGACACCGTGTACTGTATAACCCGATTTTTGTTTTAGACCTGCCATTCTTGTGTACTTCAATATGTTACGTAAGTCTTTTTAATCTCTTTTTTTATCCTTTTTCGTCCTCTTCCACGTTAGTTTTATCTAGTTTCACGATATTGCTTACTGCCGATGCATGGCTGTCTATTAATATCTTCATTTACTTATATCTGCATTTCATTATTTATAATTTCTGTAATTGTGCCGATTCAGCTGCGGTTTCTTGCCAATGTAACTTTTATGTTAACCATGAACAGGAGGTCCCAATTCAGTTTTTATTATGGGACCTCCTTCTGTGTACCTCTATCTGTAAAGCATTTTTATGTAATAAAACTGAATTGATCGATCGATCGATCGATTTATTTATTTGTTTATTTACTGGCCGTCGAGGCACTTTGCGTGTATTCGTGGGCTTCTTTCACGCTAGGAAAACAATTATGTAGCGCGTATTGAGCAACAAAAAGCTGTATCGGGAGTTTTTCATACTGCTCTACAACCTTCTCATTGACACTTTTCACCTAATTATAATATTTTAGAAGTTTATTAATTAATTCGGACTAATTATGTAGTAACGTAGACTGAAAAAAATAATCTGAATACCTCCAAGCGACGGCAAACATTACTTCTGTTTACGTGGCATCCGCATGTTTTTTTTAAACTGGCTAAAGTTGGCTCGAAGACCTTGAACACGTGTACGGGAATGCGCTGGCCCCACAGGTGCAACATCTTGCTGGGCGGAGAAGTTTACGGTGTGTACTCACATGAGTTTTCATGCAGAAGGGTGTTTAAACCTAACACACATCACGCAGAATCCCAGAGGTTAAACATTAAATTAAATTCCGGGGTTTTTTTTACGTGCCAACACCTCGATGTGATTATGATTAATTTCGACCAGCTGGGGATCTATAACGTGCACCCAATACACGAGCGTTTGTTTTTAGTTCTCCCCCATCGAAATGCGGACATCGCGGCCGAGATTCGATCCCGCGCCCTCGGGCTTAGCATAACGCCAAAGCCACTAGGCCGCCGCAGCAGGTAACCGCAGAAGTTACGTCTGCGAACTGGCACATTTACAGAAAAAAAAAACAGAAAATAAATGAACTAACTTAATTTGTGGTTGAATAGAAAAGCAGTCAAAGACGAAGCCTTACACAGCGAGATGTAACGGGAATCCGCAGATTCAGTCACGTGGACGGATGCGGTGCACATTATCGGACTCATGTGATGGTGACACCTTGCGATCCATCTGTGCGAACCCCGCCACACCACTGCTGCAGTTGTGCATCATCCAGGGCTGCCCGATTTCCGTTGAAATGAGCAGCAAAATCATAGATAACATATCCGCCCGACCACTACCGTTATCTCCCGCAATAACCGGCCAACTAAGCAAATGACCATGGATGGGTCAAACGCAACAAGCGTGACGCTGCCGCCGGCGTTTGGACCGAAGGGGATCGTCGCACGAAGTTGGCATGAAGACGAAAGTTTTAGAGCACAGCTTGTACCGATCTACCATTAACGTTATCGCTTAGGTGGCTTCGGCTATATCTTCCTGCAAGAATTGCCAGAGGAAACTCTGGCGATTGGATCGTTCAGCTACCCTGGGTATAATAGGCGTAATAATCCATGTACATACTATACGCGAGATTTGTCCAATATTCACGCTTGTGGCATCAAACACTCTTGCAGTGTTAACGCTTCATCTTCCAGAATTTTCAACCACTACTTTTTTCCTTTTTTTTGATAACAAAGCAAGCAATAACCTGCTTCTAAGCGCATGCATAATCACTGCCACGTGTAGCGTTCATAACGCAATAGGTGTCCAAATAGCAAACTCTGCGACGACTCTCTGGAGGAATACCGGAAGCCAATCTCTAAGATCGTGCTTTTGTGTACTGCAATTGCTGGAAGCGATTGCAGCATATGGAAATCCTGGTCGTCACGTTTTGGTCACTAGCAATATTTCGTTGATGATGATAAATGTGCAAAAGTCACAAGGCCGTTCGAAGCCAAAAGAACGAAGTTTAAACGGACATATGCATATACTACCTAGTACCTACAATTCTCACGACAGCTGAACTGCCATATACTTGCATCTCCAGTAGAAACAAAAGCGCCAGAGTTCTTTGTTGCGAACGCTGCGGGACTGGGACGAAGACGGCGCCAAAAGAAACGCAGGGCAAGCATTGTCTTAAAACCATCTGTAAGACAGCGCTTGCCCTGTGCTTTAGAGCCTCTCGTATTTGTCCCCGTCACGTAGTGCTTTGCGACTAAGTGTGAACAAACTACCCCAAATAGAATCAATCGCAATGCTAGCCGAAAGGAGAGAGAAAAAAAAAACCAACAACAGAGAGGCGGGTAGCCTTCGGTTGGCTGCGCGGTTCTGGGGAAGGCGTTAAAGGCAATTAAAGGTGACAGATGAAAATACGAGGGATGAGAGAGAGAGAGAGCAACACGTAAACTTGCGGTCGCCTCGTTCAACACCTCCCGAGTGTCTTTTTTTTTTCTTTCATGGTATTTATTACAGTAGCAACAACCCGATATTCACAAGTTGTGCATAGTCAGAGAATGGAGAGCACACTGACAGTCACTCAGAGAAACGGCATCGTTCATACTGTGGGTAGAAATGTGGTGTCACTTTAGAAGGGTTGTAAGGATAGGCACCTCACCAAAATGGGGTACCAGTCCGGCTGGGTATCAAGTTCATCATAAACCTGCTTTAGGTGTAGGGTCATTTGGATGAAATTCACCCTTGTAGGTACAACCGCTTCGGCGTGTGTCACCGTCTGCGCTAAGTGCCTGCGTCACTATCAGGACTACATGGCCCTGCCACATCGACAGAACTGTGAGGGTCTTTTAAGGCACTAAATGGCGGGTGCCTGTAGTAAAACAAGTGATGAAAGTCTGGTAAGTCAATTGGTTTGAGAAGAACTTATGCATTCGTTGGACAAAATAAATAAATAAATAAATAAATAAATAAATAAATAAATAAATAAATAAATAAATAAATCTGATTTTCTAAAATTCGTACTCCAGCCGTAGCAGCGATGACATCGGGCATCGCGGTGTTTTCACCTGCCCAGCGAGTAAATGACTTTTGTACACGAAGAGCCCAATGAGGAACTGCCACGGGGATTACGAGATGATGTCGACTCAACTTGCCTTCCACCTTCCATCGCCTATCCAGTCACTCCCCACCTCCGCCCTAACACCTAATATTCAGGCTCTTGGTGTCGAAACCGTCCTCAATGCTGTTTTGCCACGTCTTAGCCCGACCCGGTGTCCTCCAGCCACAAGAGGGAACATCATTTATACCTCCTTGCCAAACCAACCCTGGCCTCTTCTCAACACGCGACGAAATACCCTGTCTCCCCTCTCGATCCTCTGCCGGGATGTCGATCAGGCCCTGCCCCAACTCTCATATTTAACCGCCGCCACAGGCCAGTGGCTATGGCGTAGCGCTGCAGAGTTTGAGGTCGCGGGATCGAATCCCGGAAGCGGCGGCCGCACTCTGACGAGGGCGGAGTGCAAACACGCTCGTGTGCCGTGCACTGGGTGCACGTTAAAGAAACCGCAGGTGGTCAAAATGAACCCGGAGTGCCTCACTACGTCGTACCTCATAATCACACTGCCGTATCGGCACGTTAAAACCCAAGAAGCTAATTTTTTTTTCACTCTTAAGGTCAAACTACACGTATGCTTGTCGGCGCGCGAAAGCTAGCGCACACGCGCCTATACGCACTTGCAGATGATGCGGGACAGATCGCACGAATCCAAGCGCGGTGCGAGCACAGATATCTTCTCCAGACAAATATCGGTGCACTGGCTGCCTAACAAAATTACGAAACGACGTCTACCGAGGCGAAAACGGTTGGCCAAGTGGGGTCGCGCTGGCGCGAGGTTCTAACAGGCATTCCTCGCGTGGTTCGGCATACGTAGGGCGCGCGGGCGCGAGCTTTTGTGCACCTGCAAGCGCGTACGTGTCGTCGTCATCATCATCATCATCATCAGTCTGGCTACGTACAGTGCAGGGCAAACGTTTCTCCCACACTTCTCCAACTACCCCGGTCATGTGCTAATTGTGGCCATGTTGTCCCTGCAAACTTCTTAATCTCATCCGCCCACCTTTCTGCCGCCCCCTGCTACGCTTCCCTTCCCTTGGAAACCAGTCCCTAACCCTTAAAGACCATCGGTTATCTTTCCTCCTCATTACATGTGCTGCCCATGCCAATTTCTTTTTCTTGATTTCAACTAAGATGTCATTAACTCGCGTTTGTTCCCTCACACAATCTGATCTTTTCTTATCCCTTAACGTTACACCCATCCCTCTTCTTTCCATAGCTCGTTGCGTCGTCCTCAATTTGAGTAGAACCCTTTTCGTAAGCCTCCAGGTTTCTGCCCCGTAGGCGAGTAATGGTAAGACACAGCTGTTATACACTTTTATTTTGAGGGATAATGGCAACCTGCTGTTCATGATCTGAGAATGCCTGCCAAATGCACCCCAGCCCATTCTTATTCTTCTGATTATTTCAGTCTCATGATCCGGATCCGCGGTCACTACCTGCCCTAAGTAGATGTATTCCCTTACCACTTGCGGTGCCTCGCTACCTATCGTAAACTGCTGTTCTCTTCCGAGACTGTTAAACATTACTTTAGTTTGACCTTTATACGTCCGTGTCTATTCGCACAAATAGCTGGGCGCTCCTTCTCAACGCTAGAGTTTGCTGAAATGGCCTATCTCACGGGCAAAGCAGACCTGCGACCCTGGAGGAGTGGCCGGCAAACTCGTACCCGGACATCGTGAAGCTCGGACATCCCGGCCTGGTGAATGACTCAATTCCTCCTGCACCCCCTCCGCACCAGAGCTGTGACACGATGCCCTCCCGAGGTCTCCGGGCCCTAATCCAACGGGCCTGCGAGGCCACTGAGCCTTCCACTTTTTTTTTTTTTTTTGTACTTCTCGTAGACGCAATAAAGGAATCTTATCTCTCAACCTCACTTTTCTTCGCAGATCTGAACTGATGTTTCACGTTCAATAGAGTTATGAGTTCTCATTAGAATTAATTCGTTTTCGTACGGCATTTTTACTTATAAAGAAGGGGCAAAAGAGAGAGAAAGGAGGCATACTGAGGAGCTAAAGCCGAGGTGAAAATTCACAGATGTGCCAGGTGAAAAAAAAAATTTCTGCGCGGTCTACGCGCGCAACCTAGACTTCATAGGTGTACTTCAGAGCTGCACCAGACACAAACGAAAAAAAAAAAATGCGTGGCGATGCATTCTCAGAGTTTCGCCCGAGCTTCCGCGAGACGTGGTAGATTTTGACGCCGTCTGCTCGGATCGTGTTCGATGTTTATCGATAAATAAGTATGGCATCGCATTCCAGGAGGAAACGTGAAGTCGATGTATCAAGTTTTTATAACCTTTATCTGCGCGAGAAACCGGGTTCAAACGGGAAAAAAAAAAAAAAACAGTATGCAGGGACGGAAGCAGCCAAGGGAGTTTCGGAGCAGCTCTGGAAGCAGCAAATTTGGCACCATGGAGCAGGTTTGGAGCAGGAATTTTTCGTTGTGGGTGAGCATGCTAGGTGACGCTCGACATGAGTGAAATACCAGACAATTCGAGAAAGAAAAATGTATTTGACTTTGCAGAACTCTATTAAGTTACGGCGAATTAGTTCTGCATGCGGAAGTCCGAAAGGTGGAGGAACGTTCACTAAATTTAAGGGAAAAAAATTCATACACATGCCCGAGAAAGAAAACGTTCCTCGGAAGCCAGTATTAAGTTACATACCGGCCGTGCCAACTGAATGTGGCTAAGAAAAGAAAAACCAAGGTATTTACGTAAACAGCACCCATTGTACGTTGATAGGCTTTTCGTTTATGTTAGTCAAGAACTTCCTTTTCGTTGTGCGCTAGCAACTAATATTTAAGTTTAATTAGCTAAGATTAATTACCTCACTTACTGGATAATGCAAACAATAGGTTGCTTTAAATCCGGATGTTTCAACATATTCCACAACTTTTTCATCGACATCTCGTCTATCATGGAGGCAAGTTTATAAAGTAAGTGAATTAGACGTATTCGTGCACAATGAACAAGAAAAATGAACTGTGACAACCATGAACAACACCCATCAACATACAGCGACATAATGCCCTCACTCTTTTCTTTATGTTCTTGGTGGCATACAGTTGGCATAGCAGAGTACCACGGAATAAATCCGAAGTTGCTTTGTTGGTCACTGCATGTTTGCCCGTATTGCCCAAGAATTAATGAAAACTCTGACATTTATCAGAAGAATAAAAGGCAAGAAGTTTTCAGTGACTTTCCAATCAGCGTCGCCGACCAATATTTAGCACAAGCTCGGTTATTAGGCCTGCCGCATAAAGTCAGTGTAAAACGGCGACCGATATTCTGAATGCCAAACAATGGTTTCCTAAAAATTTCTGACTCGGATCTACGGAAGCCGCGTCGTGAGCATTTATGGCCACGAAGACAATTTCTCTCGTTCGCATATTCTCGGTCCTTCTACGACCGCTATTGGGCCACTATGCGAAAAGCCTGATTTTGTATAGTGCGGTTGTGTAGAATATAGAGTACCCGGAGCTCAAAGTTGAGTGACGATTACGGTTGCCATTGGACGCTTCTAGTCAAGAGGTTAGGTTTCACGGGCACGTGCGAAATTTGTTTTAAATGTTACACGCATCGTGTTAGCCATTAATCGACGCAGACATACGAATAGGGCGTAGAAAATGAGCCTTAAGATGTATGACGACAGACTATGCAACTTATACATACAGCTGAGAGTACGGCTTTTTTTCCCAAAAGTGATAAAAAAAAACGCCAGTTCAAATAATCTTTAGCTGGTCCGCATACTAGGCAAACGCGTAAGACTTACACAAATTATTCGTGATGCACTGATGATCAAAGGATTTCCGTTTCCCGGCACCAAGTTACAATGCGACGCCAAACACACCCGCAGTCCAAAGACGCCAAGGGCGAATATAGGATTGCTTTAGCTTGGTTTCTAGGGCTAAATGCTAGCGAACGTATGGCTGTCTGATTGCCATTGAACACGAACATCCCGCAAAATTTCGTAATCTCATTTGAAGTTAGTGTTCTTGGCGCTAGCTGGCGCAGCTCGGTAGTTTGTTCGCAAGATGATGATGATAATAATAATAATAATAATAATAATAATAATAATAATAATAATATAGTAATGAAGAAAGTAACGCATTGCCCTAAATTTTCCCCGCAAGCGGACGACCCATTTCCGCCAAATAAATGCAAACAGGGTCTTGAAAGAATACTTATTCGAGGTCTACACACTTTAGTCTACAATTTAAAGGAACACTAACAAACAGCGTTAATTTGTTTTATCAATTAGGATCGTGTAATACAATATGACCATCATCATCATCGTCAGCCTGGTTACACCCACTGCAGGGCAAATGCCTCTCCAATATTTCTCCAACTACCCCGGTCATGTACTAATTGTGGCCATGTTGTCCCTGCAAACTTCAATCTCATCCGCCCACCTAACCTTCTGCCGTCCCCTGTTACGCTTCCCTTCCCTTGGAATCCAGTCCGTAACCCTTAATGACCATCGGTTATCTTCCCTCCTCATTACATGTCCTGTCCATGCCCATTTCTCTTTCTTGATTTCAACTACGATGTCATTAACTCGCGTTTGTTCCCTCACCCAATCTGCTCTATTCGTATCCCTTAAGGTTACACCTATCATTCTTCTTTCCATAGCTCGTTGCGTCGTCCTCAATTTAAGTAGAACCCTTTTCGTAAGCCTCCAAGTTTCTGCCCCGTACGTGGTAAGACACTGGCGACCACGCTACCGTTAATGCAGGGAGGCCTTGGTAAGCCAGAGAAAGACTCGAGAAGAGGCCGACACGAAGGTCCCGCACCAGCTACCTATGATGTCATAAATTTTGATAACGTCAACTCGGTTCCATTTAATTGCTGATCAGCGTAGGCTCGGAGAACCTGCGATATCAGAGGCCATGATATAAAGAAGCACTACAATGTATTTTACAAAAAAAGAAAAAAGAAAGAAAAAAGGAAGGACTCTACATGACAAGTTTCGAGAGCTTTTCCGGCGTCAAAGCAGCCCAAATAGCAGAATATGCAGTGTTAAACATCTGACATCACACAATGACGTACCTGCGCAAAAGTTACGACGCGAAATTCAAAAAAGGGGGAAATTTGGCGTTCATTTTTCTGCTAGTGACAGACCTCGTTTGACCATATGAATGAAAATGGGGCGTTAAAAGCATGGGGAAAGGAAATTTCCATCTTCCATGGTTGAAATAATGCTTTACCAATAATCTAAATTAATTGAATAAGTAAAGCGAAGAAACTACGAAACTTCCACGGATCCCATATTGTGCGCAAGATAGAGGGCTCAGCATGTATGTATACTTGCCTGCAACCACAAAGCTTTAACTGTCGCCACCTGCCTGCCCTCAAAGAAAAAAAAGAAGAAAAGCGGCATTTGTAGGCATTGACTTTTCGCGCTACTTCGATTTTAAAGAAATCCCCCACAGTTTCCACGACAGAACATGCCTGCGAACAGCGGGAAGTTTACGTGGGTACGAACTTTGAAGTAAGAGAAGAAAAAAATCCAGAATAACGTGTCACACCCGCAGTAGAGCTTCAAATAAGACTGTTCGGCACACGTTAAGGTGCTCCCCTGATCGAATAGGTCAGAAAGCATTTGCTCTGGTGACGAGAACCGCAAGAAATCCCGTACGTCTTGCTAAACACAGATGAAGACGTTTACATATAAAGTAGAATTGCATAAATTAGTGCTCGCTGAACCGCGTATCTCAATGTACATTCTTGTTCTTCGGTGCGCTGATGGCTGTTAAGTACAGCTGGTATCCATACTTCCAGTAAACAAGCCCATTGCGTCTGATGCAAGGGCGGGATAAAGCATTGTGTGTTTCTAAACGATGGTTCCGTGCTCAGGCATATGACTCAGGCGCCTGACAGACGAAGAAAAAGAATAGAATTCGGCACTTGTCGGTATCGACATTTTGCACTGGTTTGCACAACTTCTGGACATCAATAAATGGCCGTCATTATTTTCAAAGTACGGAACAGGGTGAAGGCGGCGAAAGCACCAACTTGTAAAAAAAAATAATAATAATACAGTCGTTCCTATTAGAAAACAAAAGTCAGTAAGCGTACTTCGTTCACTTCGCCTCCGTGGTGTTGTTGATGGTCGACGGTCACCATTCTTGAAAGCGCTGGACGTCTAATTCGAGCCTTGTGTACGCTGATTTCACGGACGAAGCGAACACACACACACGCTACACCACATTACTCACGACTGCTTTCAGCCTAGGAGGAATCCTTCAATGGCGTGTTAATGGCGTATCTATTGACGTCCCCTAAAGTTCTTAGTATGGAATTTTGAAGTTGTGGAGCTTAACGGCCAGAAACTGCACAGTGTTTTATGACGGACAACGAAGGGAGGGGGGGGGGGGGGGGGGGCCTCCGGGCTAATTCTGACAATCTGGGGTTCCTTTAACGTGCGCCCAATGCGCGAATGAAATATCTCAAACGGTACTAACACATGTAGTTACGGCTAATACAAAATCAGGAAAATGATCGCACAAAAGTGCCTGGTGTTGCGCTGGCGCTCGAACGTTGGGCCACCGCGGAACAAAACAAAACAAAACAAAAAAATGCTGACAGCAACTGCCCACAACTTTTAGCATGGTAGCAACAACCGAACGCGACCGAAATGAAAACTCCAAACCCTGCTTATCTACTTCAAACGGCCACTTGACCAAGAGTCAGCTAGACAAGACTATGGCCCCCGAACCCACAACCATTGCTATCTTGGGGAAACATGAAACAGCGTGAAGCGACAAAAAATATTTTTGCACCCGCTATCTACAAGACAGCCAGCTGACAACTTGACATTTCCCGAGGTATCATCCCCAGTTCACGGGTTTCTAACACGCACACATGTCAGCTCGAAGACGTTACAGCCTCGAGGCTCGCCAGAGGCTTTCCGTCAGCACGAACAGCTTGACCTAAAACAATAACCAAAACAATGCTTTCGATAAAATGCAAGCAAAATATTTTCACAGCAACAACAGCGTAGATCCGGGAGACCGAGTCGTCTGCTACTGGGGCCGACCAACGTGCACCGAAGGGGTGATGACGTGAGGCGAGCGAGTTCGCAGCGCGTGAAAATATATACAGAATGAAAGAAATGAATAAGCTTGGCCGGCCAGCGAGGCGACAAGAAAAGCCAGAAATACGCCGAAGAACCGACCGCAAAGAGGTCCGCCTGCGCCTTTGCAGCAGGAAAATCGCAATAAAGCCAGACAGATAGCCAGCGCGCTTTAACAATGGTCTCAAAATGCAAAGACTCGGAGGTACAGGTTACCGCTGCTGCGTGCGCGTGAGTGAATTTCAACAGGAGAGCGAATCGACACTCGAATTAATGCTCTTCTGAAACGTCCTTCTCTCTCAGACACGTCCGGATCGTGGCTGCGATAGACCGCACCTCCCTTTGAAGGTCGGTCGAAAGGAACGATACCGGATGGTTCTTATTCGCCCCGGGGACATTTCGCCGGCAAAGTACCGGTAGCGCGACTCCGCAGAAACGCCGGGTTCACGCCAAGAGCACGCCCTGTGCCCCTGTGCACGCGTAGTCAGTCTACCAGTGCAACAAGAGGTGTGGCGGCCGACCATAAGTCTGGGCCCAGTTTCTGATTCTAGTCGCCCCGTCTGGAGTAGATATTTTGAGGGCGCGAAAAACAAAAGCCAGACCACCCTCTGTCGACACGCCCTTCAGACAGCGCGCGCGCGGTGTTTGGGTGCTGCGTGCCACAATCCGGAGCTCATGAGGGGCAAGCCCATTGCTACGGTGGTTTAGAGCAAGCCGTCCGGCGAAAGCCACACAGGAAACGCAAACTCCACCACATCGCAGAGAACGTCACAAATTTACGGTGTCGTGTTTACTAGAACGTTTCGAGCTTATGCGATACGAAGAGAAAGTCCGTTTGGCGAGAGCGTCGGTACGAAACGAAAGTGCGCCAAGCCAACGGAGCAGTTGCGGCATGCCCGTCGCTCGCTGGGCTGCGAGCAAAGCAGGCCGCTGCCTGAATCATCGCATGTAGCGCGAACACTTAGCACGGTGCCAAAGGAATGTCTGGAAAATTGGTACTCACGCTCCTTTTCATGATCGAATCCGACTACCACAAAATAGTCCGCCAGCCGGGACATCCTACGTTCAGATAGAATCCGAAATCCATCGGGGTGACAATGACAACCAACACACAGGCTCCATCTTCCCACCGGGATCACTGGAGAAAACTACAGCGCATGCGCTGCGACCGCGTGCAGGAAGTTGTGAAACGCGCCCAGACTGGTCCATTTCCTGTTTCAAGTTGATGTAGTTCTAAAATACTATCAAGCTCTTAATGCAATAAAACTTCTTTACTTTATAAAAGAAGTGATTAAAGTTGCTAATAGACAAAATTAATTATATGTTTCAAAATAATAAAGCAACATCTGCAACAGATGTCACTGCAAAACAACACTTAATTATTTTAAAACTAAAACGTTGTCAACACATTTACCAATATGTGCGTATCAAATGAATAATGCTGATGTATTATTTATTTTATTTTAGAGCTTAAATATTTTGTATTAAGCATTTATTTTATTAGTACTTTGGTAGCGCCACCTTGAAAAATGAAGTTGGACATGGCACGTCTTAGCGGCTCGACGGTTCCTTTCTCTTTCTCCGTTCATGTCGACCAGTCAGGGCGCAAAAGCCACGTGTTGCCGTTTAACCCGTGCGCTGATTACTCTACTTGCCAGGTAAGACCACAAGTAACTCTTGTGGCGCAACTTCCCCTAGAACCATGGGGTTCGTTAAAGTCGTGAAGAACAAGGCCTACTTTAAGAGGTTTCAAGTCAAGTTCAAGCGTAGGCGAGAGGGTAAGACTGACTACTATGCCCGCCGCAGGCTGGTTGTACAGGACAAGAACAAGTACAATTCACCGAAGTACCGCATGATTGTTCGGATTACAAACCGCGACATCATCTGCCAGGTCGCGTACGCTCGCATCGAGGGTGACGTGATCGTGTGCGCAGCTTACGCTCACGAGCTGCCGCAGTACGGCGTCAAGCTAGGCCTAACCAACTATGCCGCCGCGTACTGCACGGGCCTCCTGCTGGCACGGCGCATGCTGCAGAAGTTCAAGCTCGACGAGATCTACAAGGGCTGCGAGGAGGCCACCGGCGAAGACTACTGCGTCGAGAGCGAGGACGGGCAGCCCGGCGCGTTCCGTTGCTACCTTGATGTTGGTCTGGCACGCACGACGACTGGCGCACGGATCTTCGGCTGCCTAAAGGGCGCCGTGGACGGCGGCATGGACATCCCGCACAGCAACAAGCGGTTCCCGGGCTTCGACAACGAGACCAAGGAGTTCAACGCCGAGGTTCACCGCCGACACATCTACGGACAGCACGTGGCCGAATACATGAAGGTACTGCTAGAAGAGGACGAAGAAGCCTACAAGCGGCAGTTCTCGCGGTACAACAAGATTGGAGTGACTGCCGACGAGATCGAAGAAATCTACAAGAAGGCCCACGCTGCCATCCGCGCCGACCCGACGCACAAGCCCAAGGCTCCGCGCCCCAACATCGTGAAGAAGCGGTGGAACCGTGCCAAGATGACCCTGTCCGAGCGTCGCAACAGGATTGCCCAGAAGAAGGCCTCCTACATCAAGAAGCTCGAGGCAGGCGACGCCGACTGAAGAACCAACGGCGCGCCGTGAGCGGAATAAAGCGGTACTCGTTGCCACTGCGGTACAGATATGCGTTTCCTGTCATTTGTCTCCTTACTCGTACTTTGTACGTATACGTAGAGACTAATGCTTGTAGCGAGTACGGGCGTTTTTGTTGTTGTTTTTACAGGCGCGGTGTTCCTTCTAAGGCATGAGGTTACTCTTGTATTCCAACTACTGCACAGCATTGATTCCATGCGTGATATACTGCTACAACAATATAAGGAAATGCTCAGCGATCGGTGTTACATTAGGCGCCTATGCTATTAAAAACTAGAGCATATCCCTACCATATGTTGCTGTGTAGCCTGGACATGGGAGGAACATTAAGGTACTTTTGTGCAGGCAGTATAGGAGAACGCCGATACCAAAAAATATACCCTAAACCGTTACACATGCAGCCCTACTGATTGATCAAAACTAGGTGCAGTTGCACTGTGCTTGGGAAGTTGCTTCCACTAATGCCCCCCTGCAAAGATTTTGTGCACTGTTCAACTGTTTGCTGATATTGAAACATGCCTTGAAATAATGCTGTTAATTTAATGTTCTTCCCATTCATTGAAAACTGGCTAATAGGATCATTGATGTACAACAGCAAAAATTTGTGCATCCCGTCACTTGTGTTACCGATTCCTTGGAATGCTAACAAAATTGCCATTGGAAACATGACCAGAGTTTCAAGCAGAGACTAAGAACTACTTGAAATTAGCAGCTAGAAAGTTTAATGTCTACTAACCACAAGCAAAGTTGCATTGGTGTTCTAGCTGTTGCATTAGACAGTTTTGGTACACTTCATAAGCTAAGGCACTGCAGGGAACTGCGTTGATTCAGCATATTTCCTGTTTCATTTGGAGATGCACTTGCGAAGAGATGTGACACACTGTTAGCTTGGATGCAAGGCGACAAGGAAGAAAGTGAATGCATTCTTGCTCTGTGCTTATTTGGCTCTGCAGCAAAATGAGGGCGGCATTCTGCCATCTGCTGCTGGCATAAGTGTTGCGTGCACACACTACATTTCCCCTGAGCAGCTGTGTGCAAGTAGGATGCACTGGTATAAGTGGGGTGACCTAAATACTTGGCTCTTATTGATGCTAGTTGTTGCAAGTCTCCCCCATTACTGGTTCTTAATGCATAGCATTCTGTGTAGTGGTATATAAGCATGAAGCAGACTCTTGAATGCAATGTTTGATGTCAAGCTAGTCCACGGAGTTGCGGTGGATCTTGAAGAAATCCGCCGCGGCAGCTTTGTTCTTCCTTGGTAGCTCATGGCTTGAGCTTGGCATTGCACTGTTGAGCTTGGGTTCGCAGCAGCCACAATCCGATGGGGGCACAATCCAAAAAATAATTGTGTGCTGTACATTGAGGTCACATTAAAAAACCTCACCTCATCAAAGTTCTTCAAGAGTCCCGCACTACAGCATGCCTCATTATCGGATTGTGCTCCATTGCACCCCATCAAACAAGTTCTAAATGGGTTCACATCAGCTGCTTTATGAGCACTCTTTGCATCTGTTCTCTGCACGTTAAGCCAGATAAATATATGCCAACTGGGCTCTATTGATGCGTGAAACCAACCTCGGTAGCCTTGCTCTATGTGTCCACACTTTTCTCAGTGTTTGTAGATTGTGTGCATAGCCTTAAGCTGTATATAGTTGTGGCAACTGCACATTTAGCTTGTCTTCAGTTAGAGCCATAGATATTCTTTATTACTTATTAGGAACAGTATAAGTGCTCAAGGTTTCTATGCACTGGAATCTGTTCAAAACCAGGTACTGAGATGTATCTTTAACAGCTAATTATATCCTATTTTATTTATTTATTCGCATGATAATGCATAGAAATGGACTGGAACTAAAAGCCACGAACATGGCTTGAAAGTGTTGAAAGGCCCAACAACAAGCAAGGCAAATAGCACAGCACAGGTATATCAGCACTCATTAAAAAAAAAAAGAAATAGTCCAACTGTAGTATCATTGAGCTCAAATCTAATGCTGTCACTACCCTCTCATCCTGCCGTAAAATAGCAAGAGCGCCTTATCCACAAGTTCTGTCATACACCCATGTAGGCTATTGTTTCACCAACTCGTCCTATGTCAACCTGCATCAGTAATGCACGTGCACTTTACCTTCTTTTCGCCCAAACATCTGCACACCTGTCACCATTTTTTGTCAAAACATAAATGGATTGAGACCTGGTGCTCTGCGACAGTGGCCCAGTACAACTCGCATAGTTTTAAGACATTACGATTGGAAATCTGCTGGCATGAAGTCCAACATTTATGTAATACTCCTGCCACATGCGTACTTTGAGTACAGATGAAGCCAAATACTACTAAAATCCTCTTTTGCAAAAGGACCTCATTGGCTCTATTGCGAAAGCTCAGAGAAGGGAGCTACAGGATTGCACGTCTCAATGGTCTACAGTTAGAATGCTCTTTGAAAGCGTGCATGTGGCAGGGATATAATACTTCTTAGAGAAAGGCTTTTGCAGTATTGAAAACAAATTTTGCACAAGTAGGATAACCAATTCATGGTGGTCAAAAGTTGAGGACCACCTTTCTAGTGTGGACAACAGAAGACAAATATTTAGAGGACCCTGAATGATCCTTTGCAAGTGCTGTCAAGTGAGGCTTTCCATGATGTGGTGGAGATGATACCATGGCAAGGTGTACATTGTGAAGAAACCTGCGGAGTATGGATAATGCACAATATATTTACTCCCCAGGCATACTGAAATTGACAGGTTCACTGCTGTTTGAGTGATGCATCAAAATGAAGCAACAGTGCGTGCAGTGTCCTTTCACCCTTGTTTTGCAGCACTGCATGCTCATTGTTTCTATGCTACTTAATTCGGGGCTGTATTCTCAATGGTGTACTTTTGGTGATGTCACTTTCAGTAAATGCGAACTGCCTAAACAAGAGGCAGAATGCTCATTGCCCCAATGGTGCAAAAGTGAAAGCATTCCTGAAAGTTCTCCAGAAAGAATACAGCCACAGTATTTTGCTTCACGCAGCTCACAATAAAGGAAAATCTGGCTTGTTCGTCTACATGCCAGGTTTCAGACAAGTGAGCTAGGCAAGGAACTGCTGCAAGAACAAATTGTGCATGATTAGTAGACAGAGACAGACAGAAAAGCTTTATTGATAGCGAGTGAGTAATAGCAAGATATGTAGAGTGTGCTAAACAACATAGAAAGAAGTTTGTTTTCTGCCTGGAGGCCATGATGACATTGTCCTGTTCAGCAACTCTGGAGACAAGTTACAACAAATGATTGGGGATCTTAACAGAGAGTGTGTAAGAGGGGTTGAAGATTAATATGCAGAAAACAAAGATAATGGGCCTGGCAAGGGAACAAGAGTTCAGGATTGCCAGTCAGCCTCTAGAAGTCTGCGAGGGAATATGTTTACCTAGGTCACTCACTCACAGGGAACCCCAATCATGAGAAGGAAACTTACAGAAGAATAAAAATGGGTTGGGGCATATACAGCAGACATTATCAGATCCTGACTGGAAGTTTACCATTATCACTAAAAAGAAAGGTATACAATCGATGCATTCTACCGGTGCTAACATATGGGGCAGAAACTTGGAGACTGACAAAGAAGCTCGCGAGCAAGTTAAGACCGCACGAAGAGTGGTGGAACAAAGAATGTTAGGCATAACGTTAAGAGACAGGAAGAGAGCGGTGTGGATCAGAGAGCTAACGGGGATAGCCAATATTCTAATTGACATCAAGAGAAAGAAATAGAGCTCGGCAGGTTATGTAATGCATAGGTTAGACAATCGGTGGACCATTAGGGTTACAGGATGGGTGCCAAGAGAAGGGAAATGCAGTCGAGGTTGGCAGAAGGCTAGGTGGGGTGAAGAAATTAAGAAATTTGCAGGCAAAATTTGGAATCGGTTGGCGCAGGACAGGGGTAATTGAAGATTGCAGGGCCTTCGTCCTGCAACGGACATAAAATAGGCTGCTGCTGCTGCTGCTGCTAATGATGATGATAGAGGCCGTTGTTTATAAGTTCCCTTGATCTTGTGAGAAAGCGAACCCTCACAACATTGCTGCTGACCAGCAGGCACACTGCCCTCCTAATCCTGATCTTCCGCCTATTTCCCTCCCACCTCAGCCCCTTAACTTGCTCCGAGCCCATAAAAATTTTCTCCGGCAGGACACACACGCTCTTACGTGTGTCTGCTCCCTCCCCCTTCACCTTACTAGGGCGGAGGAAGTTGTGCTTAGGAGGCTTCGGGCCGGGGTGGCCCTTACATTGGCTGTTATCTCAAGGTGGAACTGGTCGCATTTACCACTGGGTGCTATGTGTCCATACTGCTCCGTTCCTGTGATGGAAGCAGATGCATACCACCTAATATGGACATGTACTGGTTTAAAATCAGAACGCTCGCATCTCCTACTGCAAGCCGGTCTCCGCTACAGTGTGACAACCAGCTATGACCGCTGGATACATGACAACAGATTCCACAAAACACTGCTTCAATTCATACACAACACAGGCCTCACAGCACACATATAATACACATATATGCACCAAGAATTATGCCTTAAGGGCAAGTCTTTATCACAATAAAAAAAGTATATCTGGGCCAGACAGGAAGTTGTGTGACCACATGATTAGCTGATTGTGAGACAATCGGCACAAGCAAGGAAGCATATCATTGCACACTATGTTGTGTTTTTCCATGTATGACAACTGCAGCATTAAAGGTAGGGCAAAGAATCAACTTGCTATAGTCAGATACAACTTAAGTCTGCAGTGAAGCCCCGCCCACGCCATAACCGCCAGCCACGAATTCCTCTGCGAGACTGCAAATAGTTCGTACTTCAAACTTTCTCTGTTACCTAAATAAAATAAATAAATAAATAATCACAAAAATAAAATTATAAGCGCATAACTTCATACGTTTTCACTCGTGGAACGGGGGAAAGTCTAATTCTTTGTTGAACTGAAATAAAACGGTTGTTTCGCTACAAATATTTACTGTCAAGTTTCACTTCAGTTAGCATTGAAGTTTCATGAGTAAAACGGACTCAGCAGTGAAAAACAATAGACTTTTGACGAGTGAAATGCTCGGACTCCATACACTTTGTCCAAGTCTGTTGCACACCTCATCGCTTCCGCCGATGAAAAGACTCTTCAAGAACAGAAGACACTCCGGAGGTATCAAGTACGTTGCCATCCTGAAAACGTTGCATGATGACGACTTCGTTTGCTTCTGCGATTGGCTAGTGGAGTAACACAACCCCCCACGGTTTGTGTGCCTTGGTTGCCAACTGCTGCTTCTTAAGTTGTATAGGGAGATAACTGAAGATTTGATTTACCAAATAGGAGAGCAATGTGGGAGAACTCGTGTTAGCTTAATGGACAAGGAAATTGCCTTTCTTTGATTTCATTTAGCCTCTATGGTTGTACTTGCAATTTTTGTTCTCCCTCCTCCTTAATATGTGCCTCTGAGTATGCACATTCCATGGCAATAAACCAGTTGAAAGCAGCAGTGTGCGTGTCCTGTTTTAGCAGTCGTTCCTCAGCTAATGTGCTTCGTTTCACCTGTTGCAGTTTATGTGAAGCCAGGTATTTCCAAGCTTTGTGCCTAGCACACTGGAGGCCTGTACATTTTCGCTTGTGGATATCCCTACTATCCAATAAGTATTTTGTCCAAGGCAAGTGTAAGTATATATAGTTACAAAAATTAATCCCCTCCCACTCCCTGATTAGCTAAATAGAAGGAACAGCAGGTGGCTTGGCATGAATGATGACTGCTTGGTTTGGTTTCCTTGTACAACTTTGGTTTTATTGGTTAATTCAAATGAAGCGGTCAAAAAAAATTTACTGAAGACGTTATGGACATTCCTGTGCGTGTGAAGAATTCATGTGGAACCCTAGGGCTCGAGCTTTTTGTATGCTAAGTAATTAGCTTCATCTCCTGGTATGAGTGTACGTTAGTCAAATTGTTACCAAATCTTCCAAAATACGTATCTCAGCACAAAGCCTATCCATTCTTATTCTTAAAAGGACTCCTAAAGAGGAAAATAGGTCAAGCTGTATTAGTGAATTGCAGTTCTTCAGTACCAGAAGTGCCCATCTTGCCATCGGAGGCATGGTAAGCCAAAAAAGACATAAGGACGAAAGGTGGGTAGCAACACTACCTGGAAGCTGCCGCACCAGCTCATTACCACATCATCAGTATTGATTGTCTGCTTGGGCCAAGTTTATTCTTTCAGCGGCAAAAACGCACAGCATTGTACTCTTAAGGAGCCAATGACTGTTCAATAGAGGGGATCTCATGTTATCAAGCAAGAGCCGAATCTCATTTATTTATTTATGTATTCCAAGTACTCTCAAATGGAAATATACCCTATACGACTTGCAGAAATTAAGCCAAGCCTTAGAAGATGTACTATATAGTACCTCACAGACTCACGAGACCAATTCTGTGTTGTTTACATTTGCCTTCAGCAACTTAGAAGTATCTCTTCGAGTGCATGGAAGACAGCCGATTAACAATGCTTATGCAGTTTTAAAAGTATTTATTTTAAGGCATAAGCTACTTTTTTCAATATCTGATGCAGTTGTTTCTATAAAGTTTCTTGTATATGTAACTCAAAGCTAATTGAAATAAATTTCACTGCGTGATTGTACAGCACTCTGGAACATGCTTTTTAAGAATGAAGTTCTAATGCATGCCACTAAGAAGTGAGGAGTCCTGGCATTCATTCGAGTCTCGACAGCCACGTTGGTAACTTCTAGATGGAAGCCATCAAAACTGGTTCATGAGGTGCTGCATTTCACTATTCCGTTTACCTGTTCAACATGGCGACATCTGCATGTCGCCATTCATTTCACTCAATGAGGACTTCGTGCACAACGAGTTCACAGCATCGCCTGCAATCATCAAAAAGGTATCGAGTGTTTGCGCAGGAGGTACCGTGCTGGTTCTGCACGAGCAAGAACTGGCACGAACTAGTTCATGAAGTACAGGATGAATCAAACGGACCTAGCTTCAACTGATGAGGGACAGGCCAGTGATGGAATGAAACACAGCTGTTCAGTTCTTATGCAGATTACATGCATATGTTTTTTTCTCTGAAAACATTTGTGAAAGTATACTGCCATAGTCCAGCGAGATATCCCTCCCATGCTCCTCCTTTCCATATTTCACAGGCTTCTTCATAGCCACAATAAGAACATACCAAAGGTCACTCCATGAAAACTGCGCCATGCACTTCCGAATGTGTTTTAAAGCTTTTAAAATGTAACTCATGCCCAAGAGGTATTCACAGTTTCTGAAATGCGAATGTAGTTGGTCCAGTGGGTCTGATAATTTTTTTTGTCAGTGCAATGCGGCCAAAGCTGATTGAATAAAAATGGCACTAGTGAGACAGCATAAATACTAAACCTTGAAGGTAGTCGGAAGGATACATTAGCACTCGGCAAACAATATTCTCCTACATGGACGACATTTGTCTCGAAACCAAAAGTTTTCTAGTGATCATGCTTTGGAGATAGTTTCACTTGCCCCGAGATTTCATGCGGGTGCGTCCTGTTAAGAATGGCGAGCTGCAATGCAGGATTGCCACCCAATTACGACTGGGGAACAAGACGCGCATCCCCCACTCTCCGTCGCTTCAGCTAGGATGCGTTCGATGAAGTGGGCTTTGTGCTGAAAACCGCCGCCATCCTCTAGCCCCATCGCCGTTGTGACGGAATGAGTTCGGCGGACGAACTATTGTGCCCGAACTCCCCAGCGCGGACCTGGTCTGCTACGCGTGCGCGAGCTGCCGTGGAAAAGCTGTTTTTTGTTGCTTCCCACGCGCCGACCGGGACGCAAGACAACGAGCTACCCAGAATGGCTCCGAGCTACACGGAACGGCTCCCCTCTGGCGTCAGCTCCGGACATCGGAATGTGTGTGCCTTTGTATGCGTAAACCGTCCTGCGGGAGGCGGCTAGGTTGCATTGACGAGAAGAACATTCGCCACCTTGTATCACGGGAGGACCGAGTGTTTAAAAACTGCTGTGGTGCAAATGCTCGAGACACACTTCTCTTGAGCAGTCATGTTGGACTGACACTCTCTCTGAAGCAGTCATGTTAGGCTGATATAAATATTGTAAATAAACCCATATTCCTCGTTCTCGATGAGAAGCAGTTCTTCCCTTCATCAACGTCCTCAGCGTGGATAAGTTGGACGACGGCATGGGCCAGCTACCTTCGAATTCATGCCGGACTCCAATCTTGACAACGGATCACGAGCGATGGGATTGAGCCCCAAATCCTGACAGTCCACACAGTGTTTCTGTTCATGTGCGAGGCTTGCTGTTGACCGTATGTTTCTATGTGCCCAGTGCAAAGTTTTTTGAAATATCACGAAAGTGAAACTATCTCCAAAAGAGTTACTCAAGGATACCGGCCCTGGCTTTGCTGTGAGCTTGTCTGCTTGTCCTTTCAGTTATATCTTATCATTGTCGGGCCTTACATTCTGATCCACAGCTTTGTTAATGAAGAAAGCTGGCATATTTCAGAATTGAGACATGTTTAACTATGACAAAAAGACATAGCACTAGTGCAAGGCTGGGAAGAGGTTATTCGAAACTTTTTGAATCAAAAAAGCACACAATAGTAGTATAGGCAGCCTGTCGCTCGCTCTTGCCACAGAAGAGTGTTATCTGGCAAATAATTGTTTGTATATCAACTCATTTCAATAGCTTGTGTATAAAGGAAAAAAGAAGTTTAGGTTTTTCTGCATCAAAATTCACGACATCCCATGAATTATTGTTTTTAAGCATAGTAAAGATTCAGTTGAAGTCTAACATCGTGACCGATGTGCTTGTCACTCTAGTTCATCTTTTTAGTGCTAGTTAAACTTTAAGACTCAGCGTCGCTCCCACCAAATGGTGAATAGCTTTGTCCTAGCCTCCACTGGGAATTGAACTCAAGCTCTTATGGCAATGTGCGGTTTAGAGCTGGATGCGTAACCACTGAGCTAAGGTGCAATTTTCGCACTTGGCAATTAGTGCCTGGTTTTGTGTACCATGGAGACACCAAGAGTGGTAGCATCTGCAAATGTTTCAGAGGCCACAGCAGGCAGACGATGCCTTCGTGCGTAAACATTGCGTGCACTTCGGAGTGATCCTTGAAAAGATGGCTGTGTCTGATGTGAAAGCCTGCTGCTGTTTCAGTGAAGAAGTTGCCTGCTGGAAGATCGCTTAAACCTCGCGATACTTTCATTTTGGCACCTATTATGGGTAGTGGCACTTCGCTGCTTACCCAGACGAGGTAACTGGTCTGCAGATGCTACATTAGTGCAAGTGCATGGGCTGCTTCTTTGTAAGGTAGTGATGTCTCAGTTGCCAAGTAGTATGCGACATTGTACCCATAAGTGAAGACTTGCTCTTGCACATATACTATTAAGTTGCACCAGTGCCTGATGGAAACGAAAACTTGCCAGCGAGAATGTGACTGCAGCATATGTGCACCTTGCAACTAGCATTTCTGCATGTGAGGCTAGAATGGCACATCTGTTTGCACTAATCCATCACCTGCAAACCAATCACTTGATCTAAGAGATGAATGACGCTACCTACAGACTAAATGCATTCAGAAATATTGTGTGTATCATTTCCATACTGTAGCCAGCCCTCACACCTACATTTCTGGCCACTGCAATCGATATGCAGGAATCTTCCTTTAAAGCTTACACGGTGTCCATTTTCTTGTTGCCCGAAAAGGAGCGCCGAGGTATTTTTGAACAATAAAGAAAGGTTCCCATCACTGCCACTATAGTGTTTCCAATGAAAATTACTAGAGGAGGCTCTCATGCTCTACAGTGTCTACGAGAGCTGCAAGTATGGTGGTACAGTCAACATGGGAATGATGGTTAGTGCACAAATTTGCCTAAACTTCGTCATTATGACTTCAAATGATTTTGCGACTTTCCAAATTGGTTGTTTTCAACAATATTGTGTTATAAATGCAACAATTCACAATGATTCACAGTGCGCAGAGACTTACTGCCTTCATGCCATTAGAATAGTAGGATTTCTTGAAATTTAAGAAAAAGAAAGCATAATAAAGTAATGACATAAGAACATAAGAAGCCACAAGCACAAAGGTTCAACAAGACAATGCACTACCCATTGTTCCCATGGCAGCTGAACAATAGCAGCACCAGAGTTCTCTCCCGTAATTTGCATAGGAAAATGGCTTCCAACCCCATATATTTCCTTACATTACTTAGAGGAAACTCTGGCGCCAACATCTATGAGAGTTTATTTACAGGCTCTGTGCTATTATAGGAACGATGGCTTATGGGTGTGCGAGGCTTCTGTTGAGTGAGGCTTAACCTAAACTGTGGTTATTGCTGCACAGATAAAGCTTTCTTAAACATAAAATCTTAATAAAAGGCTTTCATTCACCTCTGTAACACCTTTCCATAAAGTTTACTTACCTGCAGCGCATAATCAAGTGACCAAAAGCAAGAACCGACAACGAACTGTCAGAAAGCAAGCGCAAGTCTTGTAGGCTGTCCTCCAACTTTAGTAGCTCGCTTACATTTGCTATGTTTCATGTAGGTATAATTGTACATTCAAGCACAGGTTCTCATGATTGAATAAAACATGTTTTTGTGCAATATTAGGAAAAAACTGCTTTTCACACTCTGTTTTACTAGAAGATGACCCACTGTGACTGATGGAACGTTGCTAGCCAGGCACTCTTTCAAGACGTCCTGGCTCTCTGAGACCAACGCCAACCTGAAGACCCCCACCAACCAGGCATTCCCGTGCGTACAACTGCATTGCAGCCCCAGTTTTCCCTCTAGGTAATATTGTGAGAAACTTTATATTCCACCCCTTTGCAATCCCTCTACACTGCTTCTCAAGCAGAATGATGCAAATCAGACAAGACTCAGGAGCGTTCGGTTTAACAAGACTTTTTCTTCTTTATATTTATGTATGTATATATATATATATGTATATCAGTCTAGACCCTGAAGAGAAATGCAGAGACGTCACACACCAGACATAAACAATGCACAAGGGAAGAACAACTTAATACATGCACAACAGCTCGTTGTCTTTTCACCGATCGACTTGCTGTGCCGGTACAAGAAACAATAAATAGGTTCAGTTCGTTTGTCTTCGAAAGGTGGGAGGCGCAACAGTCGCAGGACGAGGTGCCACGTCTTGTGGGAGAGTGAGAGGCTGGGGCTTTGTGGGGGAGCTTGCATGGAAGCCTCGCAATATTCATGTTGTCAGCTTCTGTACAATTATCTGAAATAGACACAAAGGCATGTCCTTAAGAAAACCAGAAGAGGAAACTCTAATTGGGGAAAAAAAAAGACCAATTGTGCATTGTGCATCAAGAATAAATCCTGCTGGTGTGATAGCAATGTAGCACACAAAAAAAAAAGCAGTGAAATGTGGGCATACAGAGAATACTGCAGCTGCGAAATTGCTTATGCTAGACCAGTGTTTCAGCCAGTGTCTTGAAACAATAGCATGCTTGGTGTTTAAGACTAGCAATAAATAAGGTGTTCAAAACAAGAATGGTTAGGACAATGTGCTGCTCACAACTCTGATTTAATGATGAACAAGCACCAGTTAAATAGTAAAAACACAAGCAAAATGGACTAGTGTTTTCTCAGACCATGGTCTGTGGGCACACAGGGGTTCTTGAAAGACTTCATGGGGGTTCACATAGACCGCCATATAGGGTTAACTAATAAGCATTGCCTAATGAAAAGCGTGCGACGCATCTGACGAGCCATTTGTGAAAACCTACCTAGTCGTGCACCATTCTGCACACTTAAAAGTGAAAACAAGAAATGTTTGTATGGCTGAGTGGGAAGGCAAGACATTTGCTTAACTCACAAGGAAAGCTTGATTTGCAATGAAACACATATATTTACCTGCAAGGTAGGGAGACATCAAAAGTTCAAGGCCAACAGCTATAGACATGGGTCAATAGCCAGGTGACAACAAACTCTGAGCTTAAAAATTAAAAGCATAAGCACCATCTCAATTTTTCTCTTTCTATATTGATGCGATGTGCCAGTGTTTACATGAACTGCACAAGGCATCTTTCCCCTCTTGATTTACCTTCATCTGGCGCATTAATGTGTGCTTCACCTTCTCATCACATCACCTCATTCGCACAGATGTGGCATGCTAAAAAGGCAGTTCAATGCATCACTGTTGCATTCATGTAAATGTGGCACATGCCAAAGGGGCCCGAGATTTAAATCTTGCAAATTAAAAATTCTGAACCAGCACTTTCCATTATCACTGCGCAATCTTCCAGTTGCCATCAATGCTGTGCATCAATTTGAGTTGGGGAAGAAACTACAACAGACCACTGCTGTAAAATTGCAATTTCTTCCCAGCCCAGCCTAACATTGTGATGCTGGTGAAGGCACTACGGTATGCACACACATTAGTTCAGCTTATAATTTCCTATGTCAGCTACCATGCTTGGACTACAAATTCCTTTGGATGCCTGCAACCCACAATCTTTCTTTTTTTTTTCGTGCATGTACATTGAACAAGAAAGAACAGGTAGAAGCTCACCAAGAGAGAATCACGGTCTGCTCAGGAGGCGATGAAGATGTGGAGGATGTGCGCGCCCTCTTGCGGCGCTCAGGGTCCGATTCATAGCCCGGCTGTGGGTCAGGCTGGGCGTCTCGTAGGTCGGCGTAGTGCTCGGGCAAAAACTGCTGGACCAGGGCGTCAAAGTCCCGCTCCAGGGTTCGTGCCTGTTGACACACCTGAGACTCCTTCTGCAAGCAGAGAGGGAAGAGACACTCGTCAGCATTCATGCAAAGCCAGCCACAAGTATAACATGCAAATAAAGGAGCAGACACTTCCATAAGCCAGGAATCCAGATACATGGCAAGTTGAAAAGTTCAATGTGCTACTTAAAATAAAAGAAAGAAAAGGATCAGCAGAAAGAAAGCAAAAAAATATATATTAGCAACATCCCATGCATTTTCTTTTGTTTAACTCTAGTCTTACTGGGATGTTTTACACGTGCATTGGACTTTTCAGCATGCACAAGAGGCCCAAACTGCCCAGTCTTTAAACAGTAAATTGTAGTTGACCATTGGTAATAAGATTCATTATAGTACTGCTTATTGCCTTGCTTTTTGCAAGTAGGTGGTAACCCCTATGTGCAAGCCTGACCTCCGAGAAGAAGTGGGGTTATCTGAGTGAACATTGATTTGAGGGTATGAGCACACTGACTCTTCGCCCCAAACCGCCCACCCCTTTCTTTCATGTAGGGTAGCTAACAGGGCACGACCATGGTTAACCTCTCGATCTTTCCCTCTTCATATTCCAAACCTCTCTTTGATAATGCCAACATAGCTGCTACGAGACCCCATCCATCACAGGCTCTGTGAACTGTGGAAGAACTGTGTGGCCCCTTGAGCAACAACCTTTTCTGCAACTAAGCAATCTTTAAAAATAATATGTACTATGAGGTTCCCAGAAGGGTCATTCAATATTCCAGATTGACTAAATGTCAACCTTCAGTGTCCCTTTAAGTGCATTATCATAAGCTGATTGAATGGCGACAACTCACTTGTAAGTCACTAGTTTGTGACATTTTCCAGTACCCTCGCTCAGTTTTACCTGACCTTGCTAGCATAATTATATGAATCTTCGAGTGCCAAGAGCACTGCGAAGCATGTGCATTAAAAACACTGTTAAAAGGCTCTGCTGAAACTTGCTATGTAGCAATCTATGGCAACCAGCATTGCTTTTTACACAAGTGCAGCAACAAGGCAACAAGACAGGCACTGCCAGCAGCCATGTGCACAAGGCACTTCTAACATGAAGAAGCTGATCTGCTGTTGTGAAAACCTGCTCGCCTTTTAAAGGGGCCTTGAACTACTTTTTATCGAAGTGGAGAAAGGCATTTGAAGTGAAAATAAGCTATTTCAGAAACACCCTGCTGCAAAAAGTACCTCAATGCATTCAGCAGAAGCAGAGTTATTGGCACTCAAACGCAGCCTCCCCTGTGCTCGGGTTCCTTCTTCAATGTCTTACACTGCGAAAGCTACAGCGGAGTGGAGTGTGCCCACAATGCTCGCCTTCTAAATGTCACTAGAGCGTGCAGTTCAAATTTAATTTTGGATGTCAATGTAGATGCCACAACTTCCAATTTTGGTGCCTACAATGCCCTAAATGCAAGCCAAACATGGTTGTCCTCAACGAGCTGTGGTGCGCTTAGCCAGTGGACTCGTGAAACCACTCCGTGGTGGCCGCGGTATCTACGCTACACAGCCGACTGCAGCTACCAATAAGCAGCCGCATATGGGAATCCACTTTATTACGAAATAAAGCATCCAGAAGAGAATGAGGAGCAGGCTTCAGTTGAAAAGAGCATTTGAGAGAAAGGTGACTGCGCTCCGCTTGCGAGCTCCACACACCCCGTATGACAGCAAAACTTGACCGAGGTGTTCACTGCAGCGTATCCTACCCATGGATTATGTTATTTCACCAAGCCCGAGCGGTTGTTCAGGGCCCCTTTAAGATGGTTTATTTAATGCTTCAGTAAATGATGAGGCTATTGGGCTAACTGGGACCACTCATGGCTGCTCTAAAAGTGCTCTCAAGAGGGTTTGCACAAGCTTCAGTGTTGCTCCCAAGACAAGCCACTGTGTTTTTGCATCCTTCAATTCGTGCCAAAGGCAAACACTAATGTATAACTAAATATTAACATGAATTCATATTTGTCACGTTAAAAATGCTACTGAAGTTTGTAACTATGTTCAGCAGTGCCCTCAAACACATGCTTTGGCTTCAGTCACAGAAAGTCATCCACTAGTGCTAGAAGTTTAGTTCATGAGGTGCAACACTCCTGGGGCCAGATTTTTTCATGGTTATTTTCCTGATCTATTCTTTCCACATACCCGCCAAAATGGCTCAGGGCTGCGCATTTTGCTTCTGAGTGCGAGATTGCAAAGTTCTATCCCAGGCTGCTACAGCCACATAGTGGGGTTAGGCCATGGCAGACACCCCAAAATGGTGCCTGTGTTGCCTATGTGTTACTTTGGGACATTAAAATCAATCTCTTGGCTTTTTGTTACAAGACTGTACATGCCATTCCACACTGTTTTCACTGGAATAGGCAACTCAGTACAAATGTCAATGACATGTGCTATGTCACGTGCCATTTCTCCTCGAAGCATCCAATCAGTACGAGGGGTGCTTTGTAATGATCATTTTTCTCAGGTCCTCTCCCTTTCTCTTTATTTTTTGTGCCAAATGGCTGATCCTGGGGGAAATATCTGCAGTTTCCTACAGCTCTGAATTCATTTACAGTGACAGCAGTTACTCCTCTGACTACTCCCGATGCCCCCAGCTTTGTGCAATGCTCCTGCAATCTTGTGCAAAGATGCTTAAGAGCATGTGCGTGCAGCAATGATGATTACAGAATGATGACAACTGCATGACAGCACTTCATTCATTGACATTCAAGGCAGCGAAGAGCCATGTTTGGTTGAAGAGACTGATTTGGGGCTTATGAGGGCACAAGTTCTTGCAACCAAGGCCAGTGCAGGACACATTATTGTGTTATGGTAGCAATGAACACAACACAACCACCCCGACTGACTTCAGTCGCTGCCGCAAGTGAAATGATGTGCATGTGCAAGAGAAGTGATTTTAAGCAAGCATCAAGGACATCCTGGGACAAACACCAGTCCACGCTGATGATGTCCTTTAAGGACCATGTTGTCTGGCGACGGTCTATGGTTAAAGAGACACTTCACTCACCCCAGAGTTTTGTGTGTCAAGCTTCCATAGTGGCCACACTTAGCCCGATATTTTTTCTCATTGCACACTTCCCGATATAACCTTATAGTCATTGTTTAAGTATACTAGTCTGCTCTGTACAATGACAATTGCACTAAGTGGCCAATCTTGGTGAAAATGGCAAGTGACGACAAGTGTGAGCCAGTGATTAAACGCAAAAGGAACAGACTGGGGAAAGGATAATTGCAATATTTAGCCCTTGGGTTCAATCTGGTGCGCACTACTGTTCTACTTGGTATGCACTACTGTGCACACAAACCACTTGCATTACACTACTCAATGTGAAGAGCACAATCCAGATCTGCTAAAATTATTACTCCTGATCTCATTGCTTTCAAAGTGCATGTATCATGCAAGTTCGCCACTACAGATGACTTAGCACTATATTTTATTGGAGTGCAAACAACAAATTTTGGGGCTACAACCTTTAAAAAATCATTTGCACCCCTTTGGAGACTGCAGTACTAAATGCATGGCGGACAACTATTATTAATCGACCCGACATAGTATCGCCTGTAACGTACCTGCCAGGAATTGGCGACCACTTGCTTCTACAGTTTGATATTAAACTAGACCGCCGGAAAACTAACAAGAAGAAATAATAATATGAGACTACTACAGAACAAATTATCAGGCCATAAACAATGCATTATCTTCATTTATCGACGTTTTCCTTGATGGCTCTGACCACCGTAGTGTACAAACTAATTGGAACATGTTCACAGCTATAGTCACCCATCTAAATGAACAGTACATTTCTCAAAGCACCATTACAAATCACACAAACTCTCCCTGGTAAAATAATCACATTTAATCACAAATAATCACAGGAAGTGCTTCTACTGCATTGCAAAGCTTTCACCCACAAGTGAACGCTGGGCATCGTATACTGCGGCATCAGACCCATATGTGCAAGCGCTCAAAGACGCAAAAAAGCACTTCCATTCACATATTCTGCCTTCAATGCTTACCACAAATGTTAAAACATTTTGGTGTGCAATTATTCCTTCGACTGACAACAGCCTTGTCTTAACCGACTCTTCTGGTGTTCCAATTCCTCCCGACCTTTCTGCCACCATACTAAAGCATACATTTTCAAAAAGTTTCACAGCCACATCTAGCAGTACACAGCACTTTAACTATGTTAACATGCCCTCCATAACTGTTGCTCCATCCGGTATCAGTAAGCTTATTGATAGACTATGCATTCATTCTGCTCCTGGATACGATTGTATTAACTCAAAATTATTAAAAAACACTTCAGATTATTCTTCCATCATACTATCCAAACTTTTCCAGCAATTGCTTGACCATAATACGCTACCTAATGAGTGGAAAATAGGCAAGGTGATTCCAATGTTTAAATCCGGCAGCAAAGCATCCCCTAATAATTATTGTTCAATCTCTCTCACCAGTACATGCTGTAAAATGCTCCAACATTATTTTTACCAACCTGGTTAATTTTCTTGAATTGAACTCATTTTTTACATCAACACAACACGGTTTTCGGAAATCTTACTCCTGTGAAACCCAATCAATATTGTTTACACATGCACTACACCATATTCTTGACCAATCGTCACTAGCTGACTGTATATTCTTAGATTTTTCAAAAGCATTCGATAAGGTGTGTCACAAACTATTGCTTCACAAACTAAAACAACTTAACAATGACGGTCACCTTTTGAAATGGACTGAGTGTTTTATTCTCAACCGCTCGCAATTTGTTTGTGCTAACGGCATTAACTCGGTTTTACAGAGGTCCGTTCAGGTGTTCTACAGGGTTCCGTTCTTAAACCCCTATCGTTCCTAATTTACATTAATGATCTTCCCTCGCTTATCAACTCCCATATCTATCTGTTCGCTGATGATTGCATCATTTTCAAAGAAATTAGCAATGCTAACGATATTGAATTACTTCAGTCTGACCTTGCCGCTATAGGGAACTGGTGCAATGAATGGTTAATGGAGCTAAATATTAACAAATGCAAAGTCATGCGTGTGTCTAGGAAAACATCTACCATACCGTCGTACTACGTTGACAACATGTTGTTGGAATCAGTTTCTTCATATAAATATCTTGGTGTTAACATCACTTCTAACCTCAGCTGGTCTCTTCATGCTGAGAACATAATTAAAAACGCTAATCCCATGCTTGGCTACCTACGTTGCAACTTTTTCAACGTACCTACTAATTTGAAACTTTTGTTATATAAAACTTTAATACAACCCAAACTCGAATACGCGACTCCGTTATGGGACCCTACTCATGAAAATCTAATCTCTGATCTCAAGATGGTTCAAAATAACTCTGTACGTTTTATTCTTGCTAACTACAACAGCAAAGCGAGTATAACTAACATGAAATCTAATCTTTGCCTCCCATCGCTGGCATCTCGAAGAAAAGTGTTTCGTATTGCCCACTTCCACAAGTTGTACAACCATCATACTATAAGAGATCACCTCATCCCCCAACCATCTTATGTATCCCGTCGCATTGATCATCAGGACAAAGGCGGCCTTTTGTCATCCAACAAGTTTCTTACAATCATTCCTGCTGAGAACCTCGCATGACTATACCATCTTCCCATTAAAGTTGTAGGCCTTACTAATTATGAACAGTTCCGTGAAGCCTTAGCTAATATTGTATATACAGGTGCCGTTTAAACACTCATGCAACCAACTGTGTTTTTTTAATTGTTTTGTATTTACCACTACCCCTCTGTAATGCGCTTGGCCCTGAGGGGTATATTAAATGAAATGAAAAAAATTACTTTATCGCAAAATGCCCAGCATCTAGAGCTTGCTTACTACTGTAGTATTGATGGCAAATATTTTATCATTTTTCACTTGCGTCTAGTTTTGGGCAAAACTGATTTAAAAACAAGAAAAACAGTCACCAAGTTATGTTTTTAAAGCTCGATTTTTCAGAACATTGCTTATGTGTAATAACCCGCACAGCAGTGACCCCAACTTATGGAACCAATCTATAAATGGGGGCAACCAAAAATTTTGGTTGTCGCCACATATTTATCTCATGAGTTTCGTAAACATTTCTGCTTGTCTAAGCACCAGTCATTCTTGCTGTGAACACGGAAAAGAGTGCCCACTCACAGCACCCTTACAAAACAGTCTGCAAAATTGAATAAACTGCCAGTAATCAAACAAGTTTTATTTTCAACAAAATCTAGCATTTTACAGGTTTTACTAGTTATTTTTATTTTATTTCCCTCCTCATTTTATGGCTGGCATCTGTAAACACCGCATGCACTAGCATGGCATGAATGACACCATTTGACCATGTCTACCACGTAATTCTTAAACTTCGACTTCCTGCTAAAATGAACCCTGCATACAATGTGAACTGTGACTTTGTGATGTTGCAGAATTTATGTGAGCCAGCAGCTGATAGACTGCTGAACCCAACGGTCAATGGCTGCACACTCGCAATTTCTACAGGTATGACACTCTTCGTCAACTCACATTTAGACTTTAAAATTGAAACATTTTTCATCTAGTTCTCCTTAGTTGTGTTTGGCAGATGCAATCCTCATAGCCATGAGACACGTGTGCTGTAGCTCGTGTGACAAAGAAAATTCATGTCCACACTGGCACGAAAAAAGAAAAAAAATCGCAAGAACAACCATCTAGGTACGGGAAGTTGATGGGCTGGATGCCCAACACAATATATTCATAAAGGCCTATGACAGTGTGTTGCAGCTTTTTCATTTCATGGGAGTATGCACATTATGTTTTTTCTGATAAGCAGAGAGCATCTACGGATGCCACTTCACTGCAACCCAACAATGGCAAATGAGATTACACCAAAAATTAAAAGAAGACTTCACGTGCCCGTGTGCATCTTAGCTGGCTCAGCTGCCTGCAGAAAGCAAGCTTAGCATGTTGGTGCACTTGCCTGTTAAATTTGGGTATATCACGAAGTGCATGAATACTGCTCTGGCACAATGCTAATTTGTGAATGACAATGTCATGAGCACACTTTCTTGGTAACACATTACTTGCAGTGGTCTTCACTAATGGTAGGAACAGTGAACTAAAAATCACTAAACAGCTGCTTGATTAGCGGCATTAGAGCGAGGCATATGTTGTAAATGTAAAATTGAAGCCAGCCAATACGCAAAGAATGCCCATTTGTAAGAAATCTCAAACAGGTATTCAAAATGAGCAGCAAAACATATGGTTGCACCAGATTTTAGTATACAGCTGCTGTACACAGCAAAAGAAGAAGGAGACTTATGTGAAAATATTTGGTGGAACACTAATGCATTTGTCTGCACATTTAGAGGCCATATTTTTCATGAGTAGTGCTTGCCAAAGAGGTTTACCTAATTTAGGAGAAAGGGAGGTGGGAAGGCCTCTAGCACATGGGTATTATTTGTATTTAGGCTGGCTTCACATTTGCAATTACCACATGTGCTCTAAAGCTGACAAACCAGAATGCTATTTAATTTTAGTCAATTATTTCATCTATCATCATTCCGAGATAAGTCTTCATGCCCACCACTGTGAATGATAAGTTACCAAATAAATTTATATATCTTAATCTCCTCAAAGCTGTGTCTATTAACCACCTATGGACTTTCTTCAGACATTTTTTACGCACTGCTTTGATCACATATTTCATGAACAAAAAACGATAGACACTGTCTATATCGCTGACTGCAGATGCATTCAGGCAAGTCAAGAGCCCATCGTAGCTATTGTAAAAAGTACTTGACGCATAGAGGAATGCGCACTGCAGGCTTGGTGCTGCCACCTTTTCCTGCGCCTTTAATGCAAACATACCATTTTCACAACCCTTAGCTTTAGTACATGCGACAGCTGAATTGTGCTGTTGACTTGCACAATCCAATTCAATGACACATATGCTGTACTAGTCCTGGGAAATACCTAATTTCACCTCAATATTTACTATAGACAAGAAGCAGGAAAAATTACCATTATCATAAACTTGGCAACCAAGAATGGCTTGTGACCTTTGGGCATATTTATACATGACCATATGGATACCTATGTATACACTGGCTGCATAAGTTACCAGCAAATACCATGCAGCTAAAGCAAAAGGTTAAATTTTTGGCAATACAAGTGACCAGGCAGGCAAGTTAATGCTGTGAATACAGTGGTAGCATTTGCAAAGACAAAAATAAAATATGTGGCGCTACCTGTGTTTAAGAATATATCTTCATTCTTAATGGCCTACTAAACGAGTATGTTGCTAAGTTCTAGATTCAGGTCACCTTTTGCATGACGGAATTCCATGAGTAAAATGTAACAGTACCTACTGAAGCCATGTCCTGTTGAACTGGGCCTTGTTTTAACGTCCTGAAGAGCAACAAATCTTGCAACATTTTTGCTTCACACTGCTTGCATAAAGTTACATCTGTCGTGCACCGACTACCATTTCTGCAAATCTCCTAATCTCATCACACCACCTAACTTTCTGACATCACTGACTGTCTCCACTCCTTGGCATCCATTCTGTCAGTCTAGCAGACCACCATCTGCTCTAGTAATCACATGACCTACACAATTCCACTTCCTTCTCTTACTAGCCTCAACTAGATGGATGTTAAGAGATGCCTTAACCTAACTCATACCACCATCGTCCAACTGCCTCCTTAATGCATGCACCATTATGCATTCCATTGCTTGTTGAGATGTTCCTTAGTTCCCTCTCCAGCTTCTTTGTCATCCCCCAAACTTCTGGCACATAGCGCTACTCATCAAGTCATACTGTGACATTTAAGAGGCCTAATAATGTAAATGGCTGCTAAAAATGCACAGGCAAAACAAAAGAACAAAGTAGAAAGCAATGGCAAAAAAATACATAAAGGAAAATGAGAAAATGTGACTTTTGACAGCAGCTGGTAACATGTCACCTGGATTGAGACAATAGCAACAAACACGACATCGAGTTTAAGCAGCATTACTTAAAACAGCTCTCCAGTCTGATCTTTCGTACCAATTAATGTGCACAGTTTGTACCTAGCAAATAAGAATTGGCTAGCTGCCCAGTCACAAAGTCGGCATAAAATGAAGTTTAACTTAAGGGGCCCCTCACCAGCCCACATAGCAATTTGGTTATATGCTGGAAGTTGTTACGTGCCCTCTGAGGAACGTTATACCGCAAGTATTTTTCAAATTGGTGCATTACTAGTCGGGAGAGAAATATTTCGGTGCCACGAACCCATGCTTTCATGAGGCAAGCATCACCGCCAACACAGACACTTCCTCCGCATGCCTCCGTCTAGCCTCCACATGTGAAATTCCTTACCTGCATTCTCCAATACTGGAGCTGGAGGATTACGTGATATTATGTGATGCCCCCCCCCCCTTTTTTTCGGAAGGCGAATTCAGACAGAAGGTCATAGGATGTGCAATGAAAACAAAATACTGTTGATTTCAAAAGGACAATGCAATAATCCGCTTTTATTCGGAAGGTTTGCCCATGCTCTAAATGAAATTTGCTAAGCTCCCTGGAAGTGCAAGATTGCAGCTACTGCTTGCAGAATCTGCATGCAAACAAAACCATGCTATCTTGGTGTAGCCAAGAAAATTAGGTTCAAACAAAATCAGTATTTTCTGGTTTAATCATAAATTGAAGGCCTTTATATCTGAATTTCACATATTCATTTCTGGCCTGTCACCTTTCTTGCAAAAGCACACCAAAAGATGTCTCAGCTGATGTTACAAAAGCTTAACAGTAAATTTCTGCCTCTATCCCCTGTTATTAGTTCATTACTTCACCTTGACCATCTCCTTAGTTTATGTAATAAATGTGGGCCTATAAATAAAAAAACAGCCTGTGGCAACAACGGTCCACTATTTATCTTCACCACACTGATCAAACCATTACAAATTGATTTTACTTACTGTGAATGCCTTGTAGATATTGCCTTTATTCCATATGTTATAATCATCGATTGCCTTCTGTATTTGTAATGAGATCAGAGAAGTGGCAAGAAGAAAAAAGGGTGCATTTAAAGTACCTCATTCAAATGTCATTTAAGACATTAAAAATCAATTACTACATGATGCACCCATTGCATAAGCACATATCCTAAATTATGTGGTTCAGCCAACTTAAAACAATCCCAGTTAAAATTAATGTCGCAAACTGGGCTAGTTGGCACATATTTGAAAAGGCGGCAGGGCAAAAAGACACGGACAAAGACGAAACGACAAGGACAAGTGCTGAACTTCTATCAACATCATTCACAAAATCATTCACAAAAATGTTGGAAGTTCAGAGCCCATCCTTGTCATCTCGTTTCCGTACGTGCCATATTGTGCTGCCACCTTTTCCTAGTTTTCCCAGTTACAATGAATGCTCGGTTAAACCGTATGAAGACACCACGATTGTCAGAACCTGAATCCAGTTAACATGCACAGGTTATACGCCTGGCTCCCACCAAGGGCAGGTTGTCTTTTTTTCCCCTTTCACTTTAATTTTCCTTAGAACATGTACATTTCTACAAAAAGAATTTAATTTACACAATGCTTTCTTCATTGTCTACATTCATTGTCTACAGGGTTTACGTGGCTGTCACAGTGTTTATAAGGTTATACCAACAATGTACTATGGCCATCACGTAAATAACTAGGACTGTTTGCTAGATGAATCTTCAAGAACATTGCTCATGCATGTTGCCCACAAAAACCAAATTGCATGGCTGGTAAGTCGGCACTCAACTTGCATTATAATGTCTGCACAGAGCTTCGCTCATAGTGCCAGTGGCTATAAAGATGTAGTGCTAGATGCTCTGCTTATTTCGTACCGCAGGAAACGATCACAATGAGCAAGATGATGAGGAGACTTTCGTCAATTAGGCAATGGTGGGGCCCTTACGCTACAACAAGCCTTCTGGTCCTGCCTACAACAGATTTCGAGGCTGAAAGTGACAGTGATCACTGGTACTTTACCTAGGACACTTTAATTGGCCTCCATTTTTGTTCTCATATGTTAATAAGGCAACTGCTGCAACAAGAACGTGTACCACATATGGATTATGTAATAGGAGATTTTTACTTTAAGTCAAACCTGATTTTGCAAAAATACTTGGTGAAGACTGTATTCTGAAAATTAGGGTACATACTGGCTTCATGTACCATAGTATGTACTGTGTGCGTGTGTGTGCGTGCATGTGTGTGTGTGTGTGTTATTTTTCTCATAGTTCATGGCTCTTGCACTTTGACTGCACGCTAATAGCATTACATAAGACAAATTACAGTTTCTTTTAATCTGTGCTTTCTAAAAACCTGTCAGCTCCTGTTTGTTGCGAAATACATACAGAGTTCAAACTTTTTTCGCATCGAACTGTTACGGTGCTGCTAAAACGGCAACCTCCTGATCACAGAAAATACACACACATGCACAGAACAATAGCAGGACAGAGCTGCAAGCAATGCATCTAACAGAAAGTGCAACATGGTGCATCAGAAAGGAGAAGTACTAAAGTGTATAGATTTGAGACAAACAGGAGTACAAGGAAAGGACAGTCTGGGAAGAATGGAAAGTGGAAAGCCAGAGGCGTCAGGTGGAGGAAGCCATGACTAGAGCTGTGTGAACAGTATGACTGCGAAACCAAAGTGCCACATGGCTGCTGCAAAATATAATAGTATCATGAAACTATATTTACTTTGTAAAAAGTTATTAATGTTGGAAAAAATCCAAGACACACTGCTTCTAGCCAAGCAACATTTAGATTGTGCATGTTCCCTTTTGATAGCATCAGCCCCTCCAAAGAACTGACGCTTCGAATGGGTAACACAAAAGAGCATAACCACAACCAGACTCTTAAGCTATGTAACCCATGCCTGGTGCACAACACATGCTGTCAAATGATCAGTCTTGGAGGTCTGTGTTCATCAGCTTCAGTTTCATGGCGCACAGGCGAATTAACCAAGTACTGAACACACACTTCCCATCTGAATAGATAAACGAACTAACGAACTCTTTGACATTTGTGATCTTGGCATTCACACAGCTCTAGTGTTTAGAAAAGCCATAATCAGGGCTAGTTCATAAATATTACAGGAAAACAATGTTCCGTTGCAAATATTTGCATTACAAAGGCCCACAAGGTTTAGGAGGAATACGTGTATAGTTAAGAGCAGACCATCATGGTGTCTACTTCCAACTTTTACGCACAAAGTGTAGCTGTACAATCACAAACCAGCAGAGTGAATCTCTTGTCCTCACCATTTTTGGCACACTAGGCATCAAGTACAGTGTTCTAGAAATATACAACAGTAATAACAAAAGTAAATGCTACATGGCCTCACTGCACAAATGGACTTCCAGCCACGGATTGAGATGTTTCACCTGATAGGTACTTCAACTTATTTGTGGGGTTTCGCCCTTAGAAGGGAATTTATACATCGGATTTTAAGGGTGCGATCTTGTACGCGTTCCAAAATAGAACGGAGGCGGTCCGTTCCACCGAGCCGCACACGCCTGGTCAGTTTGAACGGTGTCGAACGCCATGACGTCAATTGTGAAGTGATATCTGCTGTCAATCATTCCGTGTTGTCTGCTATCGGACGAACGCAACGGAACGGATCGCCAATTTCGCGACGGAAAGAACGGACCGCCTCCGTTCGAGTTTGGAACGCGTACAAGATTGCACCCTAAATGTCAAAACCAGAATCTGATTATGAGACACGCCGTAGCAGGGGTCTCTGGATTAATTTTGGCCATCTGGGGTTCTTCAAAAGGCACCTAAATCTAAATACACGAGAGCTTTTGCATTTTGCCCTCATCAAAATGCAGCTACTGTGACTGGGATCGAAGCTGTGGCCTCCAGCTCAGCAGCACATCGCCAAGGAAACTAAGCTACCGAGCATGTTTGACACCCTCATGCAATAGCATGCTTTAAACATTGAAAAGTTCAGAGTCGCAGGTAACAACGCCCAGCGACAGCATTGAACTAAGGAATGTCCTCTTTCTTTTGGCCTCAGCACCTTCCAACTAAAAAGGCTCTTGCTTTCGTTACTATGTAAATGCCTAGAACACTGTACCATCAAGGAGTGAACCAGCTGACAGTCTGCACTTAATTGCACGTGTGTGTCCTTCAAGCCATGGGCACTCTTTCTCATTAAAATTTTTGCAGACAACAGATGTCGCATTCCAGTGCCAAGGGTCGTCTAAATTATGACCAAAGGGCATAAGTAAAAGGCACGCCGTTGACTGGCACTGTGAGAAGCCAGCCTCCGCCTCACCCGCTCTCAACACCAGAGTTAAGGGAAGAAGCACGCTCACCCCAGACTTGACCTTGGGAGAGAGGGAAGAAAAAAAGGAGGGGGACACAAGGGGACCCCTTGAACACAAAAACAAAAAAATTGACAGGTGCACGTGCGTGTGATAAGCAAAGACACACACGCACACTGTGCTACAACATTGCTAATGCATGCAAAAATGAGCACAGCATGAAAGACAAGAACACAGAAATAAATACAAACACTGCACTCCCTTCTGTCTTTTAGTCTTTCACGTTGCACTCATTCTTTTTATGAATCGCCAACTCACCCAAGCTTCCACCCTTGTCAAACAAAAAGAAAAGGGCAGGATGCCTAGAGGCATGCGATGCAACAAGTGAACTGTGCTGGCTGGTATTAGATGCTGCAACCTTCAGTTTCGTGCTTTTGTCGTGCTTTTATTTTTGCCATAGGACTGACGTGATAGCAGGGCTGCTTTTTTTTTAAAAAAAGACTGTACAGCCTAAAAGGAACATTTACCGGGGGCAGGGGGGGGGGGGGGGGGACACCCTGTATGTCTAGGTGTTCAGCTTAGGTGCACAATATCAATGCAGCCTCTATGGCGAGGAGTCGATCTCACAGCCTTGAACTCAACAACAGAATTCCATGGCTACTATGCCACCGCGGTAGAAAGAAATTGCAGAAATATTATGGTACTTTGCAATCCTTTCCATGAAGGCAGGCCTACCACCAAAAAGCCTGCGAAGGACTAGATAGGCTTGACATTTGGACTGTACTGACTTTACAGCCAGATGTCTATAGTGCCTTGCCAAGATGAAGTTCAGGGATCTCTTAAGAACGTCAAGGAATTAAAAGTGTCTTGAAAGTATTGAAAATGGGGCTGACCTCAGGGTTTCTATCTTGAGCTTCTAGTACCACTTCAAATCCTGTATAATGTAATTGACAACTTTCTACCTTGCACATCCATTTTGGCCTCTGCTTTCCACATGAGCTTTCAAGCTACAGCAGCACTCTGGCATTTGAGTACACGCCCACACAGTGCAATACATTTGTTCTATTAAAAATAAATTGTTTTTCCCACTACGACTGCAAGGTTGTGCACAATGCTTACAAATTGATGCTCTGTGAACAATGAAGAAAAAGGGAGACCTGTAGGGAAGGCATCACGTGGCAATTCTATAATCCAGAAGTGTAGACACATTAACTCAATATTACCCACATGTTCCCACTTCGTGCTACAACTTTCAGACAACCTTTAAGAATTACAATAGGTTTTTCATTCTTATTTTCTCTTTCACTTCACTATATGGAAAGTAACAAAATCATTCACCAACTTGTGTCATCAGATCAGCATCTCTAGAAGTAAAAATTTACAATTTACAATGACATACCTAATTACTTTTGACTGATAAGGATCCTAACAATAACTGAAAAATGATGTCCTAGTGTACACAACAGTTAATATTCAATTCATGTGCACTACCAGTTATGCATTAAATGGATGTAACACTGTCCAGTACCGCTTTAGAGGCACAATAAAGCCTTAATACATGTTATAGAGGACAGCACACTACAGGCAAATAATGTACAAGTTTCAGCCATGAAAGCTGATCTGAAAATTCCTGATTTTCATTTTACGGCTTTTTACACAAAATTGGGCGATAGGAACATTAGTGATTATGTTTAGCCTTCTGTCCACAAAATTTGCTATGCAATGAACTACAATCATAACATGAGACAAGCATCTAGGAAAATACTAATGTCTCACAAATAACACAGCGGGTGCAGACACCCCTCTCTCTCTCTCTCTACTGTGCACAACCTTGCATCTTTCACTGTACAATGCAGGGCAAAACGGTTCTAAAGGCATGCAAAGCAAATCTGTTTACAGCACATCCAAAAAAAAAAGCCAAGCTGAATACATGCACTTTTGCAGAAGGAAGCAGAAAAGCAGGTTAAGCAATGTTAGAAGATAGCAGCCTCATTCAATGGGAAGAAGTGTATGTAAGAGTGCTTTAAGGATTCGGCAAGTTCATTTCAGTTGTATACATCTCGAAACGAAAGGCACGGTTGGAAGAGTTATCGAATGGTACTCTGCTTATGAAAGCATAATCAAGTATGAGCTAGCAAAAATTAATGTCCCTCTGCTTTCAAGGAACCATGTAAGTAAGGATGTACAAATAAAGTGCAACTGTTCCTTGTGCCTTGCTTGTGGTCATTTCACAGCGCAATAAATAAAGAAAGTGTTAAATCTCTGGAATGGCACAAGTCGGAACATTTGGAATGCTGAAACAGTACAACAAGCATCAAGGAACCTTGGAGTGCACTAGATCTGAGGGATAATAAACAAGGCTGCGCAAACAATTCAGATTATCGGGAAACTTTTTCTAGAGGGGGCCTTCCAACAGATTTCAAGAATTCTGCCAAATATGTATGTTGCACTAAAGGATATAGCCTCAGACGTCCTTTTCATACAAAGGATTTTGAACATGTCTTGTAGAAACAGAGTTACTGGTAATCAAATGCTGCCTTTGCAGCCTTCCTCTCCTTTTCCTCATTCTCACCGTGGTCAAAGCTGTTCTACTGTACTTGCTCCACCCATCATAAGATCACAAGATTTGATACCAATGTGGCCTCCAGGATCAGATAATGTGACACACCAATCTAGGAAGCCATAAAACTGTACTTCTTTACCCACAGTAGTCACAGTTGTTTTCCAATCTTTCCCGAATCAATGCTTAGTCATAATGTCTAGGGAAACCCAGCTAATAGCCACACCATTGTGTTTATTTGAGTATAATTTAGTAAATATGGTAAGTGGTGGAGATTTCAGGATGCTGAAGGTTTCGCCATAGATTTTTGAGCGAACTTGTCGGCCCCCAGTGATATGTACATACTGAAATATTTGGTTTGGACATTCAGACAACATTGGATAATGATTAAGCAAGTTTATTTACCATGTTTTGACTATTATGGGGCTCCCTTATAGTTCATAGTGACGATTCGTGCAAACCACTACAGACACGAAGTAATTGGCAACAACTGCTAAAAAAAAACGGCCAACCTCAACCATAGGCACAATGTCGTCAAGAGTGGTGCAAAGCATTTGAGCGACTGTTTCAGTGGTGCCCATAATTCTGGTCTCAATAGCACATGCAGCAGCCTTATTAGTGTATTTTTAATGAAGAGATTACGATGACTCACAACAATACAAGCTTCAACATATTCAAATACTGGTTAATGAAACAAGCCTGGAAATTTTGGTTGGTCAACTATGTTTTCAATGAATTTTGAAGCTCCAGAATCCTAACAATGGTTTCAGGGAACTTGGTAAATTCAAAATTTTAGAGATAGCAATGCAGCCAAAAAATGTTCAGTAGAGAGGACACTCATAAGACATGAATAGTCAAAGTGTTCATGCATGATATTCAGGCTAATGTGCATCTTGAAATGTGACTGGGATGGCTTCCATAATCTATTTATGACTCAAATACTGTACCACAGGCATGCTCGCACTGGGACTTCTCTCTTCTTTTGAAGGTATCCATTAGCTTTATCAAATACGACTTAATATAACGAGGCATAAAATGATTTTGTATCTATATCTGTTCATATAATTTATAGTTATGTTGCGGAAAATGTATTTTATTCAATTTCATATTATTCAAACAAACATGGTATATGGTTCCTAGGAGTTTGAACTAGCGCAAGTCGCCTGCACACTCAAATGCCCATTTGTAAGTGGTGCAATGAATCAAACTGCATTACACAGCAAACGTGCAGCTGGGAAAAAGGGTTCTTACTAAATTCTGCAGCAGTGCTGTGCTTAACATATATAGCAAGACTGTACACTCACATTTAACCCACAACAATGATCGCACCAAGCACCCGTGCTTAAGTGACCAAATGCTTGTGTGACAGAAAAAAAGCTGCTGAAGGGTACCTCAACCAAAAGGGCTGCTTTGGACAGAAACGGAAACGAAGAAAGTCAAGAAGGAGTTCCTGTCACTAACAGAGCGAGCATTACTCGTGGTGGAAAAGAACCACCTGACTGACAAAGTATCCTCCCCACTCTACAAAAAAAAAAAAAAAATAATAATAAAGGAAAGAGAGAGAAAGAGAGAGAAAGAGAAAGAGAGAAGTACTATCTTTAATTTAATGTTCCTTGACGCCTAGTGACAGTACATGGGAAGATAATTGCGCCTGCAAATTTATGTTTATGCATTGGAGCTGTCAGTAATACCTTAGTGAGAATGGGTACATACACATTCAATGTGGAAATGGCCCCTCTTTGTGGTCCTTCACCACCATATTATCTAAAGGCCTCCAGCAACTAAATTTCCTTCTGTCTAAATTCGTTATAAATGATTAGTATCTACTACTTAAGCAATTTTGGCGAAGTTGCAAAGCTAGTAAATGTCTAATTTTCTTATTAATTTTACAGCCTTTATATAGCATTTAAGCAGACGAAGCATGCACCTGGTGATTAGTGGATGTGATGAAAATCCCAGTCCATCACCTCCAAAATTTTCAGCACTGCAAGCACTGGTAATTCTCAGAGATCATGCGAAGCAGCTACGCTCGTTCTCAATATTCAGGGTTCTGCATCACTTCTCACGGGCAGTATTAGTGGCATCTTTTTCAGTTTTGGGATCAGAAACGTCTATTTTTGCTAGCTTTTGTGGTGCATCCACTGGTATTAACCCCTTCTGCGCCTTGAATGAGCTGTGTTTGGCCACTTGTTTCTAGTAAAAACGGCCAAGGACAAGCTGAGCTCATCGACGGTGCTTTTCATTTTTCTAGCAATGCCTTGGACGAGCCTAGTTTTGTCTCTTTGCTTTGCCATTATCATACTTTTGGTAGGTGGCAGCACACAATTCCCGGAGCAGTGCAGACAGTAGCGAACTTCTTAGTGAAGAAGTAAAACATGTTGGCAACGAGGGTCTTTACAAACAATCTGGTCAGAATTTGGGGTAATAGTGCGGCATGGAAGGGATTGAAAATGTAAAGCTTTGCAGGGAGGTTGCGGTATATCTACACCCGAAGTCTTGCTATGCAGTCAAAATTTCGTTGCAGTTGGCTTTTGACTAAATGGGTAATAGTACTACTGCCTGCAGTGTAAACATCCTTCATAATCGTCACATTAAAAACCATGCTCACCTGAGCACCAATTTGACTGCCTATTGCTGTAATCCATCATTGCAAAGGAATAAAGCCAAGTGCTTTAACAACAGGTTTTGCATAGTATACCATGTAATGCCATAAATACTATTTGCACTATTTGCACATTGCATAGTTTACAAGTGCATTGACATATTATACTATGCCTATTATTGCAGCGATATCATGCACTCAACATTGCATTATGCCAAAACGAAATGTATCTTGGAAAGTGACCTATCTTGAGTACAACCGGAGGTCAAATGTTGGCAACTTAGTGAGAAAGTTGCTTATTAGTGAGCCATCTGGGTGCATCAAAGCTGCTTTTCTAGGCAGGGTGCAATCTTGAAATACGATACATCTTTAGAAAATTGAGGGTCATTTTCCTTTTTCACATTCCAATTGTTGACTTGCCACTGCAGGAGGTAATTTAAAGCTATGGTATAAAGAATAATAAGGAAGACTTATACGAACAAATAAAACATTTAAAAAAATACGTAGACTGCATGTGCCGTGGGCATCAGTTTAGAAGAAGCTTTCATTGGTGTTCGTGAGGCACGCTGCTCCTCTTTAGTGATCATTTGCAAATACAAAGCAAGCAACCAAGTTTAACACATTTCCAGTGGAAAACCCTCACTCAATGTAAACATGCGGCACTCCAACAAGCGAATATCAGACCTGACGATGAAGGAATGACAGTGGTATGACAGTGACGGTATGACGAAGACAGCAGGACAGCAATGGAATGACGAGAGAACAATTGCAATGACATAAAAATGATGGCATGACCATGATGGCATAATGACATCCATATGTTGTTGATACGCTTACAATGGCAACAACAATCAGACAATGCCAGGCAACAGTACAATGTCGACTGCATGACAAAGGTGGCATGACAACAATTGCCTCATGACGGCATCCCTCCACCACCATCACCCTTACCCCCATGTCCCTTAAAAGAAGTTAGCAACACTGCCTCCTATGAATGGTGCTGAAGTAGAAAACTCCAGATTAATTCTGCCTATCTGAGTGTCTTTAGCATGCACTTAGGTCTGGCGCATGATCATTTTTGCATTTTGTTCCCATCAGAATGCAGCCGCGGCCACTGGGACTTGATCCTGTGATGCCTCGTTCAACAGCAGTTTGCCCCTTACCCTCCGGGTTGGCCACAGCGGGGTAGTCAATAAACAATCGGGTCAGTTTTTCCAACCACACCCAAAGCAAAGGAAAGTCCAACCACCAGGATGACAAAGCATAGTGCAGGTCATAAAGGAGAAAGCACAGAAGAAAAAAAAAGTGGCAAAAAGCACAGCATTTCTGCTAAATTTAGCACAGGAAACTCTGGCGCTGCAACTGTTCAGCTTCTATAGGAATGGATGGTCAGTATATGGATTTGTCCTATCGTCATGGTTGGTGCTTGAAACGCAAAAGGCAACAAGACTATGCACACACACAGAATTATTGCGAACATTTGCATTTATAACACAATATTTTGTTGAAAATGAAACATTCCCAAAATCGCCAAGCTGTTTGAAGCCAGAAAGACACCGTTTAAGCAGATCCATGTACTAATCGTCATTCCCATGCTGACTGAACAGTCATGTTTGCAGCTCCCATAAAGATTAGTGCCAGGGTTCGCTCTAGTATTTATGTAGAAAATTCTATGGTATAAAAAGAAAGAAAAGGACAAAACAAAACTCACATGATTGAAGGTGTAGCAGTTCTTGAAGATGAGCTTGACATCGGAAAGGAACTCGGGAACATCCTCGTAGTGATTGAAGTGAGACGGTGAGAGCTTCTGTTTTATTGTCGTCAGATCCATGGGCTTAGTAATCACCTTGTAATAGTTGGGCACCTGGGACAAGTTAAAGCATAATATTTAGTGAGAGCATGAAGTTTACAAAGAAACTTACTCTTGCAAAACAATACTAAATGCATTTAACAGGAAGCTTTAGCTCGAGGTCAACTCTAATTGCCCTATTCAAATACATGTGAGCAACCAGCGAGCCAATATGATACAACCAGTGAGCCAATATGAATGAAATGTATTGCATTTAAGAGAGAACACCAAATTCTACTGACTAGCAAGTAGAATCTTGATTTATGGCAACAAATCTTTACAAAAATTTCCATCATATTAGCAAATTAAACAGAATTGCAAAAACATTTTTTTAGTGTTGAGTCAAGAGTTGTAAACTTGATTCTTCAGTTTATTATATTGTTCATATTTTTAATTGGTGTTCCAGAATTTTTGAAGAGGAAGACTGATAGCCTAAATAAAAAATTGCTACAGTCAGTATATTTTAACTGTTTCATTTAAAGGGCCCCTTACCAGACCACATAGCAAATTTCGGTTGTACGCTGGAAGTTGTTACGTGTCCTCTAGGGAAAGTTCTACAGCAAAAATTTTTCAAATCCGTTCGTTAATAGCCAAGATATAAATATTTCAGTGCCGCGAATCCATGATTTCAGGAGGCGAGCACCACTGCCAAGAGAGACACTCTCTCCACTTGTCCCGTTTAGCATCCACAAGCAAAATTCCTTCCCTGCGTTCTCCCATACCGAAGCTCAAGAATCATGTGATGCATACGTCATGAGCCCCGCCTTCATTTCTTTTCCCCTTGCTTTTTTGTGGCGCGGCCCACTTCCACTGACGGCGTCGCGCGCGAGTTGTTGCGATTGTCCCGTTCCACGCAGCACACGACTTTGCGTGCTGTGCACGAGGACACCTGACTAGCGGTATAAGTCAGTGCTACACGAAGACTAAGGCAGACACAAGCAGATCACAGAGCATGATCACGTGCTGAAACACGAAAGAAAATGACATAGCTTCGGTGTCTGCACACTAACTGCACAACGTGGGAACAAGCAGACGAAGCAGAAGTACATCTCTCTTATTGCAGTGCGAAGTAAAACAAAAACATGCAGACATTCAGTTTGCATTTTATTATTTTTCTAAACATTAATTCATCTATTGAACCAACAAATTAAACAAATAACAGATGTTGCCTTGAATAATTCTCGAAGTAACGTGTCACTATGAGCGACGTCACAGCACAAACACATGTACATAGGTGCATTAGCATGTATATGTCACCTTCCGGCTTGGAGCACAGCGGCCGCGAGAAGGGCAAATGGCGTTCGATTTGAAATTTCAGCTCTTTCCTCGGCACGTAGCGATGTAATACTTAGCAGACATGATCGTTAGTACGCATTGTATGCACTGCACTTGTATATGTATATGTCACCTTCCGGCTTGGAGCACAGCGGCCGCGAGAAGGGCAAATGGCGTTCGATTTGAAATTTCAGCTCTTTCCTCGGCACATAGCGATGTAATACTTAGCAGACATGATCGTTAGTACGCATTGTATGCACTGCACTTGTAAGCTCAATATAGCCAGACCTGGTGAGGGGCCCTTTGAATCCAACACAAAACTCATCAAAATCAGTGCAGCAGATGTGGAGAAAACGATTTCTCCATTATGGGAGCTCCTGGGGTAAAGCTTCCGCACAACTGAAAGAAATACCAAGTTGACTCTTTCCAAAAGGATAGACAGTTGGGCGAGTTGGTACGGTAACATGATTTTGGCTTCTAGCGCGCTCGTCCTGTCTGCTCCTTTCTGTGTCCGTGTTTCACTTCGCGCTAGAAGCCAAAATCATGTTGACTCTTTCCCTTCCACGCACATTGGGCATCGTTAGACAGCTGACGATGGTTTCAAACGCTGTTTTCGAGACCTTCCACACCACTCACGGATAAACTGCACCATCTGAAGTATAGCAGGAGAAGTAAACTTTCATTCTTTGTGAAGTTCACTCCCTTCTCACTTGGTGGCAATTTCTGAATGAGCTCCGAAGACGTGTGCGCACTTTTTGGAGTTGAAAGCGAAAGCAGCCACCTCCGGAAGCAGTGAGTGGGCTCCAAAACATTTCAGATCGGCTGATTTTATTGATGGCTCAAGCAGCAGTGAGTCGGAGCATGCTGTCTTTTTATATGATAATTCCGAGAGCGAAGAAGAATAAAATTAACCCGGAACTTAAGGCTGCTCCACTAGTTCGTGCTCCTCGCCCAACTGAAGCCATTCAGCACTAGCCAGCTAGTGCGGAGACAAACGAAAACTGCAAGAAATGTTACGACAGCGAAATGCAACAGAAAACACGAATTTACTGCACGACTTGCAACGTTACCGAAACTGCTTTGCTGCATAGCACGCTCAACTGTAGGGCTTCCAATTTAAATATTTTGTCCAGTTCTATTTCACAATCTTGTTTTTGGCAACTTATATTTTTTTTTATGACATAAATCTTGTTGACAAAAGTTGTACGCCTGGAAAGTGGATTTATTTTGCTTTGCTTTCGTGTATTGCATAAAATTTTGAGCGCAACAGTTTGGATACAGGAGGAAGACTGAATCGAGCACCGAAGCCATTCACAGGTATATAAATTGAGTTCACTCACCGTTCGACTAACAGGAATGTGGAACGGTACACTCAACTCGTGGCAGAAGAGGTGAAGCAGGATCCTTTCGCATATCTTTAGACAAAACAAATGCATGCCATCTGTTACAGCATGTAACAGCAACAAATGTTATTCAACATGCATGGTCAATTAGTGAAGCATTTTTTCTCTAAATTTTGCACTCCGAAGTGGGGATGCAGGCTTTACAGGAGGGCGGGTCTTGCATAAGTATGGTAGAACCTCGTTCATATGTTTTGGAAGAAACTCGAAAAAAAGAAAGTTACTAACCACGAAAATGTATGATCTAAAGTCACTAAAAAATCTGGCACGCTCAACTGTAGTTGACAGTTGCGACATGAAACACTGATGCACGCCGAGCTGGTGGGATCCGAGTGGCCAGAGATACGCATAGCAGTCTTGCGGCTTCGGCAAGCTTACGTTAGCCTGGGTCAGCAGGTTCTTCGACAAGCATCCTGCCAGGAAGTTCTGACATGCTCACTCTGTGCGAATCGTTGCGTCACGACACGCAGACACAAGCTGAACTGATTAGACCTGAGCAGCTCAAGACGAACACTGTCATTTTCATATTGCATAGTGTTTTAAAGGGACCACTAAAGCAAAACACTAAATCAGTTTAGATGGATAAAGCGTTTTTTGAAAAGACTGTTGTGATTAATTTTGAAATAATAGATTGATTACTAGAAGAGAAAATGAAGGTCATAGTTTCAGTTTCTGAATTTTGTGCCGAAAACCCAAAGTCAGTACATTACTGTGATGTCACATATTTCAAAGTATTTTTTTGTATTTAGGCCACATTGGCTTAGCAAAAGTTTCCGAAACTCACGGTGTTCCATCTTTGGCTTTTTTGAAACACAAAGTAGTGTATCTTTACTGCTAAAAAATTACCTAGGCCCTAGACGACGCCAAGATCGATAACGTCACAGCGAGCTGGTGCGGGGAACTTCAAGGAGGCGTCGCTACCTGTCTTCTATTATTGCGCTTTTTCTGGCTTGCGAAGTGTCTTATCATGATAAGAGTGGTGTTTCCGATATTACAGAAGGGTTAATTAACTGATGCAGAAGACATAATTTTTCTCTTTATTGTCCCTTAAAGACAGTGAGTGACGCCAGAATACAATGCCACGTCAGCAAAACATGGCACTCACTTCGCACTGCCTGCAGCAGGCAACGAAACGGCCACGTGTTTCGGTGATCAGCGTTGCCTATTAAAAGCGTGCAGTACACTTCCAATGGCGCTACACCCCGCATGCTGTGGCGTAGGTAAGAGAAGATACTTATGGCAATAGGGTTGATGGCGATGGCTATGAATGCCGCGTGCGGCGACACCCGGAGGTTTGCTGATACAGGAATAGGAAACTGAGTGCGTCCTGGCGTTTTGACATGACACAGGCGGGCAAATACTGCGGGGAAGCTGCTGCAGCAGGAGGCTACTGTTCTAGATTGCGTGCGCCTCATGCCTTTTCTTGTTTACATGGGATTTGGCAGCCAGAATATGTATAATAGGATAGCAGTTTTCCGATCATATGATGACATTAGTGAACACATCAACCAGTAAAAACGAAGTGTAACTGTATGGGTCACTTTCGGTGTTCTCGATCGTGAACATTGGCACTGGGAAATCGTACCAACTCGGATCATATCAACGAGGTTCTACTGTATATACGGTAATTAAGCATGTTCGTTTTGCTGGGTGTCCAATTCATTGGTTGGTGACCGTACATTGTACAATTATATTTCTTTCTAATCGTACGCCAGAGAGTTCTAGCTAGTCCATAAGCGTTCTACTGCTTATGGATTACCAAGCCATGGATTAATGGGTGGACAGACGCAGCAAAGCTGCTAGCGGCACCTTGTGATGTTTTGTCCAAGTACAATGCATTAGAAACATATTTGTGTTGCGTGAGTGTTCGTGTTGGAGGAAAATCATAAAAGGGCAATGATTATGTTACCACCAACACTTTACAGAAGCAAATAAGTAGAATATGGTAGGTGACTGCAGTGTTAGCTTGGCGTGCTCTGTGGTTGAGCTACCGGAGCTGTTACCATCGTACACTCCTCCCAACACCCAATAATCTGCAAGGAGTAATATGTTTATGGACAGGCTAAAACTCTCTACGGTCACTCATTTAAAAGATGGCAAGAGTTCATGTAGCATGAAATGAAAAAGGAAACAGAAAACAAGATCAAAAGGCGTTAAATGAGGGATACAAGCAGTGACTGACCAGGAGCTCCCTTCCGCTGAGTCCCACGGGAGTCTTGCGCTTGGAGCCCGCTGACTCCCGAGGAATGTTACACTTGAGGATGTCGAGGCACAGAAGGCATGTCCAGTCCTCACTGCATATATGAGGCAGGACACAGTGCGATGAAAATGCTACCACTCAAGATACACTTACTGCCAGTAGTCAACAACCAAGAACCATTGCATATACCGTATTTACTCGCATAATGATCGCACTCGTGTAATGATCGCACCCCTAAATTTTGTCGTCAAAATTCCATTTTTTTTATTTCCCGTGTAATGATCACACCTCAAACTTGCCGCAGCGATATGTCGTGTGCTAAGTCTAGCTAATATAGATCGCGCTTACCATCTGTCGAATGCTACGCGAACGACTCTTCAAGACGAGCCAAGCGGCCTGCACGCACCAAACATTCTTAAGCAGATGCCTCATTTCATTACTTTCATCACTTTCAGCCCTTCCATGACAAAAAGAAGTACAACCAAACTTGCCTTTATTATGGGTTGGCTTTATAATGGTTGATGTCAACAAAAACAATAAAGGCGCATTTCGATTCTTTTCATCTGCACTCGTGAGCACGCAACAAATCGCGCGCGGCAATGATAGTAGCCACGTTTACTCTGATACGTTAAAAGTGTACCCTATTCATACGCCGACGCTTGTAACACAGCCAAGATATTCGCCCACCCTTAGCGGAAACGTGTCGTATTAGGATAGTAGTGAAGACAGATGCCGCAGTTTCCGTAGCACGTCGGCCATGCATTTTTAGGTCACTGGCAGCTAAGCGCGCCCACCTGTTTCTGTCCCCTCAAAGTGGACATGGCTATGTTATTGCCGCAAACTTGCCGATATTAACAATATTATTCATCACTGATACGGAAGAAACTGTTTCAATGCACGTAATGTACTCACGAGAAGAAAAAAAAAATCGCGTTCGGCGCGTTCGGCTTTCTCCGCCGGCCGCCATTTTTGTTTTGGTGTCCCGCACCCGCAATCCCGCAGCAAACGCGGAAAATTTAACCCCGCGTAATGATTGCACCCCTGAATTTGCGTCAATTTTTCTGACAAAAAAAGTGCGATCATTATGCGAGTAAATACGGTATAAGTGCACCATCTTTGGCCATATCAGCCAGATGCGGGTGTACAGGGAGGACGCAGCACCACTTAGGGCTCATTCACACCGGCGACTTGAGGAGGTTGCGCGACCATTTGCGACCCGCAATCAAAAAGCGACCGAAGGCGACCGATGTTCACACCGGCAAGCCTGGCTGAGCGCGACCCGCAAGTCGCAATCCCGGAGATTATCGTTCTCAGCGAGAACTCTCGGAATCTACGCGGAATTTGAACGCGACGCCGGAGGAGGCCGGATGTAGACACACGAAAGATCACTTCCGGTGCGCGGCTGATTGGTTTATCAGTTTTGCGACCACGATCGCGCGACTGAAAAATCGCGCAGAGAGCGACTGGCCCAAAATGGTCGCTTTTCAAGAAAGGCGACCGTTTGCGACCATTTGCGACTGGTCGCTTTGCGACCAACTTGGTCGCGCGACCACTGTCAGTCGCCGGTGTGAATGAGCCCTTACTGCTCGATGTCAGCTGCAATGTCGGGTTCTCACAAAATTTAAAAAAAAAAATGATCTAACATGCAGCGCTATCGTGTGTTTCATTTAATGGTGGACAGCACTGAATGTGCACAAAACCAACACAATCTAGAAAGCTTGAAAACGTTCACTACAAAGGCAATAGCACAACTTTCAGAGATTCTGGTAGGAGACATTCACCCATTGAGCATTGTTTTTCTGGAGGTGAAGCACCTCCAATAGCGATTTTTTTTTCTTGTATGTTATAAAACGAACACAATGCTTTATTTTTGGTTACGCAGTAGGGTAAAAATAACACGGATAATGCAAATGCTCTCTCGGTATGGTCCTCACATCCTTATCCGACGTCAGTGACATGGTAGTTCAAAAACGGGAAAATGTACCCTTATGTCAGTGACACTGAAAGGCTTAATAAGACTCCTAAAGGGAATGTTAGGTCTGGCCAAAATGGTAAACTAGACTTTTTGAGCAGCACGTACTGTATTTAGGGAGCCACCTCGCATGTGTCAGCAATTGTGGGCACCATATTGCACCACCTTTAGACAGCAATACGAAACCACCAGAACAGAATGAACTTCGCTTTTCGCTGAGCTTGCATCATACTCCAGTCAGTTGCTTTTGCGCCTGCCTCATGCATGCTATAGACCACCCAATGCAACGAACGACAGGACACAATATACAGCCTCATTGAACCCTTTTTGTCCAATGAATCGTTATGTTTCTTAGGAAATATCATTCAACACCGAGGTAAACAAACAACAAAACTATTTTCACAAATGTAAGTTTATGCAATGATAGTTAGACCATTTGTCGACCTTGTTTTGCAGAAATAATTTGGCTCCCACTGAAATTTCACAAATGTCCATGTGTTGCATCATGCTGAGGTTAGGCCTCCGCACTCTATTTTTGGAGCCTGATGCCTAATACATATAATGTGCCTTGGGTGGCACCAGAACGGTCTTCAAATAATCTGTGGCCACATTTCGCACCATTAAGATAGTAAACTAAGAAGTCTGAATGACCTCATGTCATTTACAACACACCGAGTTTTTGACAGTTCATGGGAAAAACCTTTGGATCCACTGCTGAGAACTCCAGCTGGAATTTCTTTATTTTCCCCTGACTTTGGTCATATAGATACTCGTATTATACAATCTTCACCTTATTTAAAAAATTCAAAACAGAAAGGGATAAGAAATAGACAATCTTGCTCTTCAAGATGAGTGGAATCCAAATGCAATGTATTATCTCAGATTGAGCAGATCAACAGTTCGAGACTGCATGAGGCACCATGATTGCATTTTCCAAGCTGTGCCAATTCCAAAGTATTCTGTGGGCTCAAGAATGACCATCCCAATGCAGCTCCTTATAATATCACAGACTGCTTGAGCATCCAACTGAGGCTATCTAGTTACTGACTCAAAAAAAAAAATTACACTACACTCGAAAAACAAAACAGAAAACTTCACAAGCCAAATTTTGCAACAGCACTGCAGAAAATGTGCCCACATTTGCAAACAGACTGAAATATGATGTTGTGCAACAACATCACTGCTGCCATGGTTTGAAGAGGAGCAAAATCAAGATAATAAATTTCCATTTTCAAGTGCAGTTTTCTCCTACCAGGCTAACACTGCAATGGTTCAAAAAGAGTAACACACTGGGGCTTGGTGGCTATGACATGTGAAAAAATGCCTGGGAAAGGCACCTAAACAATGTATACGTGGCGCACTGACCTGGGTGTGGCCCCCAAGGAGGGCACATGGCACTGTAGGTGGTAGACACGAGGGCAGGAGCCACAACACAGCAGCTCGCCACCGTCATGGCACACTGAGCACCAGTCCTCATTTGGGTCCGTGCTGCACAAAAGAGGTGTGTCAGCTGCAGAAGCCCAACTCTGCAGGCTTTCCACTGAGCCTTCAGATGCAACAGTGGCTAAACCACAGCATTGAAGACTAAAAGGTTTTCGAGCTTAAAGGACTACTGACATATACTCTCGAAGTCGCAGAAATCTGTGACATGCTTCAGGCAACTAAAAGTATGGCATTTTGAAAGCAAGATTGGTAAACATTAAAAATTAAATTAAATTATGGGGCTTTACGTGCCAAAACCACTTTCTGATTATGAGGCACGCAACAGTGGGGGACTCCGGAAATTTAGACCACCTGGGGTTATTTAACGTGCACCTAAATCTAAGTACACGGGTGTTTTCGCATTTCGCCCCCATTGAAATGCGGCCGCCATGGCCGGGATTCGATCCCGCGACCTCTTGCTCAGTAGCCCAACACCATAGCCACTGAGCAACCACGGCGAGTATTGGAAAACATTAGATAGGAGAACAATTACGTAATATGTTTTAATTTAACACTAAAGTCTGTCTCAAAATGATGCAGTTCGCAAATCACGGGTATTATTGTGCCATCATGACACAGAGCAAAATTTTGTGGTGACTAAATGCATGATATGGTTAAATCCAGGTTGAAATGTGTAGTAGAACACTTGAGGCTGATTAAGCAATACTTGGCAGTACACCGATTCCGTTTCAAAAACACATTAATATGTGCACTGTGCTTATTTACTATTTTCACAGCATATTATAAAAGGCGGCATATACTTGACTTTCAATACTCATTACAACAGAGCGTAACAACTCAGCAAGAAAGGCTCGTCTATCTGATGTTTGTGAAAACTTCTAATATTATCTAATAGTATAACTTTATCTTTCACACAAGCAACTACAACTCTGCCACTGTCTTACCTGTAGCGCTAATGAGAGCTGCGGTATGCAGCAACTTCAACTCAGAGCCTGTGTCTAGCCGCCACTGCACTGCATGCGAGACTGCTCAATTGCATCACATGCTTCGCACTCTGAACACCATGAATAGCCATCTATCGTCATTTTTGTGCAAAATGTTGTGATAAGAAATAATGCTTTATCAAAACAATGCATCTTGTGATCGTCAGTGCTTGTTTTTGAAGCACTGTAGCTGTATGCTACGGCTTTGAAGCTAAGCTGGTTAGACCTAGCGGCACTCTCGCCACTTGTCACTGTGCCAATAGCGCTGAGCAACAGTCAGCCACTTGCATTGTCGACACTAAAGCTCTCCATTGGGTGTTATGCAGCACACCGTTGTGGGAAACTTTTCCACAGGTGCGTTCGTCAATTGAGAAAAAGCTCGTACTAGCAGATTCTGTATGTGGCTAAAAATAGTTACGTGCAGTAAACTACCACAAGTACGCATCACCACAGCAAAGTACGTTGTGTATATCTAGACAAAATTCACCCAAAAGCTGTCAGTTGTACCTGAGAGCCTGTTACAGCCAGCTCCGTTAAAATTGGTGTTTGTTGCATTGATAATATAGGCAGACTAAACCAAGTGAGAAGAATCGTCAATTACATCGGAACGTACCGTAAAAACCGGACTATAGGTCGGACCGGAATATAGGTCGACCCCCCAACTAACCAGTCCTAAAAATGAAAAAAATATTTTTCAATGGCAAAAGTACTGAAAGATACCCTTACCTTGAAACAAATGCGACTCAGCCGGTTGCACAATGGTGACAGTATTTATTTAAATGCTGCTCGCATATGCACCTGGCTAAGCTTTTAACAGCATCGCGCGACCATCGACCCGCGTGCTTGTCAGCACCTTATTAACGGCTCTAAGCGGCGAAACAAACGAGATAGCGCATGTGTACACATGCGCCTACTTTCGTTATTTCGCCGCTCCGTGCCGTGATGATAAGGTGCTGACACACACGCGGGTCGATGGTCGCGCGATGCTGTTAAAAATTGGCTGGGTGTGCAGTACACAGAAGGACACAAAGTGCGCAAGCGCTACTCCGAATCGGAGTCGTCCGAACTAGAGTCCGATGTCGAGTGCTTCTCGCTGCCCACGTCCCATAGAGCATCGTCCTCTGTGCCGTCCAGCGCGTTGCTTATGCAGCATTTTCTGAAAGACTTGCGCACCATCTCTTCGGGGAGAGATTTCCACGCCGACGACACCCAGCCACAAACAGTCGCAAGCGGTGGACGTCGCAGGCGGCCGGCGGGGGTAGTCGGGTTATCGCCCTGCATCCATTCATTATAGAGTTCGCGCACTCTATCTTTAAACGGCTTATTGAGCACAACGTCTAGTGGCTGCAGCACAGATGTCAGTCCACCAGGGATGACCACGAGGTCCGTCTTGCCGTCGCACAGGGCCCGCTTGACGTTGGCTGTGAGGTGGCCTCGAAATGAGTCCAGAACGAGCATGTTCGCTCGCTCAAAGAGGGCACCAGGTCGCCGCTTCCAGACGAGCCGGACCCACTCCTGCATCAACGATTCGTTCATAAAACCGTTTTCATTTACCCGGACGATGACGTCGCGCGGGAATTCCTCTTTCGGCAATGTTTTTCTTTTAAAAATGATGAAAGGGGGCAGCTTCTTCCCATCAGCTGTACATGCGAGCATCACAGTGAACCGCGAGTGCTCGTTGCCCGTTGTCAGAAGCTTGATTTGCTTGGCTCCTTTCTCGGAAACAGTCCGGCTTGAGGGCATGTCAAACCACACTGGCGTTTCGTCGGCGTTTCCTATCTGTCCGATCATGTAGTCGCGTTGCTGCCGAAGCGCAATTACATATCGCTGAAACTCGATTAGTTTGTCCTCGAATTCTGCGGGCAGTTTCTGGCACACAGAAGTACGGCGCCGTAGTGCAAAGCCCTTCCTCTTCATGAAACGCCGCACCCAGGATGGCGAGCCCTTGAATTGCGCCCTCGTCAGTCCAGAGGCGCGCGCGATCTCTACCGCTTTAAAACGGATGGATTCAGCCGTCACAGGCAGCGATCTTGCACGAAGCTCCCGGATGAAATCCGCAACCTTGTTTTCCAGTTCTGGATACGCTGCAGTCCGCCCACGAAATGAAGTTTTCTTTTGGTTGCTGCAAGCAACCAAAAGCTGCTTCTGCTTCCGCCAGTAGCGAATGCTTTTTTCCGACACTCCAAATTCGCGCTGTGCCGCCAGGTTGCCGTTAGCTTCCGCGTACTCGATCGCCTTTTTTTTGAAGGCGACGTTAAATTGCCGTCGGCTTCCGCTCATTTTTAAACAAAATGAAACAATGCAAACGCAAAATGACGATGCTACCACGTCGCCACGCCACGCCGCGCTGCTGCTGATGGCGATGGCGGCTGTTTACTTCATGCGCCCATTGTTGCAAGACTTCCGTAGTTTTTCCGCCAATGTCCGGCATATAAGTCGAGGGTCGACTTTTCGCGATGGTTTTTTGAAAAAAAGTTCGACCTATATTCCGGTTTTTACGGTATGTCATATGCTAATCCGTTGTAAGGGGTGTGGACTGTATTCTGTGCATTTAGTCATTGCATTACACGCCTAAGGCTTAGTAGGCACTGACTTCTCATGACGTCGGCATACTTGTCGTGCGTGCCTTTTAAGGGCAGAATATCAAGCTCTCTGGAGAGCACAGATGAACACCTTTGGGTGGACCTATCTGATAATGCATCTATCTGAGGAAAGTAAGAGTGAATAAGCAGGCAAATGTTCATGATACATATCACTCGCAGATAAAAAGTAAGCCTTTTTTCCCCTTTTTGAGGCACTAAAATTACTCCTCCTTTTACAGAAGAAACTCAGTGAGAGGGTCCAGTTACACACGTGTTCCTGGTGCCAACGTTCGCAATCCAAACATAAAAAATGACCCAATAGAGTTATGGTCATTTTTTACTGGTTCATATGTTCTCGAAAAACACAACTTTTGGCGCCAACGTTTAGTACATTGCCAAACGGCAATTGTATGATACATTTTCCGGCGTCTAGATCCCATGTAAACAAGAAAATATGCGAAGTGTGCGCGATCAAACAGTATATAGCTGCCGGCAGCGGCAGCTTCACTGCAATACCTGCCGGCCCGTCTCGCGTGAATGAAAGCACTGGCGTGCCCTCAGTTTACATTCACAGCTATTGCCACCAAAGCTATTGTGATAAGCATCTTCACCTATTCGTCTTACAATGCGTGGTACGTAGTGTCATTGGTCAACGATAGTTGAGTTTGTCATTTTTTTTTTTTTTACTTCGGATTGCACGTTTTCCTAGTTAGCACGTTTTTTCTTGCAGTTCTTTTTTTTTTTTTCAAGACGTATTGAATTAGTTTTACTGTATATTCACGTTCATATTACATTCAGGTATTCACGCTATATCATGTCTAGCCACTCAAATCATTCACTCTGAAATTAAAAGATGAAATTCTGTGAAGGTAGATGGTATTCACATGAGAACAGGAAGTTTAGAAAATTTTGCTCTATAGCACATTCTGCAACATCACCAGAAAAGACTGTTGTAGACAGGGACATTAAAATTACAGTTTTATTGGAAAGATCTTACTAATCTTTCTGCTGCGACTGCCACCAGAGCGACAAAATTTGTGCCTGAGCAGCGCAAACAGTTTTCCACAGCCCTCATTTCACGATACCTACCGTAAAAACCGGACTATAGGTCGGACCGGAATATAGGTCGATCCCCCAACTAACGAATTCTAAAAATGAAAAAAATATTTTTCAGTGGCAAAAGTACCGAAAGACATGACACCCTCAACTATAAACAAATGCGACTCAGCGGGTTGCACAATGGTGACAGTATTTATTTAAATGCTGCTCGCATGTGCACCTGGCCATGTTTTTAGCGGCATCGCGCGACCATTGACCCGCGTGCTTGTCAACACCGTATTAACGGCGCTGAGCAGCGAAACAAGATACGCGCATGTGTACACATGCCCTTACTTTCGCTATTTCGCCGCTCCGTGCCGTGATAAAAGGTGCTGACAAACACGCAGGTCGACGGTCGCGCGATACTGTTAAAAATTCGTCGGGTGTACAGTACACAGAAGGGCACGAAGTCCGCAAGCGCTACTCCGAATCAGAGCAACACGTTTGAACAGAGTTGAATGACGAGTCAGATGTCCAGTCCATAGGCGCGTGCGATCTCTACCGCTTCCAAACGAATGCATTCGACAACAGGCAGCGATCTTACAGGCAGCTCTCGGACGGACTCCGCAACCTTGCCTTCCAGTTCTGCAGTCCGCTGCGATCCGGCCACGAAATGATGTTTTCTTTTGGTTGCTGCAAGTTGTAATACGTTGCTTTTACCTCCGCCACTACTGAATGCTATTTTCGGATACTCCAAGTTCACGCTGTGCTGCCAGGTTGCCGTGGGCTTCCGCGTACTCAGTCGCCTTTTTCTTGAAGGCGACGGTGAATTGACGTCGGCTTCCACTCATTTTGATACAAAATGAAAATGCAGCCTTTAATTAATATAACTTTGGGACAGTGGAAACGCACAATGCTGGTGCCACAACGTCGCCACGCCATAGAATAAAGAACCAACGCCGCGCTGCTGATGATGGCGATGGCGAAGGCGGCTGTTTACTTCATCCACCCATTGTTGCAAGACTTCCGTAGTTGTTCCGCCAATGTCCGGTATATAAGTCGAGGGTCGACTTTTCGCGATGGTTTTTTGAAAAAAAGTTCGACCTATATTCCGGTTTTTACGGTACCTCCCACACCAGCTGATGATCTATCATAATTCTTTCAGACAATACAGACAAAATGTTTCAGAATCACTAAGCAAGTGTCAGCAGCAAGCTGCCCAGGTTTGACAACTTGCTCCATGCAATTTGCCACTAAGACTGTACACCAGTTCGAGGGAATATGGTTCAACCTACCACAATAACCATGAATTTGGACTGTTGGCAGAGCACATTATGAAACAACCGTTTGCTTGTTGAATTCTGATAGGATGCAATTTTTTACATAACATCACATTACAACAAGATGTGCTAGACTACAAGAACTGCTTTAGTTAAAATTGCAATACTGTATAAAATCTTATGTCGTTTAACTGCATGCATTGTCCTTAGATCACCGTTTACAAATTTTGTGCAGATGTTTTGTTTTGCACACTTGCATGGATCTACACTTCTAAGGCACCATGGATTTAGAGGCTTTCCTCTATTATAGCCATTTCATCACATTTCAGAATGCTCAATGTTATTGTAATATGAAAGATGCTGGAGAGACTGGCCATGGCGAGAAGGATGACGAGGTGCCCCTCGGCTCCTGGCGGGAGCCTGCTCTTGTAAATACTGTAAGTAGTCTCTTTCTCTGCTCTTCTGCACACAAAACATTTTGGCAGAGGTGCGAGGTGTCAATCCCTGTACCTCTCAATTAAAAGCTATGGAGCTCCTTTTCTGTATTAATAAAGGACTCCCCAAGAAGATGAGTATGCGTGCCCCCCCCCCCCCCCCCCTCCTTCCACCCACCTCTGCAGGCTGTGCGTCTCTACTATCTTCAGTCCAGACCCGTTGGCTGTGTTGCCCCCACTGTTCTGCGAAAGTGAGCGTGAGGAAGGTGAGCCTGGCTGTGCTGCAGAGGACGAAGACCCATTGGAGGCAGTTGGGCCATTGCTGGTGGCCACAACCATGGTCGAGGAAGAGGAAGAAGAGGCGTCCTGCGCAGGCAGATCGAAGCTCTTGTCCCCGATCTTGAGCAGCTCCTCCAGAGTTGAGAGGTCCTCGAAGCAGTCCTGGACACTGCCGGAACCTGCCGCTGCCACTGTGGTAGAGTTGGCCGTGGACGCAGACACCGTGGGCGCAGTGCGGGAGGAACTGCTGCAGACCGGCTCAGCTATGGAGGAAGGGCTGCAGCTGCTGTCGGCCTGGGGCTGGCCACCCTGGGCACCCTGAAATGCAAAACAAAGCCAAAAAAAGAGCGAGTTAGACTACACAGAACACGACCATATAAAGCCAACAGGCAGTGACAATATGGAAAGCGCCCGGTTAATTAGCTGTGGTTGGAATTGAAATGTAGAAAATAATGAGGAAAAGGGACAATGAAAGCGGACAAAAAAGATAACTGGCTGCCAGTGGGAGACAAACCCACAACCTCCATTATGCATGCGTTGCGCTACCAACTGTGCTACGACGTTGGCCATCAATCAGTCAACTACCTTGGGTATTTACGTGTGCTAGAGCTAGCCCTGGGAGTGTTGGCTGGCACCACTCAGAGCCATAGTGAGCGGACGGTTTTTGTGCCATGGCCAAATCAATGACTTACGAGAACAGGCACATGGCTCATAAACCCTCGTATGCTACCTAATGGCATCAAGGCAGCCAGATTCAAAACCATCACTATGAATGAACAAGATGAAGGGAAACGGAGGAGCTCCTCTGCCTACAGAACAGTGTGTTCCAAGGCAGGCATAAGCCAAGAAGAATTGTTCCCAAGTTTTTTTCGACCAAAAAGAGCAAGCTAGCACATGTAAAGCTCGTTATGCCAGTTCAAACCTGGCACAATGCTAAGCCCCTCAGCAAAAGCAGCTTAGTGCTTCACCCAAGTACACAAGGGAGTTTTCAGAATGCAGCAAGCATGAGAAAGCTTAAGCACGTTACAGCCGAACAAGAAGATTGCAAGGAAATTTCATGGGCCCCACAGTCAGTGCAGAATGCATTCTTCATTTTTAGCCTGCATACTGCGTACTGGAGCGTTTCAGTCCCCAAGTTCTGACAGTTTCTGCAAGGTGTGCATCCTACCCATTCGCCATGTATGAAATACTCAAAAGTATGAAACAAAGAGTGCTAGAAGTCAGACTCCACCATCCGATCTGCACAGGTAAGTTTACAAATGCTTCGAGCATTTCCCTGCTCACTGAATGATAATGCCACCTTGTACTTGCAAAAAAAAAAAAAAGTATTGCCATTCTGACATCCTGCCAACATTCTGACATCCTGCCACCATAAGGACAGCTAGTCCTTCTCATTATACATATAAATCTGACCTTGGTTTTGCCCTGTCATTTGTATAATATTATGACAGTGTGCAATATTTGTGAGGCTTGTGTTTATTTGTGTGTTATGTTGCTAAATACAGTGATCTACATTGTATTCTTGGTTTCACTAGTATTTTCACTCAGTAGGTGTTCCAGTTGGTCCAGAATGCCCTTCCTTAATAGAAACATGAAAATCCACCTTAAAGTTATACCTACCATGCCTATGCAATTATGCCCACAATTACTGCAACTATTACTTGTAACTTTTCGTCACTGCCCTGAAGTAACCAATGCATATCTTGCCACAAATGAATGGAAATACCTGGCAATGACAACATAGATCGAGCCGGACCTTAAATGTGAATGTTTTGCTTGTTGCTTGTTTATTCTGCAACATGTCGTACTACAATTTAGCCTTGCTTGGAAACAGCTGCCCACTTGCTGGCCCACTTTCACCTGACCACCTTTGGCCCTCACAAACGAGCGAACACATTTCATGCCATCAGATGATGCCAATCATATATCTCTGCCCAAAGAGGTGCCCTAGACCTACAATACTAATTGCGTGATTTGCCATCTAGCGTTCCAGAAACTCCCTACTTTTGTAAAGAGCAGTGTAACAGTGAAGTTATTGCAATACATCTAAGTGCCCAGGCAACGGATATTCTGTCGCAGGCCCTAATAGCTTGTATGTAATTTATAATAATTGGGTAAAAATTCTGTAAGTGTGAATTCCTCCGAGTGCCGATTGGCTAATGCAGTGCCGATATTCAAAAGTCATTTTAGAGGTGACAAATGCAATTGCAAGCCAATTTTACTTACACCAATCTGTTCCAATATATTCAAACACATTGCATATTCTGCATTAAACACATGAATCCACTCGAATTTTCTTATGGAACACCAGCATAGATTTAGGAAAGAATTTGCTTGCATTACACACATGGTTGAGTTTTACCACTATTTTATTTAATACTGTTCCAGAAACTAATATCACTGCAGTGGTCAATTTGATAGCAGATCCTTTTGGTATACAGGAAGATAAAGATTCATATTAAACGATACACATTTGCAAAATGTGCATATCACATCTGCTTCACCACAGCGCTCAGTTTTGGAGATTTTTCTTTTTCCTATCTTTATCAATGGTACTTCTGGTGGACTGTCCTGTCAAATACAATTATGCGTGGTTGACTGTGTTTTTATACTGAAATGTGTGTCAGGAATAGGACTGTGTGTAAGTCTGTTGTCTTAAGATTTGCATATTCTGCACAGTCTCTGTTTCATGGCATACACATCAATGCTCCTGAATGAATTCGCTACAAGTGTTACAAAATGAAGCAGCAACTTGGTTGGGTTTTGCTAGTGCAGCAGTGTAATAATCAAGCCCTCAGCTCCTTTATTCAATTCACAACCACGAAACAAGAATGTCTTCAATAATGTGCCTGTCTTTATTTACCCTTTGCATTACCTTTTACCATTCAAAGGTCATCCATGTAAGGTTAGGCAATATAACTCTAGGACAAATCTACTTATGTAAATTCATACTTTCCCTGGACCACAGAAGATTGAAACAACTTATATGTGGAACTGGTTGGTCACAAATATGTTTATCTGCCCCCACAACAATGCATTAGTAGAGCTGTGAGGCTTTCTGAATAAAGAATAGAGAATGCAAACAATGAATTCCTGTTCGATGCCCTTTATTTATTCTATTTTATTTGTTTATTTATACATGCTACAGCCTGAATGGGCTAGCAGGAGTGGAAAACTAAAACAAGACACACACACAGAATACAAATGGTGCGAAAGCAACTAAAACCCCGCAGTTTACAAGGTCATTGCAAAATACAAATGCAAAGCAAGGAAATAAACTTGGGTAAGAACAATGGCAATAGTTGAAATGCCTAGTTATACACAGAGCACTATGCTAGAGCATTTCGAAATTCTGACAATGACCGAGTCGCACCAGGTAATAAATTCCAAAAATCAACTGTGTGAGGAAAAATATCTACAGGTATTTAAATATGCCATATCTGGGTAGGAAAGTGCAACAATCAGAGCGCGGAGACTTCAATGATTCACTGACGAAAGTTTGAAGATTGTTATTGAGAAGTATAGCATAATGAATTCCGACTGTGATGACTGAGGTCAAACATGCCAATGATTTAAACAGAATGTGTGTGTGGCTCTGTTATTTACACATTGTTCAGTGGACTGAGTCCTACAGTGAGCCATTGTGCTGACTCTTACTTTGCCTTTCTATCTCCCCACTTCCATTGGTCTGCTCGCGAAGGCGTGATGCTGCACCAAGCACAACCTGAAAAGAGCCAGTTTAACACACCTTCTCTTGACTTGAGTCCTTCGAGCCTGAAGACTGAAGTAGGTTTCCTATAGACCGGTTTGCGAAGTCATTCTGCAACAAAAGAATGCAAGTACAAGGTGACATCAGAGAGCTACCAAAGCTCTAACTATGTATGAAAAGACAGAAAGCCGTGAGGTACAGCTGCCATTAAAAGCTTACGGACCACAGGATCCGTGGAAATGCTGAATTTCCTAGCTGCCTGTGAGCGCAGTCAATAAAACTGCACACGCTTTCACATATACCAGTATATAGGTAGTATATGTTGTTCACACATACTAGTATGGGCTGGAAATCAGAATAGCAGGCAGCATGTCTAGCCTGTAGAAATTTTAAACTTTTTCTCGTATCCAAGAGTCTGCAAAATTCTGATATTTACACAACCAAAGAAAACAAATCTTGCTTCACACCGATGGAAGTAAGCATGACACTACCCCTTAAATGAATAGTGTTCTGTGTTCTTGACCAGGCACAGAAAGAGCAATCACAGAGCAAGAACACCTCAGTAATCAAATATAGTTATACCTTATGGCAAAAATTTCTCTTTTTACCATTAGTGCTTTTTGCACATTTTAATGGCATTCTATTTGCATGTGTGTGTAAAAAATCTTGTGCGTACGTGTGTGGTGCATACTCAGAGAAAGAGAGCTGTTAAAAAGAGCAAGGAAACAAAACACGACGCTTGGCACTATGTGCATGTTTCCTTTTCTGTTCATGTTTTCATCTGTGTGTGCGTTTCACACACGCACGCACACGTGCGCACATGCCAATAAGAAAGGAGGAATAAGAGTATACTAGTAGCCACGAACAGTCGGGCAGCCATGATGCAATGCCACTCACCAGAGACCTGGATGCGAGCCCCGCGGCTGTCTCGGCTGGTGATGCTGAGCTGCGGAGGGTGTTGGATGACAGACCCGCGTCACCGCTGCATGAGGGCAGCTGCTGCTCGCCAGGTGACTTGGGCTCCTCCTTGATGCGCACCACGGACACTGATGGGGACGCTGTGCGTGACGAGGAGGACGACGAGGTGGAGGAAGGCCCCACCGCCACAGGCGTGATGGTGATGGCGCTGTTCCTGCCAGACAAATCAGAAGTATCCCCAACCGCTCCTAGGAGGAGGCTGATGGAGGGGGGATGGGGAACGTGGAGGGCAGCAGGGCAGCATGGTAGCATGGTGGTGAGGGAAAGATCGAGAAGTTAGTCGAAAGAAAGCAGTGAGTAAAAGCCCAAAAGCCTGCTCTCAGGTACTGCCACCTCCCCCGCTTAACAAAAAGGTCACATGCCAAGGCAGAGGCAAGATTATGTTATGACCTCTTGTGGGTCACGTTAGCCTGTGTCCCAACAGCTGTACAGTACATCATCAATTCTTAAAGAGAACATCTATGCGGCACTAAAGCCAGTATAACTGCAAAATGTCTTAAATTTAATTTTTTTGGTAACAAGTGGCTGACATAACATGTTAGGTATGCAGCTGTACGCAAGAATATTATGGTGCATTGTATTTTGCATTCTACCTCGGCTATAAAGCGTGCCGGAGTACTAAGTGATGTTTCCTAGTGGATCCCGCTGTACATGCTAGTGATGTCTTACTTATGTGAATATAACACATTCCAAAAATTCTGGAAATAGAAGTATGGGGTGAGGCTACATTGTGGAACACAGATTTCCTCTACACTTCCATCATGATGGCAGTCGGTGCTACGAAGCCATGCCACACTTTGACATATCGTAGCACTGAGAATGGCGAGGCAAAGCAGAAAACAACATTGTTTGCAGCTTTGCTTTATGTCAATAATCGTGGTAGTTTAATTGCATAAAGAACTGAATGTTTTTCCAAGGCATTTCATGTTATGTGTATGCTCATAGCGAATGGCAATAGTACAGTGCTTGCATTAGTGGCCAGTTTGTAGCTGTGCTTGAAGAAACTTTCACACATCGGTCCGACCAAAAGCTGTAGTTACAGAACTAGGTTGAGGTAACCGTGGAGTCTTTCTGTCCAGAATTCTTCGTACTCGCTCCTGCCTGGACTGCCAAGAGGCAGTTGGCAGTATCTAATAAATAAATAAAATAAATGCCAACCGCACTGACACCCTATTTTCCTTGATCAGCTCGATTTTCATAGAAAGCTGAACTAAGCTGAGCATCAGTAAATGAAATGGCGGCCACCGGTATCTCCTTCCAATTCATTAGCAGCAGTGGCATCAGCAAGCAACACAACAACTGGCTGCCTCTAACTTCAGCGGGTAAGCATGAGCAAATCTGAATGGCTTGAAACTGCCAGCACAGGGATTGCCTTGACTGCAGGCAAGCTTTTTACCACAGATTGCAAATGACAATATCGACTCATTAATGTTTACGTCAAAATCTTCCGGCCAAGTTCAATATGTTGATTTCTGCTTGAAAAAGTGCTCGAAAGACATTTTCCCTGTTAATTCTTCAAGTTGGGGCTAGTCAAACCGGCACAAACATATCCAGAGAACACACCTATATGGTTTGCCAGTGACCAGATTACATTTCACTTTATACGGATAAGTAGGAAATGATTGAGCAGTGAGTCATCAGAAGCAGAATTGCGCTGCTGTGTTAGCACTTCAACTAAAGCCCCCTCCTCAGCTTGGTTAATACAACCATGCAGTGGGAGAAAGTGACACATACACGTGGCCAGTACACTTCATTATGCAGCCCTAACAGAAATTCCAATTGGCATGACCTTTCAATGAGCAGCATTCTTCCACCCCTCCAATTTCTTATTTTTTTTCTCATCCCTTAAACTTTCTCATCTGAAACAAAATGGCTTGAATTTAGATAAATCCCATACAAAGTAAAGGAATGATCCTCAAGAGAACGCTTTATCTCGGAGGCTCCTATTTGAGCACATGGAAACGCAGAAATAGTTTTTCTCGGCAACCATTGCACCAAATTTGATGAGCTCCACTGCATTCAAGAGAAAAAGTTAAAATCGAATGACTGCAAGAAGCAGATTATTTGTTTAAGTTGTCAGTCTTTTTAATAAAAATGGCTGAAAACTGAACAATTTTTAAAAAAGAAACTATCATGTTTGCAACTCTGTAACACCACAATGAAAAACAATATCACAATTCTGTGCACCTAAGAACATGTCTAAAGCAGACAAAATTGATGTAGTATGCACCTCTCTGAAATATACCAATAATATGCTACTAGCACTTTTGCAAGATCCTTGTAAACACTTACAAATTCCTGTAAGCTATAACTTATTAGATAAACTTTGCCCACTTTAAATGCTCTAACAGATGCAGTTTACAGAAGTGCGGTACCCATTTTTAGTGCAAAGTAACACATTTTTAGACGTAATGCTTTTCTTTATTTTTTTAACTTTAAAATTTTCAGCAATCTTTATTAGAAATTTTAAACCCTAAATCAATTTTGCTTCCCAGTGTCACTGAAGTTAAACTTTCTTTCTCAAATTCAATAAATTTCATTCAGATGGGTCCTCATCTCATAATATCACTTCTGCATTTTATATTATATATCTGAATGGGCAGGATAGGCGTTTGAAGGGAGCGGGATCGAATCCCGGCCACGGCGGCCGCATTTAAATGAGGGTGAAATGCAAAAACGCTCATGTACCGTGCATTTGCTGCACGTTAAAGAACCCCAGGTGCTCATCAATTAATTAAGAGTTCACCTCGAGCTAAGGCTTCCTATTAAGTGCACACATTGCTGCCTTATCAGTAATGTGTAGCCTTGGGTGCATTGCCTCAGCACAAACTATGGTCATGTCAACACACAATACCTTGTGGGTAAAGAGCATGGCAAAGTGAAGGCAAGGAATGCTAAGCAAAGCTTTTTTTGGGCTCTTGAAATGCATGGTTCCTCCTACTCTTACATTTTATGTATTTTCAGACACAACACATGAACTTACAACCCCCATGTCATATATATTTCTAATATACAAAAAGTTTACTATCCAGATGTGCAATAAAAAGAATGTCATTTTCTGAACGCATTTTTGTTTTTGTTTTTGCCAGCACTTAAAAGGGTTAGCATGCACCTAAATTCAAGTACATTAAGTTATTTTTTTCATTTTACTAACATCAAAATGCAGCCACTGCAGATGGGATTGAACCCCTGACCTCTAGCTCAGCAGCACGACTCCACATTCCCAGCGAGCTATAACATTGGATGAAATTCAACTGTAGCAGGAGCACATAGTGCATAAGTGCAAGGCATGACTGGATGAAATTGAGTGGGCTACCAGCTGATGCGGTTTGTCTCTGCTTTCCTGGAGGCTTTATGTGCACACCTGTGATAAGAGACTACTCCAGCTACCACAACAACTCTTGCCTTGTTCTTTGTTGTTTGTGTTCTGCCTTGTGGTCTTTCGGTTAGCTAGCGTTATGCTGCTTAACGAAATGCCAGGTAAGGGGAAATCTTGGGGACAACTTTCACTCAAGGGCACTCTATCTATTTAGAGCACGGTGGCATGCCCAGAATGAGCTTACCGCTCGAGAACACTGGTTTCAGGCAGGCGTGGTGAACCAGACCCCGAGTTTGTGCTGCTTGCGACCAAGTGTGAGGGAAGACGGTTTGTGGAGGGTGGCGTGCCGTCCCGAGAACCTGACACGCGGCGTATCTGCTGCTGCTGGAGCGCAGCTGCCCGTGCAGCTGCCGAGTCCAACATGATGACCTTAGGAGCTGGCTGTGGTATTATCTGTACACCGGGTGCCAGTGGCGGTGGTCTAGGTAGGCCACTCGTGGGTGCTGGTCTGTACGGGAACATGAAACAAACTTGTGGAGGGCCAGAGCTATTCTAGAAATCAGCATAAGACGTGACAGTGCCATGTGCTTCATCTCTGCTTTCCCTTGTTTACGCCCCAAATGTGCAAAGCACCTATAGAAACATACCATAATAAGACCTTGTTGATATGTTTTTCAAGGAATTACAAATATTTTTTTTTAGATAACCGGGAAAATGTAACTAAGAGGAAGGCTGCAAATCACCACAGCAATGTCAGATACAGCTCTGAATGACTGCTAGTATAGCTATCACTTGTACTGAGTGCAATGACAGTGCACGTGTAATTAAGGAACACATACAATGTTCCGCGACAGTAACCCCTTTCAACTTTTGACGTGCTTCAGCACGTAACACAGCTTTACTGCGGCAAAGCTGACCAAAGAGAACCGGCGATTACACAACGCATATAAAACCCTTGCCGGTCCCAAAATAAGTATAGCCTTGCGCTTGGTGAACCTGGCCAAGTGTGCATGGTTTCCAGTTTTAACCGATGCACACTTCTTCAGATGCTTTGCCGAGTGCTCTGCGCATGTCTTCGCCCGTTATATATTGTACGGTAGTCCAGTGCTTGGCTTGTCCAACCGCAGTCACTTATTGCAATGAGCCGGTTTGTTGCAACATACAAGTTGGCTGCACCGCTAAATTTACATGACTGCCACATTCAGACGCAACATAAGATACGGGAACGTTACACAATGGCAACATATCAAAGGGGAACATAATACATGGGCGTCAATGGGAATCAAACGTGACATAGCCGCCGGGAAAATAAAACTGCGAGGAACGTATCAACGAGGTTCCAATGTAATCGATCAGTGTCCCTGACATGACTAGCGTTTGTAAAAAGAAAACAGGGCAATAAATGCCCATCTTTTCCTGTATTGAGAAGCAATCACAGAACGAAATACCTTAACAGACATTTACCCCCACTAATTCATGTACATCACAACGAAGAGTTTGTACACCACTGACTCTGTCAGAAAGTTCTCATTCTAAAGCCTTGCCATGCAGCCTGAAGTCTAGTGGCACAATGCATGCACGCCTCTTCAAAAAAAGTATGGCATGCCACAATCAAAGGCGACACCATTGTTATAAATATAAGTGCTGGTCTCCATAACTCTGGCTCACAATGGTATATTTTTCATCCTTATTGATACCACATGTGTATTTCCCAATACAGCAGAATATGCCATCATCTTTCCTATCATTAACAGGAACAGTCCATTTTCTTCAGTCAGCAACTTTGCCCTTTCACATGAACTTAGGTCTCAGGTCAATACCAGCTTGACCAATGGTACAGAACCTTCTTCACCTCGCTATGTTTTGCTACCCAAAGGATGGTGACAAGTGGCATTTGGTAGCTAGTGCTGGCAGGGCTATGCAAGATTCATGAAATTGGAAAATCCCTACAATATCATCAAGATATTGCAAAGGCCTCGGTGAAACATGACTGAGGCAGCCTAAAAGCATTTCATGTTGAAAAGTTAAGCAAGCAATTGCTAATCGCCTTGTTGGTAGATCGTGTCGGGTATAAATAACACTTGTCAGGCACACTGCTAGTAAGGCATGACTGAACATTTTAAACAAGGGATATATGAGATAAAATGCTCACCTTGACTTTTCCGCAGTCACTGGTGATATGGTAATGCTTGAGTTCAGCGTGATAGGAACACTGGCAGTGGTTGGCATCTGTTGGGAAAGGTGGTGTTGCTGCTGCTGCTGCTGTTGCTGCTGCTGCTGGTGCTGCTGCTGTTGTTGCTGCTGCTGGTGCTGCTGCTGCTGCTGCTGCTGCTGCTGCTGTTGTTGTTGTTGCTGCTGTTGCTGCTGGTGGTGTTGTTGCTGCTGGTGGTGCTGCTGCTGTTGTTGCTGCTGCTGCTGATGCTGCTGCTGCTGCTGTTGGTGGTGTTGTTGTTGCATACGCTGCAGTTGTTGCTGCCTCATGTGTGCTGCCTGCTGGGCAGCGAGTGCCTGATGTGACGGCATGCCCTGCAATGAGAAGGCATATGCACAATGTTCAGGAGATGAAGGGGTTTGAGTAGTCTGCTTTTACCACTGGTATACAAAGAGAGAGAGAGAGAGAGATTTCAAGGCATTCAGCTTAAAGGCTGTTATATTTAACCTGCAAATATCCATGTGAAGAAATATTGCAGCAGCAGGACATGTAACACAGTAAAAAAAGTAAGTTTAAGATTACAGCTGACGAAATAGTGTTGATGTATGTAATGTACGCCAAGCCAATTACAATGCCTGAACTATGTGAACCAAGAGAAGACACATTGGAGGCATCCTCGTGATCTGATCACTACATTATCCAGTGTCCTGCTTGGCCACTGGCCAGTATGGTGACTGAATGCTGGCTGAATTGGAAAAGAAACGAGATTGTGACAGCTGAAGGACGTCCATAATAATATTCACTAGCAACTCAAATCTGCAATATTAATGAATGACCAGCTACTACTATACATTCACTAATTATGCACTGTAATTTGAGCAGCTTGACAGTCTCAACTACTTGGCGTCTGTTCCCATCCTAATCCTAGCCAGCATTGGAGACAGTCTACGTTGACAGCTAAGAAGACGGCTTCAAGCACAAGGAACAGAATGCAGTTTGAAGTTGTCTCTGCGCCTTACACCACCTCGCGATGACAAGAAAAAGCTAAGAAAAGCACATTTTACCGCAATTTTTTAGCTTTTTACAAGTGCGAATCGATGGAAAACACAACATAGATTAAAATAAGGCCAATTATGTGCAGACGTGCCCTGTCGTGTGCAGACCATTTGTGTCCTGTCGAGATTTAAAGAACTCTGCTAAGTCGCCATCTTGTTTCGACTGCAAAGCAGCCTGCGTCACTTTTGACATTGATGCTGTCTTCGCAAAGTGTCTTTTTTGCTGGCTTTCATCAGAACAGGAATGGGACGCGAGGTGGTCCCTGTCTAGTTAGCTGTTTATTTAGCCGTGCATGTTCAGTAGTGGAACATAGCTCTGACATGAGGCAGCTTACATGTTGTTGCCGCACACCCTGCTGTGGGTGCATCGTCTGACCAGGATGTTGAGGCGTAGGATGGGGGCTTTTTTGCAGCGTGTACGATCCGCCTGCGGCTGAGGGCCCCATGCGAGCCATATGGCTCAAGGCAGCCATGCTGGCACCCCCCTTCTGGTTCATGGGGCCCTGGTTGAGCAGGTGGCGCAGCTGCGGTGGAGGAGCCCCCGGGTAGCCCGCTGGTACCCCATATGGGTTGGTGCCTGGGTAGGGCGGTGGGCGCACACCGGGTGGAATGCCGTGCACTGATCCCATGGGCCCCTGCCGCTGCTGCAGAGAGAACTGCATTGAAGAGGAGAGGGCAAGGGACGTCGCAGCCTTCCCACCATTGTACAGCCCTAACTTCTAAATAGCATGTAAGATGATATACAGCAGAACCTCGTTAAATGAAATGGGATAATGAAGTAATGGATATAACAAAGTGAAATGTCCCTTGAAATCTCCACATATAAATCTATGTATTTATAAACTCATGCTAACAAAGTAAGAATGTCCTGCCAATGTATATAACCAAGTACATTTGTCTGCTAAACCAGAAAATACCCAACTGTTGCATGCCGAACATATCACTTTCCGCGGGATTCGGCACACATTCGGTGCAGGAATTCAAAACTCTTGCCATCGAGCAACACTGGTCTATCCCTGCGCATCGCTGCGCATAAGCAGCAGCTCATCATAATTATCACTCATCTCTCTCTCACTGCAGGCTGGTGCACTTAAGCCTGGCCTCCAAGATAACATTGCACCAGTCCAGGCAATCTCGCAGACCATGCTTAGCTGTGCCCAACCTGTGGCAGCCTACATGATGCAACACATTGAGAAAGAGAAGTGCGATAGTGATGGTGAGCTGCTGCTGCTGCCTGTGGCTAGTGTGGCACTGCAAGGACCAGTGCATCCACTTCTCTTTATCACTGTGGTGTGTCACGCAGGCTGGTGCAGCTAGGCGTGACCTCCAAGATCGCATCGGTACCTGTGCAGTCTTAGAGCCGAGTCAACCAAATTGGCGTGGAAAGGTTCACTGGCCTGCTCATTCAGACAGCGGAGCCCCATCAGGGCGGCGGATCAGCCTGGATCAGCTGCATAATTGGCTTGTCATGTTATGTGCCATGTGCTGCTTAACCACGATGGACTTTAGTGTTGTAGCGTACTAGTCATTTTCTTCAACCGCGTTGCAATTTTTTTCAGTTTCAAGACGCTACGGACGAGCCAAATGGAAAGTACCACCAAAACCAAAACAGAAAGCAGCTTCCATAAAGATAGTTGCATCAGGTGCTGAAAGTTGTGTCTTGCGCACAACTAAGATTCTTTTAGAGTTTTATGAAAATTTCATCGCATACGTGGCCATGTAGCGGTTTTGCACGGTGCAAGATCTTTTCCTGTGCATACTAAATTTTGTGCACCCCACTGGGCTTACATTGCAGTAAAGTGCAATGATGGATATCATGAAGTAATTTCAGCTACGTGGCCATGTAGCGGTTTTGCAGGGTGCAAGATCTCCTCCTGTGCATACTAAATGTTGTGCACCCCACTGGGCTTACATTGCAGTAAAGTGCAATGATGGATATCGTGAAGTAATTTCAGCTACCCTTCCGACTTCATTATAATGAGGTTTAACTGTACAAATCCAAGTTAACGATAACAATGCGTGCTGCATTAATGCAAATCTAAGCACATCAAAATTCTAACACACCTTGACTTTTTTTTTATCAAGGCCCCGAAAACAGACTTTCACTAAAAGCGGTCAACAGATGAATATTAATGCGAGCAAGAAGTGTTTGGCGCACTAAGATCTTCCTTCGTGCTCTGCCATGCACCCTTCCATCAATACCTATTCTTAGCCCCACATACTAAGCCTTCGTAGCACACTACAGAGACGTACATGCATCGTAGCTCGGCATCAGGGCTGCACTCTTCTGTCTTTTTGCAATGCAACAAGTCTACAAACTCAACCACAGCAGTGCTGCGTGCTAGCTCCCAAGCAGCTTTTCTCAACAAAACATGGCAAACAAAGCTGAGCTGGTTCCCTTATTCTTCTCTAGAATTTGAAAGACAACTTTAACAACATGTAAAGAAAACAATGTATTGCATTCTTTGTTTACACATCAAAATTGCCTGGTGCATCCTAAAGAAAATGATGTCACTATTATCAATGATAATGATGCCACCAATCATTATCAACCATAATCAGAGCCATGTTGCCTTTCATTCCTCCTTATCATCCATATAAACTCACTCACTGCTTATCTGTCCGTGTTGTGCAACAACACAGACAACGCAGCGTAAACCATTCATACAGTTCAGGTATATTCACCTTCTGCAAGCATGGCTGTCTAGCCCAGAATGGCTGTCAAGGGTTCTACTAAGAGAATCTTGATGTGACTGCAATCATGCTTGTTAGTAGATATTACATATGCATTTCACATGCATGTTCTCTTCATTCCAGTGTCAATAATGAATAAACTTGCAAATGAGCCAATAACGAAAAAGAAAAGGTGTTTAGCCCAGTGGGTCAGCTCAGCTTCTGAGTGCGGGGTCGTAGGTTCGAAATTCACCCCCGCCACGGTTCCTTTAATTTTTCATTTTGAATGTATTCTGTTTCTTTGTATAGAGCACATCATGTTACGCATTACAGATGAACCAACAGACCAGCAGACAAATTTCGTGGGTGAGTTGCCTAAGAATGCACACATATTAAAATTTTGGCAATGTAACACACACAACATTTCCAACATTGTAAATATCATTGGACGATGCACAAAATAATGTTAAGTCATCTGCCCTAAAAAGCTGCTTTAAAACCAAAACTTGCAGTCACCAGACTGATATTTTCAGCCATTGCAACATCAGGAGGCAACCGAAATGACATCTGGGACCAATAGCACAAAGCATTTTTTCAGAAATATGCCCCTGGCTATGAGGATGTAAGTACGCCCCTGGTCACTAGTGATATTAAGCTGCCAAATAAGTTGTTGACTAAAAAAGAAGGGGAATTGACTTAAAGACTTTTGCCACTCAGAAATATAATTTGCAGCAGCTTACTATTCATGAAGCTTTTCTGCGATGGATAAACTTACTCCTAGGTAATGGGCTTCATGACAGTGGCTCCATAAAGCCTCATAAGCCAAGTGACCTTTTTTCATCATTTAGATATAGGAACAGTCTCTGCCGCCTAGCAGTGCCAGATGCAGGGGTGCTGGGCACCGTGGGGAGACTCTTGCAACCAAAGTCATTGAAGAGGAAACAAAGAACTGCACAGCACACCACACTATCATGCTTTCCTCCAGAGAAGAATATGACAGTGGTATAAATGTAATTCTGCAGTGGAGGAGCATAACCTAAAAAACTGCTTCACAGGACAGCCAACCAACATCTCTAATTGTCTGTTGCCCACAGTGAGCATAAAAAACAACCGTGCCTCAGAAAATAAAGAGCACCCCAATATGCTCAACAAGTGTTACCCTTCTTCGTTCAATCTGGGAGCAAAATAGTGTCAAGCTGAAGTAGCTGCACAATGTAATGTAACAACCGACAGAAAAAGAACAAAATTGAAACAGGTTAGGCAACTTATACTCCAACATATTCCAATCGCATGCGGCACAACATATCACATTTAACGTTGCACTTCACTTCATTAAAGTAAAACAGGCAGGCTTCAACCAAAAAAAAAAAGCACATCAAGGTTCCAGTAGTTCATGCTTTTTTCCCATGACAGCCAACTCATTCCAGAGCCCATTAGGTTGGTTATTGGACTCAAAGGGTGCACATACAGTTTCACACTCTAAGTTGGCAGACACAAGCAGGGGGTCACAAGCAGTGGACAGCAGGCTAACAAAATTTCCAGGGACAACAAAGAGTAGTGGCTGCAGGTCAAGTGGCCAAACCCAAGATGTTTGGCCACAAGTTGCACAGAGGTTGCGGGAAATGCGACATGGACAAGGGCTGACTGACACCTGCTTGCCAATTATCACCAAGCAAGCGAAGTGCACACACGAAATGCATGCACACACACGAAACTAATAACTAATGATGACAACAAAATGACAGCATTTTGCATGCCATATGACAGAAGATATAACATGGCCAACAGTACCTGCTCTGACATAGCCGGCCACATCTGTGAGTACGGCAACTGCACAGAATCACAATCGGAAGATTTTAAAAGCCCAGCTTTCACTGTTGCTTCACTTATCGCTATATAATTTGGTATGCAGTTGATTGTCAGCACTTGTCCACTTCCCCATCCCACTGAAAACTTTGCACTTTAATGCTGTCATAATCTCCATGCATCAAAGCTACCGTAGCCCCAAGGCAACTAACTACGGCATGAGACAGATGGCGCAGCCCCCCCTTCCTCCAAGGCCATCCCCAGCATCTCCCTTATGAGACAAGCGAAATGGGAGAGGAGAAGCTAGAGGAGTCAGAGGTCATGAGAGAAGCCTTCCCTCTCTGCAGTCCAGAGATGATGAGTATGGGAGGGGGGGGTCAAGGGCAAGACTAGCAGGCTGGGGGGAGGGGGGAGCAGAAGAAAAGCCAGCCGGGCTTAAGTTTGTACCCACATGGTGATAAAGTCCAGGCCCTGGGCCAGTCGGCATTGAAGCAGGGTGGTAACCTTCGGGGTACCGGGGGACAGGCTGCAGTGGGCAGCGAGCAGCCACAGGGAACAAGAACACAGCAGGACACTTCACACACGGCTCTCTTTCCCTGTGCCTCGGGGTGTTTTTTTTTTAGACCTGACGACACAGTTTTGTTTCTAACACAACTAAGGGAACTTCACCGGTTGTTTTCCCAGTCTGGTAAAACACAGGGCATGAGCCAAGGTGCAGCATGGCTGAGAAATTAAATCGTTTTTTTTTGCCTCACGATGCTACGACAGAGTTGCATTAAACATGCATGCGCACCAAATATGACTCTTGAATGCACGTGTAAGCACTGAGCCTGCCTGAGAATATGCAGTGCGACACCTCCCGTGAAAACAGACATAAGCATATAAGCGCGAACATTTACATGGCTATGAAGAATAACAATTATATCCGCACAAAATAACAAATGGAGAATATAATACAGAAAGGCAAGATGACAGCCCACCACCAATTTCAACAAAAGTAGAGAAGGAGTGAATTTGATTTTTGCCAAAGATTCAGGGAACAACAAAAACTTGTAAGAAACAAAACTGAGACTAGTAATTTCAGCTGACAGATTGAAATGTAAAAGCTTGCGTACTGCTAACAAGTAGGACAAGTGCCAGCAGCATTATTCTGCGGTTATAGTTTGTGGCCACAGTTAGTTCGGAGACGACAGCATACGGTGCGGTTCACTGTCAGAGTGAATGTAAGAGCACTGTTCATCAAGCTCTGGGACGTGTTAGCTGTGACTGCAGGCAAACACAGCAAAAATGCACTGTGCAGGCATGCTGTGCCGTCTGGTGCCACTTTCACCTCATCTCCATTGGAGAAATGATTTCTTGGACTTGCCACAGTGAAAAATCCGCCTGCGTTACACGCTTTCATGACCACTCCTGAGAGTGGGAAGGATGGTACACTGACAAGCTTCTTTCATTTTCAAACAAGAAAGGTTCCTCTAATCTGATGCAAAAGAGAAATACGAGTTGTCAGTCAACGAATCAGGAAGCGAATTAATTGCGCAAGGTCTTCAACTTTGCATGCAAAACGTAATGCATCTTGAAGGCTAGAAATGTCTATAGTCTATCCGTGCAAATTTGGTTTTGTAAGCAAGTCCACCTTAATCATTACTGCGCCTTCACTTTCCTTAAGTATCATTTTGAAATTTTGGAGCATGTGTGGCTTAACGATATGTAATTAGTATAACTCCACTAAAATATTCTGTGTATTCTTGCTATCACAACAGCTGCAGAAGCTGCCCCACCAATCAGGAGGAAACAACTCCACTTACAAGTTAGTGGAAGTGAAAGAATGAGCAAGTTGCAACCAGTTTAGACACCAGAGTTAGTCACACACAGATAGACGCACTCAAAAGAAAGTCAAACATAGAATCAAACTCAACAGAAAGCTGGAGTGCCATCAAAAGCAGACACTAGTAATAATAATTAAAAAGAAAACAGAACCAACTTTTAGGACACACAAAAAGGTTTTGCTCAGCAAATACATTGAAAGTTCAAAGCAGTCTGCTTCCTCTCCCAAGTCCATACTCTTTCGGTTGGGATTTTCAGCTTCCTCAATAAACATTTTAAAGCTTTGGAGACTTTTCTCACTGCAACAGCAGCACAAGTGGCTACTGAAGAAAAGCAGTGGAATTTGAACACCTCTCTGGACAGCATAGCTAAAAATGTGTTGCCCCTTTCGACTTTGGAGGCAACACATAAAGACATGGACAAACTTTTTACACAGCTCAAGTAAGATCCACAAAAGAAGTCAGGTTTTATGCATAGTACTAAATGTAGAAATAGGGAAGAGCCATAATTACTACTAGGCAAGTAAGGAAAAGCTAAGCGAAAAGCAGGCAAGTTCTCACCTGCTGTTGCTGGTGCTGCTGTTGCTGATGTTGCTGCTGCTGTTGCTGCTGCTGTTGTGCTGAGGACACTGCATCGGGAGGGGGCCCAGACCGGTGCTGGTTGAGGGCTGCGGCTGTAACAAGTGGTGGCTTGGCAGCCCAAGGTGGGTTGCCAACGATGGGCTGTTGGTCCACGAGGATGCAACCCAGGTCACCAATGTAGTTTGTAAGGAAGTCGGCCTCATATAGGAACTTGATGTCCACAACATGTTGTGGGTTGGGTATCTCGCAGCGAGTCTTCAGCACCGTCCGCATCTGATGGGCGCCAAAGAAGCACACCACAGAATGTTGAAACCATGTCGCCTGTGTTTGTAAAGCTCACCCTACCTGAACCTAGACAACTTACCACTCTGAAAGTTTATCATCACTGTCACATGGTCGCAACAAACAATTCTAAACTACAAGAATTGCTTTCAAATATAATGCAGAACATGCCTAAAGGCATCAGAACATCATACTGCTTTAAAGAAGCCAAACTATGAGCTAACCAATTGTTATGATTTCAGCTGAAGCATCCTTCTCAGCAAAGGCAACAGTGCGGGGGCCATTTACCTAATGCTGAAAAGCATCTTTGTCAGTGAGCCCTGCCTCCCTTCCAAAACTAACGATCAACACACCAGACTGCGATCTCTCACAGCTCGTCACACTGAAGGCCTATCTATAGGTTTTTTATCATCAAAAAGTTTATTCTCTCAAACTCCTGAGCTGAAAGTACTGCATTCTAGAAGTAACCCACTAATGTGCTCGGAAAAATTCATCACATGATTACAGATGCGATTTCACAATCATCTCACTCTTCTCTATTTCAAAATGCAGCACCTCGGAATCGTAACCTCGTGGGTACAGCCTCTCAGAGCCAGACCTGATTCTCCCCACAACAATGCCAACAGTACTAAATATGCTAAATAACCTAGCTGCCTACCTGATTGCAGATGGTTTTCTTGCTAAAAACAAGTGCCACATCGCTTCCACGGTTAATCGCGGCCTCTGCAAACTTGTGGCACTGTGCCAGTTTCAGCGAGAGAGCCATCAGCTCCTCATTCTTGGATGAAAGCTGCATCTTCTTCTTGTTGCAGATGTCATTGAGCTCCTGGAGCAGCAGCTTTCCTCGCTTGTTTATTTCAGTGATGAACCTGAAAGTATAAATGCCCAACCAAGGCAACCAAGAAAAACAAAATTAAGTTCTCATTACCCATACACCTAGCCAGCTCCCTTATATTTATATTTCTTGTCAAAAATTACAAACAGGACATTTTGACAAGTACATTTCAAGCTGCATTTACCACATAACCGGAAGTTTGCTTTGCAGATAAGCACTAACCACTTGGCTCTGTGCATGTTCAGCACACTAGAATACAAAGATAAAAAGATCAGAAATGCATCACCCTTACCACTAGCTCCTAACAACTTCAACAATCTTCTATGTGGAACATAATTTCATGCTAAATATAAGCTAATTTTTTATGAGAGATTTTTTTTTGAAAGGTTACATAAACAAACCAGTGATGCTGCCCACAAAATTTCCCACACTCCTATACAACAAGCAAAACCGTGCATATAATCAAGTAGAAATAATTGTTGGGCTAGTTGGTCTTGCATTGCTGATGAGGAAAATTAGTGCAACAAGAACACAACACACACAGGAAGGGATGACAAAGTCACCGACTACGCTTATAATTGGAGCCTTCAACAGGTATAGTACATTTTAACCACAGGCAGGCCACTACATCTATCTTGCCCACTACTGTGGATAATGCTTGCAAACAATGAAAGTTTAAGCATTGTTCACCTAATGACTTGGGGCCATATTTTGTAACAATATACTTCATTTCCCAGAGTTATTTCTTCATCTTCATATTATGTCAAATGGCTTATCTTGGAGACGACAGTGGAAAGGCAGAACCCAAACTTGAGCCACAAAGAACGGAAAACCAAATAAATCATCACAAAATGCAGTCTCATGATCCTGTCAGAAGGTTCGAGAAAACACGACAGCTCACCTGACCGCGAACATTTTGATGTCGCTGGTAACCTTCTGCTCTTGCTGGGTGATCTCATGGTGCCGTTTGCTCACCAGGTTGCGGGCACCCTCAATGTATGACTGCTTCTCATGGATCTTGGCTAGCAAGCTGTTAAGGTTGGTCTTTTGTTGCTCACATGCTGATGAAATGAACTGATATTTGTGATCTTTGTGCTCCTGGAGCTGGCAGTCACGGCATGTCAGCTTGTCACAGGTCTCACAGTACAGCTTTAGTTGCTCCTGCACAAAAACAACAGGCAGAGAAGCATGAAAAATATAGGCAGTAAGATTGACTGGTTGATTGGGTTCGACATCAAATAGCAATGGGGTTATGAGGGTCTCCACAGTGGAGGGCTTTGGATTATTTCTGAACACCTGGGGTTATTTCATGGTCACCTAAATCAGACTAGCATTCTTGCCTTTCCCCTTCATCAAAATTCGGCGGCTGTAATCATGACTAGAACCCATAAGCTCATGCTCAGTATAAAAACACCATAGCCACTGCGTCACTGCAGTCAATCCAAAGGAAACTCTCCATAAATAGTCACTAGTGCACCTTTTCAGCAGAGAGTGTGCAGTGCCAACAGGCGATAAACATACACATAGAGCATCAATGACAACAATAAAAAAGCAACAATGCTTACAGGCATCTGTTTACACCAAATGTGCTATGGAGAATGAAAACTGCAAACCATGCAAGCCTTGACCACATTGCATCTTTGCCTTTTGCCGCTGCAAACCTTTCCTGGACACCAAGGAAAGGTTTTACCAAGGCAGAGCTCTACACATCAACCATGTTTGTCAATGTGGCCATAGAGCATCATGATCATCATTATCATGATCAGCGTCATCATTGGTGTGCACTGTCTGCAGGGTCAGCAACGCAGTGGCAACGGTAGACAATATTTTCATTTCCTTTGTGCTATGACAAGGGTGAGGTGGTCTCACGATGACATGACAATATCAACTTGATGATGATGACAACAGACAGCCCCAACAGGCGTAACGCATAGGCTGTGGGTGGACAGAAGAATGCACAAACACGGAAAACCTAGTCTTCAGCTTTCATCTGCAATCCCAGTAAAACGAAACACTAGGTTTACTGCACAATTTTAACACTGCTGAGACAGATCATTTTTCGGTATTTTAGTTTACCTTGTAACTAGCCCATGGATTGTACACATGTGTGCATATGTACTCAAATGTGAAGACAAGGATGTGCACATGTATATGACACACACACATACATATACACACTAGCTACATTTACACAATTACTTTTCACACAATGGTACTCCTGTCGCACTAATTATGAGCACAAACTCACTGCTTATGCATTCTTAACCTGAATATAACCAACATGGGCCCTAGAGACTGAAATTTCAACCAGAAATTGAATAGAAATTTACTGTCAAGTGCAGTGGTTCTGAAGCTTCATTTCATTTCCAGCCTTATGATTAGTGCAAGCACCAAGATAAATGCATGCATGATCGTGCTCACTTTTTCACCACTTTAGTGTTGTTAATCATAACATCTGCAGCACTCTGATATGGAGGCAAACATGCTGATTTTGTGTCACTGCATTGTGAAATGTAGCCTTAACTTTTGCATATGCAAACTAGGTCGGCCAGGACAAGCTGGAAAGAACACAAACAGAGGAGAGACACTTAGAAGAAAGCAGAGGACTGTGAAAGAAAAGAATTCGACTAGCTATGGCTGTGCATGTAACCATTTGAACAGGAGTAACTACATTAGAGTCACAAGCCTGCACAATTTAAGCACCGTCTAAGAAAGCGCAAGAGTGGAAGAGATGGTAATTATCCATTCTTAGATTTTGTGCAGAAGTTAAGAGAAGAATGTGATGGCATGTACGTCAAAGCACAAACAAGCATGCTTGTAGTTTCCCCCTCCTTGCCTGATTGTGCAAATACTCACAAGAACAGTTTTTCAAAGATTTAGTTTCTGGAGAGTAAACAGTTTGGAAAATATCGGCCTGGAGGTCACTAACCTGCTTGTGGTTCTCGCAGAACATGTACTTCTGACCGAGCGCAGCAGGCTTGTCTCCCTCAAGTTCATCCTTAGCGCGGATGCTGTGGTCCTTGGTGACACGCACGCGCTGATGGGCGTCAATGCAGGCCTGGCACAGCCAGTCCTGGCAGTCGACACAGAAGCCAGAGGCAGTCGCGCTGTCCTCACAGCTTGTGCACGTGTGTGTCCGGGTCGCCTCACCCGTCTTGGCTTCGCTGTTGCTAGCCAGGTGTTCCATCAGGAACAGGTGACTGATCACGTCCTGACTGGAGATCTCCTGCTGGCACTCTGCGCACCGGACTGCAGAAGACAAACACAAGGATGCAAGTGCATGAGTTTGACATAACAGACTTTTACTGGACCCTTTATGACGTGAAGATGAATGCTACATATTGTAGTGAACTCTAACAACAGATTAAGTAAGGCACTCTGCTCATGATGAGATGATATAAGAAATCTTTAACAAGCTAGGTCTGCCGATTTGTTTCTACATGAACCTTATCATTCTCTCCCTGCACACATGCACACACACATGCAAATAAGAAAAAATTAAAGAGATAAAGGCCAACTGGATATTAATGGCAGTCTTTGTTTATTTTTTAAATGCACAGGAGCACATTTCCTTGAACTCAATCATAAGTATTGCACCAGTGAAATTTTTCCCACCAACTTTCTGCTGTGTTTTGTGGACCAAGATAACAATATAACATGAAAAATGGCTAGTATTACTGTAACTTTCACTTTAAGAGCAAGTAGTTTGTGTTTTTATTTTTTGTTGTACACTTTTCAAAATACCTAGGTGGCAAACACAGCACACAAAGTTCAAAGAAAAAGTCCAGATGCCCACAAATTGAAAATAATCTGAGAACTACACCAGACAAAAAATGATGATTCAAACTTGAAGGAGCAAAGGGGGTAAGTTAATGGTGACAAGACACCACAAGGGAAGCATTAGGCCAAGAAAAGGGAGAGGAAAATGGAAAAATGGCAGTGTGAAACGGAAAATTTTGCCACTACTAAAAAGAAGCTACCTGCATTTACAGTGCATAACACAGATGCTGTATTTATTTAGTCTAGTATTTATTATTAAAGTATCTTGTTCAGATCTTTTAGCAAACAAGCAACAGTGCTTTCAGCTGAGTGATTACTTGATTGCTCTTATTTGTTACCACAGTGATGCTGAAAGCATCTCGCCAAAATCAAACAACAATAAGAAAAATGAATGTCTTCAATGAATAGAACTGCAAACTGTACAGCCAAGCCGTATTCAGGAAGCAGATTTTCTTGGATCAGACTGACTCTTTGACATTAAGCAGAAAATGAGTGACATACAGGTGGAAGTTAAATGCCCTTGTAAGCTTTATTTACTCTTTCCATTAAACATTATCTCAGGACTTCATGTCATTGTATATTAAAGCATAAAAATCTCATAAAGTTGCTAATAATCAAACTCAATTTTGTCTGGCATCAAAGTAAGTGTTTATTATATATGGACTTCCCACACAAAGTTCTGCCTGTAGTGTAGCTTTCATCAGTGTTCTGGGTCTTAACTTGCTGGAAACATTTTCGCTGGAAAATGATAAACGAATGGCCTTTTATAATAAGTATACTAATAAATGCTGGTGGACAAGTTGGGAGCCCCTGAAACTTCTTTTCTTGCCTCATTTTGCACCAAGTATACACAGAAGACATCATTGTCATAAGGCTTTAAACGTTACGAGAAAATGTTTTGCTATGTAGATAATATTTGCCACTGTTTTATGCAAGATAGTGAGTGAATGATTGAACATAGTCTAAAGAAATATAATTTCCTTGAGCACTAAGCAGATGAGGCTAGCACAGAGATCCGAGTGTTCTGGGGAGATTTATACCAGTCACCTGGGGCGCTTTCGATCGCGATCGAATTTCTGGATCGCCAATGGTTCTCTTCCGCAGCGTACGCAAAGGAGCCAATTGCGATCGAGCAACTCGTTCCTGATCGGGCTCGATCGCAATCGAAAGTACACCGTGTGACTGGAGTATAACATGTATGACATATACCTGGGGCATTTTTCGATTGAGCCCTATCCGGACAGAATTTCTGGGTGGTGATTGACTCCCATCAGTAGCTTGCGCCGAGAGCCAGTAGCAATCGACAAATTAGATCCGGATACGGGGCCCATCGCGACTGAAAGTACCCGTGTGACAGCAGCGATACATATAAACAAGACAAGCCTGTAGGGCTGGTGAATGAGGGTCATAGGGATAGATGTGTCAGGGTACGAAGACAATTTAGATGACAAATTTCCCACTATGGAAAAGTTGTGACTATCCCAACATAAACGAAAAGCGCCTATTTATCTACGCATATCTATTCACAAAATTTCTGTGATAATGTTTCAAATACGAGTTCATTTTCTTCCAGGCCCAATCTCTTCGACCTTCGCCACTCAATAGCACACGGCTGCTGTCGCCGTATATCGCCACGCGGCGAGACGGCCGTTCACAGGAAAGGAGCTAAACGGAAGGAAAACAATCGTGATAAAACACAGCTCCCGCAAATGGTACGACCGCAAATCATTGCTTGCAGCTGGCAAGCGACGCGGCAAGAAGGGCTGTGAAATATTAAATACGGGAAGATTAAGGTCGTTACATTTTCGGCGCGCTCCCATTCTCGCGGGTCGTTCACGCTAATATGATATATACTCCACTTCAAACATAGCAGGCAATGAACGCTACGAGGACTGCAGAGACCTCTCACGGTTCGCATCCGCGACAAAAAAAAAAAAAAAAAAGTAGTGCGTCACATACGAAACAATATTAGGTACGCGCCATGTAATTCGATGCAATGTTTAGTCTTGTATTTGCACATCACGGACTATGAGGCTTTATTACATGAAAGATGCCCGACACTTAAACATATTTACCAACAAACGAGCGGAGTAACATGTTTCTGCGACCAGCCAACTAGAAACACAAACACAGCAGAAATATTAGCGTAAATGTGCGTCCTCAAGTTGTAGTTGCAATATATAAAGCATTTATTTAGTGGAGAACGTCGCAGATCAAGGACAAGTGCGTTACGAAACGGGCGGAGTGAGACTTCCATGGCCGGACTACTTGCGTAGCTTCCACAGTGTTGCTTTTTAGGTTACTCTAGCGTTGCCTGCTTTGCATGAAACGGAGTTTAGTACCACAATGTGCGCGCATGTCGTTCACTGCATAGGTTGCGCGCATAATTACGGCAACGATAAACAACGACCATATTTATCGTAGCAAAAATAAAAGATAAAGTGACAGAAATGCGAGATGAATAAGGCATTCATAGCGTTTAGGCTTAACAAAGTGCGAAGCCTGTGTAAACGATAAACTTGCGTAACGGCAGCAGTCAAAAAGTCCCACGTCTATCTAAATTATTCAAAATTGCCCTTCACGCGCGAAACGGTGCGATTCTGTGCCAAACAATAGTCGCCTAGACAAGTGCTGTCCTAAAAGATTTAATGAATAAACGAGCGTGCGCAGCATTATCGCTAAAACATGCCAGCAAAAGTAGTATTGCCTTGACGCGATCTGACCTTCCCCGCAGGGCCAGATTCGCCGCAAATGTTAGCGCACAAAGAGGCGAACCAAGCGGGATTAGACGGTCCAAAAAGGGGGGGTGGGGGACAGACTATCATGAAAACTCATATCAAGACCGCCAGTGATGCTGCTGCACCAAGGCCGCACAATAGAGAGAGGAGCGTCGAGATGAAGAAACAAGGCCAGAGGCAAGCGCGCCATCCTTTCCCAACAGACGTCAAGCGCGCTGCAGCTACGCAGCGGGGCGCGGCATCTAAGTGATGCTGGCCACGTCAAAGAAGAAAGGCGGCCGCCACTAGCAAGAGCGGCGCGAAGAAGCAATGCAGTAACTTAAAGAGAGAGAGAGAAAGACTACGTGGCAAGGCCAGGCGCAGTCTTCCTAAGATGGGAGTGGGGAGTGAACTCACGAAAAAGAAAATACAACCTGGAATATACAAGAAATAAAAATACAACCAAGGTGGCTTTATAGTGGGCATGCGAGGCGCAGAGCCCCAGGGGAAGGAAAAGCTGAACGCAACGACTGGGAACATCAGCCCCCACCAGAGCCGCCGCAGACGAGGATGCAAAGGGACAGAAAATACGGGTGCGCAAAAAGCAATCCTGCCTCCTCCCCCCTCCTCCTCCGAGACACGGGGCCACCTGTTCCGCGAATAGTCGTTGGAGTAAAGCGGATAGGGCGACACAGAAAGGGAACCGGTTCTGTTGGCGCATGGCCAAGCGAAGCCAAACTATTTGAAAACAACGCGTCCCACCTTCTCTTTCCGTCGTGGAGCAAGAGCACCAAAGAGAAAAAAAAAGTAATAATAAGAGCACGCACCAGACCCCTCAGAAAAAGAAGCATAGTGCGATAGCGGCTCCCGGGCTTTCGTCGTAACGAACCCGGCGCACACTGAACGGCGCCCCGGCATGCTACAAAAATAAACACCGAAATAGCAAGAGGAGCCTCCGCAGCAAAAGAGCTATGGGGCGAAGCCGGTCGCCTAGCAACCGCGCTGATGAGCTCCAGCTAAGCTTCGCCCCCGCCACTCACTCACTCTCTCTCTCCCGCCTCTTGACAACCCCGTCCCCAGCAAAGTACGCGCAGGCCTCCCACTGATAGAGGAAGCACACAGCTGGCTCGAAGCAACCCAAACACGCATCGATGGTCGCCTAGCAACGCCACACACGCACAGATCGTAAAAAACGCACCCGACACCGAACTCTTCTCCCCTCCAAACTACGCACCTTCGTTTTGCGGCTGCTGGCAATGCTATTCGTTGATATCCATCAGCCACTCCTCCCCTCATCTCGTATGACGCAACCGCTCGCCGATTGCTTGCCGAGCAACTTGGTCGTTTGTGCCAAATGAGCCCATTGCCATTCTGAATGCTTAATCAACGAACGAGCGTCTCGCTCAACTCCCGTGTTTTCCCGCGAATCTGAAGATGTGGTGATGAGTTGAGCCGTATCGACAGGCGTGAGTCGGGAGTACGATTTCACAAGCAAATCGAATCTTTCCCCTTGAGAACAAGCAAGGGACGTATAAACGGCAATAAGGTTTCTCCCTCCTTCATAAACGCTGTCGCAACGTGGAAAGTTGCTGATTCACTAGAAGACAGTCGCTTCGAAAGAAAACACGAAACATCTTTATTTTAATTAGACAGTGTCTGCATAGGAGACAACTGACTATGCAATGTCTGTTAACGGCCGCAGATACGCCGGTCAGCGAAGTATAATTGAATTTTTGTTTAAAGAAGAACAGGACGTTTCATCACAACACACCCACTTTCACACTTTTCAAGGAAAAATGAAAACGGGAAATAATAAGACTGACATGATGGCAGTTCCACGCCACGTGACAGTACATACATTGGTACTGCTTGTTCACTGATACACGCTAGATGTCGATAGGTGCACTGCTAAAGCGAATAGGGAGCACGATCGTTCTCAAGGACAAGTAACTCACGAGTACTTCAGAACGACCGGATGCCTCTAGAAAGACCTTTTGTCAGCGGGTGTTCAAACAAAGGCTGCCAGTTCCGAAACGCACGCGCCAACAAAAGGTCCTCTATGCTGTACTGGTCGTTGCCCTACGATAAGAAGTAAGAAAGGGCAAGCGAGCGGGCGGTAGAGTCAGCAAAGAAACCCAGACTAAAGAGGACAACATGGCGGCCGTCTACCCTCCTACGAACGTGTGCCGAAGAGCGCACTAAGTCCTTCGCAGTCCCCATTCCAAGGCCCGTCAGGCGGTAACCATGGCAACCAGGCACGGTCGTCCGGTGCCGGGAGCCAGCAAATAAGACAGAAGCAAGCAAATGCATCGTCTGAGTTTCCGACATCTGCGTCAGCAGGAAGCCACAGAGCCCAATAGTTCGAGCGCACAAGGGAGGGAAGGAGCGGAGGGGAAACGAGCAGGTTCCATTTGGGCGTTACCACAGCAACGGGGTGAGGAGGTTTATATGCGAGGTGGATGAGGGCACTTCACGAAGCGTGACTCAAGACCGCGTACAGGCACCGGCGCATGACCTCAGCTCGCCCCATGCGCCGCCGCCGCTCTGGCGCCATGCCCGACTAGAGGCGGGGAGGCCGCCGCTGGGTGTTATTTCGCTGCGCACGCAAGTCGCCAACACCAGCCGCTAAGATAAGATCGCCAAGCACTACGCCGTGCGTTTTTTTTTCTTCTTTTCGTGAACCTTGCGACATAAGGTGAACATGGTTAATAAATTATCATCATCAGCAACAAGCTGATTGTCCTACCTTATCAATAATCGCAACAGGAATCGTCACACCACAGGTAGCTCGCATCTTATCACTGAGTTTGAGATTATCAATGGGCTGCGTGATAACACTACTGCATTTGCTCTTATCACTAAAAGCACGCATGCTAAACTACCACCAACCGAACACCCAGTATACTCATGACTGATAAGATAAAGTTGGAGAACAGACACATAAGTGTTTAAATGAGCAGACCTCAGAACATTTCCGCACGCGTGTAGCTGCAACACGGTCAGGATGACAGCGATAAGATAACGGACGCGTGACGCTAATGAGGTCATGAGAGCGGAAATTATTCGCTCTTTTCCTCTCGACTGAGCGGCGCTGGTCCTCTACTAGAACGCGACGAGACGGCATCCGGTTTTGGAACGTGTGCTTCAGGAATTACAACGACCGAAACCGCCAGCAAACGCATCAGCAAACGAAAAATAAGAAAAGCTACGCGCTACGACAGAACGTTGCAGGAGCAAAAGAAAAGAAATGAAAGTGGGCGAGGAGGAACGACGAAATAGAGGCTGTGAAAGCTGGGCGCCGTCGAAACACACGCGAGGAGGAAAAAGCTATGCAGGAAGCGAACGGAGGACGCGCGCAATAGCGGCGACGTGGAAGGAGAGAGAGAGATCAGGACAGGACGCAGGAGGGGGAGACAGAGCCGAAGGGCGGCGAGCCCTAAACAGGGCGCGGCGGTTGCTAGGCAACCACGGCGGGGAGCCTCGATAATTCACGAAGCGCGCTCATACAACATTTGCATTGCTGAAAAACTGGCCTGTTATTCTTCCTCGCCCTCCCTCCGCGCCCTCCGCCTCTCCCACTGCTGGCGCTCCATCATTCCTCGCGCCAGTTCTTTCTTCTTCTTTCGCTCTCTTTCAAACGAACAGCATTTGAGCGCTCTCCATGTGCGCTTGTCAGACTGGCGCGCTGAGGGAATGGGAAATGTCCGTTGTCGACCGCCGCGCGCAACAGCCATGGGCGAACGCGCTCGCCTCCCTCCTCCCGACACTCACGGCTGTGGTTAATGTTTTTTTTTTTACTACCCTCCTTTAATACGACAGGAAGGAGACAGCTTGCGTCGGCTGCGCCGTCGCGACGGCCCTTTGCTTTCTCTCTGCTGCTGACACGCTCGACGGAGAAGGCTCGTTCGCTTCTGCAATCACGTGCGCAGCAGCTGCTAATCACGCGGCGCCCACGCGGAGAGGAGCGTCTGTTCACGTGATCGGGCTCGTGGGGGTGAGGACGCGTTTCATTTCGAAACACCACGTCACGCCGGATGAGGAGAATCAGCGGCGGCCGTTCTAACGGTTGGAGCGATGAAAGAGGTTGCGGGCGGCGTCAGAGTACCGCCTTTTATTTTTTAAGGTTAGCAAGTGAAAATGATAAAGGTGACGTTTAAACAGGAAACCCGGCCCTACGGGTAGAAATCTACTCCAGAACACGGGAAAAAAAAAACACACGAGGTTTCAAAGCTAGGCCACAAATTTCAGTAGAGCACGATTGAAATCGGCGTTAAATAAACTCTCGGGTGTTACGTGCCAACACCACAATCTCACTATGAGGCAAGCCGTAATAGAGGGCTCCAGATTACTTTTTTACCATGTAAGAAGCTTTAACGACCACTTAATGGGAAACTACACAGCAACAGTGAGTCAGTTTAGATTTTTGAAGTATTTTTGAAGTACTACTTTAGTTGATATCGCGGTAATGTTTCTTAAAGAGAAAACGACAGTGAAAGTTGCATTTTTGAATTTCGCGCTGAAACCCCGGGGCCGGTACGTCAGTGTGACGTCACAGATTCGCGTAGTTCTTTTTTTTACATTTCAGGCATTGTGGTTCAGTAAAAGATCTTGATATTTCCAAGTTCAGTCCTTGGCTCTTTCATGCAGTGTAGTACACTTTTACCGATAACGATTAACAATGCCCCAGGAGACGGTGTCAGAATCGATGACGTCACGGCGAGCTTCAGGAATTGCAAGGAGGCGTCGCCACCAGTCTCACTGTTTTTGCGTGGTTTACCATGTGTCTTATCACGGTAATAGTGCATTTAGGGTATGTGGAAGGGTAACCAACACCGCTAAAATAATTTTTTCTCTTTAGTGTATATTCCTTTTAAAAGCACACGGGCGTTTAAGCATTTCGCCCCCATGGAAATGTGGCCAGGATCGAACAAGCCACTAAGCTACCGCGGCGGGTGAAATTGGCCTTTAGTGCCAAGAAACGAATCGTAGTCATGTTCACAAACTTGACCTTTTCCATGATGACGAACGTGCTGAACCCCGGTGGGCTGTGCGCTCCCGTTAAACTCAACGTCACCAGATGACAGCCCCATTATTGGTACTCACGACTACGTCTCCGGTTTCCCGTAAATGGCAATACCTTAACGGACAAGCTAAACGTTCACTAGTTTCTCAAACTCTGATGGGTGCAGAACCAGGGCGAAATAAATTTTTTAAAAATTATGGGGTTTTACGTGCCAAAACCACGCCGTAGTGGAGGACTTCGGAAATTTCGGCCACCTGGGGTTCTTTACCGTGCACCTAAATCTAATACACGGGTGTTTTCGCATTTCGCCCCCATCGAAATACGGCCGCCGTGGCCGGGATTCGATCCCGCGACCTCGTGTTCAGCAGCCTAACACCATAGCCACTGCGCAACTACGGCGGGTGCGAAAGAAATTCACCAAGGTTGTCACAGGTAAAGATAAAGCCGACGTGGCGCCGAACGCGGTTAGGCCTAAAGACACGGATTATGGTAAAATTCCCTCTGAGGGAGCCAGTCCACGGGAGTGACAAAAAATGGGGAGGGGAGACGTTAAGTTGGCAAAAACGTGTGGATGAGGGAGAGAGTGGCAGGTACCAATGCACAAGCTCCTCAATAAGCAGCGGCCTCGCAGTAAGCTCTGCGCACCAAACATGGCGCCGCGGAGGGCGTACTGCCAGCGCACGTGAGTAATTCGGTTCGCAAGCAGTGCGGCCAATCCCAACAAAGCGAGAGGGCGCAGCGTATGCAAAGCCCGGGCTCGTCGGTGCGGGCGAAGAAGGGGCGCAGGGCCGTTTCCCGGGGCGCCCGCCATGCGGGTCGCCGCTCGTAACCGGTTCTGTCCGGGAAGCCGTGCGAAACAAGGGGGCGCCGCAGACAGCAGCTCGGCGGTGGCGGCGGCAGCTGAACCCGCCCCGACGAGGCTCGCATGGCCGGTCGGCCGAACAAAAGGCTCGATGGGAATCGCAGAGGGAGAGGAGGCGACATTCCCTCTTGCAGCCAACCTTCCTCGCTGGCTGTTACAGCAAATGACTAGTGCCGCTTCCTCTAACGTCATGCGTGCAGACAACGACGACGCTTCTCAGGCAGCGCGTGACCTCGAAACTGGCAGGGAACAATCATAGGCTGGTGGCCAGCTCATCATTAAGAGTGCGCGCTCTCCTGCTGAGGGGATTTGCAGGGCCACGTCTTGGAAACGCACGTGAAAAGCTAGACGAAGAGCCCGTCCTCGTGGAACTGTGTTCGCTGCACGTGGATTTCTGAAAGCGTGCCCACAGGGCGCAAGCTTTCGAAGCGCGCGCACAAGTCTCAGGCGCACATGACTAAACTGTCGTTACTTAACAAGCTGTTCGCTAGAAGCTCTCCAGGAGAATGTCAAACAAGGTGCTCATGTTAAGTTGTCGGGGCGAAACCTCCTGTCATCACGAACAGTGAAAAAAAAAGATGCAGAGACCATCAGTGCTTTATTCGAGGTCGTGGATAACTGCAAGAAACGGCGCATGTAATGAAGTAGGATGCGTAACGACCAAACACCAGTCGTGAACACCCCTTACGAAGATGTGGTCAATTGTTCCACCGGTTCTTAGAGTGGGAAGATGCGGAAGGTCTTTGTTTTTCCTCCATGTACTTCGGGAACCATACATTCGATGAGGCAGACGTGTCAACGTTCGAAATTGCCAGTCAGCAGCACAAGCATGTTCCTTGTTTTTTGCTTTTTGTTTCCTATTTAAGGGAATACGACCTATTGTGTACGCGATGGAACTATAATGGACAGGAACTTTTGGACGACTTTTCTGGAAGCCCCAGGTCTGATGCATACGAGCGCGAGCAAGGTGTCCACGCTATTAGGCTCCCACGTCCAGATAACTGCCTTCTTTTACAAAAAAGCGTCACCCCTCTACGCCCTGGGCAGACACAAAGAGGAGGGACTAAAGGAGAAGACAGGAAAGGGAAAAACTCGTCGATTTCACAACCTGACAAATGTACTGACACTTCCACAAGTTCCACAAGTTTTCCAAGAAGACATCGACGGCCACAAGACCACGAAAGCGTTATTTAAGCCCGTCCTGGCCTCCGTGTTAAGCAGACCCACTCGTGATTCGGATAGTCACAACCATGTACCAATAAAGTGAATACATTATTAAAACTTTTTTTCATCATCAAGATGCCCGTCGTCTCTCGATTCTTGCGGTGAAGATTTACCTCATCCGGTCAAGATTGTATCAGCGGGCAGAAGGAAGACGTTGAAGCAGAGAGAATAGAACAGCCGGCCCGGTTAACTCGGTGTCGTCGTTTCTCTTTTATAATGGTGCAGTCTAAAACTAACCTGTCTTAAGGTGTTCCGGCGTTAAGTGTGCCCTCCCGGTTCTTCGGTGTGCCGGGTGCCTCCTGCCCAGGAGCGCCGTCCACGATCCTTCGGTGATGAAGCCCGCCACTCTATACCACCGTCGCCAGTTCCCTAGACCGACCGCACCGTTCGGGAAAGGCGTCCAAGCCTCCTCGGCGGGTCTAGGGCAGGATTGTACCGGTAACTTCGTCCAAGTCACCGCTGTTAAGAATGGCCAGCTGCAGTGCAGGATTGCCACCCACTTACGACTATGAAGGCAACATCCCGGCGTTGTTAAGAATGGCCAGCTGTTGTGCAGGATTGCCACCCACTTACGACTATGAAGGCAACCTCCCGGCGCTGTTAAGAATGGCCAGCTGCAGTGCAAGATTGCCACCCGCTTACGACTATGAGGGCAACATACCGGGAGCTTCGCCGCCAACTTCTAGCCACAGCGTGACTAAATCGACTTTGTGACGGAATGAGTTCGGCGGGCCAACTATTGTTCCCAAACTCCCCAACGCGCTACCCGGAACGGCTCCGAGTGCTACGGGGCGCCTCTGATGTCGGCTCCGGACATTGGAACGTGTGTGCCTTTGTGTGCGTAAGGCCGTCCTGCGGGAGGCGGCTAGTTTGCGCCGACGAAACGAACGTTCGACGCCTTGTATGGCCGGAGGACCGAGTGTTTAAAAACTGCTGTTGTGCGGATGCTCGACACACTTCTCTTGAGCAGTCATGTTGGACTGACACTCTCTCTCAAGCAGTCATGTTATACTGATGTACTTTCTCAAACAGTCATGTTAGACTGATATAAATATTGTAAATAAACCCATATTCCTCGTTCTCGATGAGAAGCAGTCCTTCCCTTCATGAACGTCCTCAGCGTGGATAAGTTGGACGACGGCATGGGCCAGCTACCTTCTAATTCATGCCGGAACCCATTCTTGACAACGGATCACGAGCGACGGGATTGAGCCCCCAATCCTGACACCGCCCAGCTGAGAACAGCTCTGGGCTATGACGAGCGCCTTCGCATCTGTCAGCGGGTGCGTCCTGCCTGGGAACGCCGTCCACGCTTCCCTTGACAAGGATATCCTCCCAGGCACTACTTCCACCTCCAAGCCACCAAGGTACGCCGTCGATGCTCTAGTGGTAAAACCGGCTGCCGTAACTACCACAATGACCGCACTATTCATGGTCACCGCCCGATTTCTGAAGCAGCTGGACAGTCAGCTGGACAGGCAGCCTGGTGCAGATAAGGCACTGCGATTTCCAGCAGCCGGCTTTCGTGGAAATACCGGCGTTTCTCGGCTTCCAAGACGACGTCGTCCTTTTGGTTCGCAATATTAATGCCTTGGGTAATGGTCATGCTTGGCCAGACCACAAAAGATAGCTGGTTGCAACAAAACGATTTTGCAGTGCCGCCAAGGCAAGGATGGGACAGGTACGAAGGCGTCAAGCAGCGGTCCTGGCCTGAATGGAGTGCAGCCTTGTTAGCTGCTTTCGGCCGGCTTCCTTATGCCTGCGGCGAGTTCGACCAGCAGTGGTCTGCGGCCGGAGTCTCTGAGGTACACCACCTTGACGCGGCAGTGTTGTCCAGCAGCGCCTGGACAGAGCGGTCTGCAGGCTGCTCAATCGCAGACACCGACTCGCTGGGTGTTACTGTCGGCTCCACACAAGGTGGTAGGAAGCGCATGATGACCACTACTCCCGTGTCGTGCCACCACCGTCCGGCGCATCACAAATGAGCGTCAATAGCTCCACCACAGCTCGTAAACACGCAACAGACCACCGCTGCTACTTCGACATGGCAATTTACGCCAGCTGAGTTGCACCGACGAAAACCCCGCGAAGCTCGGAAGCAGCCTTATAATGCTGCTGCAGCTGCACCTGCCCTGCTGTAGACATCGGATGCGAGCGATTTTTTTCCGCCACCCGTCTCGAACTCTGCTTCGGCGTCCGACGCTATACCATGACACGCACCCGACCTGTCCACGGATGACAGAAAGGGCTCGCTGGGCTTCCCGACTTGTCGGGGCCACATCCTTGGATGTCAACGCCGTCGTTCGCCGAATTCGCGGCCGTTCACACCGCGCTGAGGGACGCCTCGATGAAGGTTATCGTTATCAAAAGACCTGCCCGCACGCGCAAGACACCGCAAGAGACACACAAAAGGCCAGACGCGCAAGGCACGCGGTTTTTCGTCAAGCTCGGCTGATGCGAGCGCAACGGCGAGCCTTGATCAGCCAGCGGCAACATTGCTAAGAAGCACGCGACGGTTGAGCAGAGGATTTCGCTGTTTGCGCGACGCGTCAGTGCAGCCTGCTGCAGTTCAGTGTACGATATCTCCTGCCATGCTTTGCCATGTGCAACGAGATAACCACCGGCGAGACATGCGACCCGAGCGCAACACTCAGTTCCGACTCCCAGAGAAGCTGGTTGCGCACAGGACGGCCTTAACGACTGTCGGTTAACGGTCTTTCAGTTAACGGTTTTCCATGACCACCGCGCCTTCACAACTACCTGAGCTATCTTCGGCGGCGTGGCCGGGTGTAATGAAGAGAAGAACCAAACCGTCTGGCCGTGTGCTGCACGGCCTGACGCAGACAACAGTCTAGTTTGACGAGTGGCTCTGAACCCATCACGCTGACTTCCGTCTACGATGAAATCATGTTCCTGAAGGCGAGGCGATATATGTTGAGATCGGAGTGCTTGCATAGTCTCTCATCGAGATTTTGAGGGCAGAGTGGAGGGTGACACCACCGATTGCCGTCGCCGCCTTCCCCGTCGTGGTAGTAGCTGCGTAGACATAGCTCTCATCGCTAGACGTAATGTACAAGCGCCATCGTAACGTTTCCATGAGCAACTTAATGGGGAACGTCTTCCCGCAGACTGCTGGATTAGTGAGAAAGACACGCAGCCCGTCGACTTCGCAAGCAACAGCTCTCGTGAAAAACTTTGAAGATGAGGGTTCTCTGTTAAGACACACAATGACAGAGTAATCGGAGGCGGCCATCAGGTAGCCGCGAACGCGGACGGCGACGTACGTGCTGCCGGATACACGAGTCCCACCTGCAATGTCTGCGTTTTCGCTTAGGTCAGCGCAGAGCACAATCCAACATTCGCATTCACGATAAATACGTGCCTGCTGTCGTTCTTCGAGAATGGGTCCACTCAAGTCAGCCACATAATTTTTGTTTGGCCTCACTTAAGTTGGCCTCACTTAGTAATTTTCCACGAAGTCGAATGTTTTACGAAAGAGTAACGTTAAGAACGGGGTAACGCTACCTATTCAACAGCTCATCAGGTCCACGAAACTAAGCACGACAGATTTCCTGATGAACAAGATTTACCAGTGGGCGCCATGGGCGCTGTTCGAGTAGCGTGCGTGTTTTTACGCCGAAACGCAGTGTCTACCCGAGCCGCTGCTTGCAAAAACTTCCCGACAGTAGGGCCCACCGCAACTGTCGGGACCACGTTGGAAGAACACATAAGGTGTGTTAAGCTGCTCATTTCTCTCAAGCATGCAGAATAAGCGGCATGACGCACTAAGTATACAAGTAATTTCACGGCTCTCTCTGCGCACGGTAATCGCGCGTGAAGCGCTCGAGTGCAACCCATGAATGGAGGAGCGTTGACACCGTCAGCAAAGGTGGGGGGCGATGATGTCGCATGCCCTTTTGCCAGGTCTAAATGCCAGCGACAAATGACCCACTATGACAAGAACCTTTTACGCGGTCTACGACCTGCGTGGAGACGATGTCAAGAACTCCCCCATTGAAGGACAGCCCAGTCGTCGAAAGTTCATAGAGGCCAACGTAGCGACAGCGCGGGTTTCGACAAAAACGCTCCTTTGACGGAGTGCTAGTCAATTGCCGGTGCACGTGTCACTTCTGGTATTTTATGAGAGCGGGCCTGCGGACAAATTACGCAGAAGTGTGACGACAGAAATTAAAGGCACCCATGAAACGAGAAATCGCCGTGAGCGTGAGAATAGGAGAGAGAGCGCCATGATGGTAAAGAGTGGCAAACGCTTGCCTAAAGTCTAATTCTGCAAATGAGATTAGGCACAATTCAGTAGGCGGTTTACATCCCGTTGAAATGGTTATGGTTAGGGGAATGTTGAGGCGGACCAGCCGTTGCCACCTCCCCTTTTTATTGTTTACTGAAGTGGATTTACAGACTGCCTGGAACCCATTCCTTTCGGTCTAGGCTGTAATCACTAAACCGATAGATCAGTAAGACTCCGTACGACGGAACGCTAGCCTGAGCTGTAACCTCTCATCGAGTGATCGTATGTAGAGACAGTTGTCCTAGGCTCTGACTATAGGAAAAACGTAGAAAGGTAAGGCGCTGTTTACTTGTGTGTGTGTGTGTGTGTGTTTTTCTATCAGTGTTCTGCAAACTCTGCATTTGACTGCTTAAATATTTTCTCTGCAGCATATATCCAAGTTTTGCGACCTCCATCCTGCCTCTTGCTTCATCAACGTAGATTATCACCTTGAACTGACTTGATCAACCCGAAGGAGAAAGAACAAACTTTATAGGTGTCTGAACGAGGCGGCCGCGCCGACTATATTTTCGGTCGTGGTTCGAGGTCTCTTCCGGCAGACGGCGTGGATAATTGGGGGAACGTTGGTGGCACAACCCATCACCCCGTTCCAAAGGGAACGCTCGTAGCATTAATCCACCCATCAACCACAACAGCTGGTGCGGGGCTCTTCCTCAATCGAATCGCTAGTAAACTGTCCCGTATGTGCCAGTGTGCCAGTCCAAGCGTCTGGCGAGTCTTTGGAAAGCAAGCTTAGTAAGGTCTGGATAGCGCTACTAAGCTTAGATATTTAAGCTTAGTAGCGCTATCCAGACCTTACTGTCCTTCGCAACTCATGAAAGTCCGCTGCAGAGACAGAGCTAGTGTTTACTATTGCTCAGCTTTGGTACAAATATAAAACCATCCGGCTATTGCAAAGTGCAACGTTTTCCAGCTTGTGAACACAAGGCGAGAAACCACTGCTTGCCAATTGAAGCGATGTTCGTGGTTAGCATGCATGCCAAGCAAACATAATGCTACTAACCGCGCAAGTTACCTTTAATCTTCGTTATTTTAATCTACAGTATCTTGGAAGTTACTCTATTCTAACCTTTTATTTAGGCCGAGTAGTTTCCACCTAGTCTATTGAATGCTAATTCTAGAAAAACAAATGCACGGCTTTACAGGCATATATCCCAGTGGGATATATATTAATGCCTGAATCATGCACGCGGTAGCTAGAAAAAATGATAACGATTGTTCATGACAAAAATAATGTTTAAAATTCTGCAGGAACTCCAGTGGAGTTTCTGCAGATAATATTGCAATAATCGAGTGTATATTGCTTTGCTGGTAGTGTAAATTTTCGACAGCAACACGATTAGGCCGCTGCCGAAAATTTACGCCATCGGCGAAGTAAACTGCATTTGATTACTGCGTACCTGTCTGCGTACCTGATTACTGAGTACCTGCCTTTGTCTGGTTGAGCTCTGCGCCACCGGGCGGCTGCACCATGCAGACCGTTAACGTTTGCGCGTCCACTCATCCGGTAAATCGTCCAGTCTGCTTCCTTTTACCCCAACACCGGACAAGCTTAAACTCAGCTGTTTGCCGTTTACCGGTGTGACGCATCAAAGATGCCGTGCTGATGGCCGAAGACGCCGCCAGAAAGCAAGGACTGGCTGCCGTCTAAGGAAAGGGGGTACCGGGGGTTAGTCTCCCAACTCCCGCCACCCCTGGACCCCATCAAGGACATAGTAAAGTTTTGTCTCCCCACGGGGAAGCCCCTTCATCAGCGCCCGCTAGACAGCGACGGGGCCCGACACCGGCTGTGATGCACAAACAAGGAAGCTCACTTCGAGGCGACAACGGCCGTCCTCTGCGGAAGCGGTAACGACCGCGAAGGCCAGTCGCACGGCCCTGGCAAGCTGAGCGTCACGGAGGGCAAGGAACCAGTGTCGACGACTTTCGTGGAAGGAGCATGAACCGTCGTTTCCAGATTGCCTCGTCCTTGCTTCGAACCTCGGACACCAGAGGCGGAGTCGACTAAGGTGGTGCGCCCATTGGCGGAGTTCTGTGAACAGTGCCACTCCTCTGACTAGCTGCAGCAAGGTCATCGAACTCCCCTGTGTAGGGGGACTAGGGAAAAAGAACTGCTTAAAAAAACATGCAGATCCCACGCACTGCGGGAATATATGTAAGCGAAACTTCCCGTGCTGGATGCTTTGATTGTCGATAATTAACGGTGATGTTTACTGTTAAGCTTAATTTCTACAACGTTTAGTCTAACATGAGAGTAATGAGTTGATGTTACACGTTACACTGCGGGCGCCAGTGCTGTTTGTCTGCGTAGTACACAGAACACGCAGGGAGATGTGTTTGCTTGAGGCGTTGTTGTGCGCCATATTTCATAACCCCTGAGAGGATTGAGCATAGTCATTGCCTGACATGACACATCGCGTTGTGGCAGAAGTGAATTGGATTATGGGGCTGTACGTGCCAAAAGCAATATTGGATCCTGAGGCACGCCGTAGTGGCGGACTCCGGATTAACTTTGACACCGTGATGCTCGTTAAGGTGTCCCAAAATACAAGTGCACGTGCGTTTTCTATTTCGCCCCCGTCGAAATGCGGCTGCAGCAGTCGGGAACAAATTCGCGACCTCTAGCAATGCCATAGCCGCAGAGCTACCACGGCGGGAACAGAAGTGTTGATTTGACGGTCGACCGCGTCCGTAGTGTCGCCTGGACCCTGCGGTGCGCTTTATCTAATGCGGCTCTGCTTCTGCACGCCCTGCGTAGTTTGTCCACATGACAGATTTGCATGGTCTTTATCTTTCAGAAATAGCAGCAACCTACTGTTCCGTACCTTGAACTTCCAATTTCCCCACAACCGCCGTCCTATAGTAGTAGGGTTTGCTTGCCTTCTCACGCCAACCCCCCCCCCCCCAACCCCCCTCGACCCCTCTTTGTATGGGAACTGCCTCTTCTCCCTCATTCCCACAGTTCTATTGACGTCCCCCTCTGGACTTGCACGTTAGTAGAAGGGGAAGCGCTGCAGTTTCTGCAATGCTTCTGAGGGGAGTCATGGATAATTACAGCTGTCCAGAGGCTGATTGGAGACGGCCAGGGAGTTCCAGAGGGCATTGTGCACATTCGACGCGGTGGGGTGAAAACCAGTTTCTAGCGTAGCCTTTCCTCTTTAACTCGCCCGTGTCATGTATACACACGCTCTGAACCACACCCTCCCGCCTCCGACTCGGTGTGCTTTACTCCAGGTATTCTTCTAAGTATTTTTGCTCCTTCGATCAGGAGAAGGCTTTCGATATCATTAGCCATAGCTACCTTTTCGGTGTTCTGGAAGAGGCTGGTTTTAGTGTGGGTTTTCGGCAGATGGTCCAAGCTTTGTATTCTCGACCGACTTCTGCTGTTCTCATACGAGATCGCGTCTAAGAGGCGTTCATTGTGGAACGTGGTGTACGGCAGGGGGACCATCTCTCACCTGCCTTCCACGTAGTCGCTTTTGAACCGCTTCTGCAGAGGTTGTCCTGTGACAGTAGAATTGGCAGGTTCCTACTCCTACCAGGTTCCCCTCCGGTTGCACTCTTTGCCTATGCGGATGACTTGTCTATTGTCGTCCCGGACGAGGCATCAGCTTGCAGCGTCTTGGAGGTCATGGACAGTTACTGCAAGGCGAGCGGTGCAAGGTGTAATAGGTCGAAAAGTGCAGACATGTACTTGAACTCCACTCCGTCCAGTCCGCAGCCCGTTCATGGTCTCCCCGTGAAAACGCGGTTGCGCACTCTAGGTTTCCAATTCGAACCAGACGCTCTCTCTCCTGAAAGCTGGCAACAGGCTAAGGAGAAGCTTGAAACCAGCATTCAGGAATTCAGCGCGCTGTCATGCCCATTGACTTTTCGAGCGAGAATTTTTCGCTCACTTCTGTTTTCTTTCCTTACGTATGTGGCGTGTGTGTCTCCTGTTCCAACCCGAACCAAGCTTATTTTGGAGAGGGTAATCTTTCGCTTCCTCTGGAAAGGGGCAACTGGTTGTGTAGCTAGGCAGGTGCTCAAGTAGCCCAGGGGTAAGGGAGGACTTGGAAATTCCCGACCTGGGCATCATGGCTGCTGCTCTACACATCAGGTGGACTCAGGTCGCTCTGAACTCGGATGTGCTCCTGACTCGAAGCTTTACTTCCTTTTTCCTCAGCACCCGACTCCGCTTGTTTTCGCAGAGCACATTTTCCCACTGTGTGCCTCGCTTAGGTTCCCCGTCCACCATTTATGCGGCGGCTGCTAATTCTCTGGTAAGCCTCCGCAAGGTTCACCCCGGCATCGACGTAGTTTCAGCTCCAATCCAAGAACTAGTCGATATCCTCACCGCTGGTCTCCCTCCGCATTGCCAAAGGTACGATCTGTCCATACACAGGCCAAGCTGGAAGCTCATCACGGCCAGTTTCCTCGACGCTAGGCGAGCCACGTTCATGTACCGCCTGGCGCGAGGGTGCCTGCCGTTGAGTTACATGTCCTTCACAGCCTCCACGGCTCGTGGGGTGTGCCCTTTTTGTGGCGGTCGTGAGGATTCGGTTCATATCTTTACGCAGTGTTTGCTTCCTGTAGCTTTTCTCCAAAGGATTGCTAGTCTCTTTAAGCTCCCAGGTGTTCCATATCAGACGGTTTGATTTTTGCACCCTTTGCCTAAACAGGCCATCAACCGGTTCATGCTTCTTCTTGTCGAGTGCTCATACCAAGTTTTCTTCGCACGCTGTGGTGCACTTTTCGGGGGATGGGCGCCGGGCCTTCGCGAAATGCTTGCGAAAGCACGGAAGGAGGTTTTGTTCCATCTCAACCGGGAGCGGCATGGCTTGGGCGACAAGAAGTTTCTCGAAGTGTGGGCTCGTCCTGACGTGATTTTTGATAAGTCAGGTGGAAAGCTCTTCATTAAGATTTGATGCAGGCACCTAAGGACGCTCGACTCGACCGTGTGTGCCAGTCGATCTACGGGGTTTTGTTTGGCTCAGTGGAACCCAGAGCCGTAACCGGTCGTGGCGCACCCTCGTGTGGTCGCGCTGCTCCGCGGATGGCTTTGGTGGTCTCCATGGTTGTATGCCTTGACCTCTTTTGCGTCAAGGCAGTCCGAGGGTCAGTCCTTGCGTCTTGTAAGACCGACATGTCTGTTTGTGTGTTGAATGCAGTAACTCAGTTGCGCTGCACCACAGCAGCCCCCTTGTCCAGGAAGAACCGTTGGGCCGAACCAAAGCCCCCCGCCCAGTCAGGCCGGGTAGAGGGGGAGCGTCGGGGTCAATGCACCGAATGATGTTGGGTTGATGAGTACATGTAAGCTCTGGGACGCGGCACCTCCGGATGCCAAGTCCTCTTCCCATCTGACAGCAGCCACAGCAGGAGCAGCAGCAGCAGCAGCAGCAGCAGCAGCAGCAGCAGCAGTGGGAAAGTCGAAGGAAGAGGCAAAGAACGCTTCGCTTTAAAAACAGACACCTTTGGTGCAGTGAGGGATGTGCTGACACATGTGTGCTCATACATTTAAAGTGGTCCGACATCGAGTGTGCTCCCGTATCTGGAGCCAGTCAGGTAAATCTATAAAATAAGATCGTTTCTCCTTTCCTTCAACGTCCAGACCTCATCATCATCATCCCGACATCATCTCATCTTCACTGCACTATATCACCCCGCCCCACCCCCCCTGCAATGCCATTCGTGGCACTGTGAGTAAAGTGATAAATAAATAAATAGGTACCTCTCGGCTATAGAACGGGCGACGGCGCGGGCCTTCTTGGAGAGCTTAATTCGACGCCCCGGTATAGCGCAGGCCAGCTACCATATTTTAACGTGCTGTTGTCAGGTGGGAAGAGGACTCGGCACCCGGAGGTGCCGCGTCAAAGAGCTTACATGTACTCATCAACCGAGGCCCATTCAGTACACTGACCCCGGCGCTTCCCCTCCCTCTCAATTTTAACGCGACAGCGTTAAGGAGCCCGTGCCGCAGGAAATCCGGTGTCGGATGTCGTTTCAGCGAAAAGATTTTCGAACCACCCGTACACAGGCCCTCCATGTGACTCCTCAGGGATTTACTCAAGGGATTTACTCAATTATTTCTCAAGCTAAAGTACGTGGAGAAATCGGAAACTATGACTTACAAACAACCTATAGACATGATAGCTCTCGGATTATAATTTGACTCTACGAGAAAACATAATTCTGTTACGCGAAAACTGAAAGAAACCCCTTTGCAGCGTTTCTACCATTCACAAACCAGCCACAAACCATTCACAATCCGCCATTTGCGCGCACCGGCGCGCGGGTGTCTCAGAGGCCACGGAGCGGCGCGCCTGGTTCCTTGCAATACCTCTAGCTGACGCTCGCCTCCGTCGCATCGCGGCCCACGCAAGAGGCCGCGTTTCTACCAGAAAGCCCGCCTTCGTGCATAGCGTTCGCGACTAGCGTTTCCCCGTAAACATTACGGTTACATAGGCTCCAGTTGCCGGGAAGCGTGAGAAGCAGTCGGAGATCTTTGAATGCTATCGCGCTCCAGTCTTATTAAAGGCGAAGCTTAAGCGTCCTCCAAATTTTTAGGCATTCCGGTGGCGAAGGCAAGCGACCCTCTGTATGACGTCCGAGTACGAACCAGGAACCCAAACCCGGATCACAGCAGCGGATTATCTGAGAGCTCTACCGCAGTAACAACGCTGGTAGTGACGTCTCGTAACGTTTCGTCTGAGCGCAATGCCTCAGCATGTTTTCGTGTTCATGAGTGTTCTTGTCGAAAAATAAATACTTATAAAGGCAACGTGTTCACGATTACGCCGCTGCCGAAAATTTACACCAGCAGCGAATTAGAATGCACTTGGTTACTGCAATAACTCTGCCTGGTTGGGCTCTGCACCACCTAGCAGAGCTCATCGCAAAAGCAAGGAAAAGATTGACACGACAGGATCCATTACAGGCATAGATAGCGCTACAGGTTATATAAGTTTTGAGGAACAGGAAAAAAGATTACGGAGATGTATACAAAATATGCTAGCATGAAAAACATGTACAACATACCTGATTAACTCAATCAGGCTAGGTGACTATTTGTCACCGCCCCGTTTCATAGGGGATGCCAATGAACAATCATTATGATCATCATCATCTCACGTTTACCCATCCGGTAAACTCCGTAATCCGCAAACAGCAAGAACTTTGCGGACAAACCAAAGTATCTTAATGCGCTGCTGGGTACGGTGTTACTTGTGGTTGTGTTTAAATGACACAAGGTGATCGATCGTTGGCACAAAGCCACACCAAGCCTTGAGGTGTTTTCTATTCACGTCCCCTGGGCAGTTGTTTCCCTTTCGCGCTGCTGTCAATCCAGCAACAAGCTACCAACAAACACGGCCTTTCCACAAAAACAACCATCGAACAGCAGCGCAACAGGCACCTGCGCAACTGTCTATGAGTACGACGAGACGTGTCAGCCTGGCGGGGACAGAATACGTAGCGCCATAACTCAAGAGCGACAAAAAGATCGCGATAACAGCGCCATAGCTCAAGAGTCATAAGTGGTACTTTCCCAAATCGCTGCGCACTAATGACACTTCTGCTCAAAAAGAAAATGAACAAGCAGATGGACCATCAATATTAAACGTTTTCACAGCGCCAGGGCCACCTAGCATATTAGACTGACAGCCGCTTGCGGTAATTGCCTGCACCCTTCCTCTTCAGCGTATTTCATTCCGAATCGCTAGCACTTGCCATAGCCAAGTTAACATGACGGCCCACGTCTAGATTTTTTGTAAAGTCCATTGTACATTGACTGCGTCTCTTCAGCAACTGAGCTAACAGAAAAAACAAAGGGGGTAGGGCCCAGGCCAGAAACAGTGTTTCTTCCCTAGTCGAAAGAATGACAACCGGATGAAAAACTGAGCAAAAGAGCGAAAGAATGCAAAGGCCGACCACATCCAGGAAAAAAAGAAAACTGCAGCATGCAACATGCAATCTTCATCTGCTGTTTCGTCAGCCTGCTGAGGTCCCGAGGCAGAGGGTCGCGCTGCAACGCGCAGGAGGCGGCTGTTTACACGAAACCGCGGACTCACGTATGACCACGCAACACATTTCCGCCGTCGCCTAGCCTGCACAGACTTGGCAGCATTGCGCTACACCCGACCGCACGAGTAGAAACAAAAGAAGCGTAGCGCAATGCCACTGTGACGATGCACGTTCGCCCTTGGCGAGACTACTACAGGGGACATCATTTCTTTTTTTTTTTTCAATATTACATACGCCGTATGCAACGCTTTCGTCCTAAGCCAGCAGGCACCGAGTAAACAAACTCTCGCGAAAATGTTAACCTCATAATCGCCACCTTGTTTCCATACAGGATAGCAATCAATGCGAATCTGATATCGAATAAGACACCAGGGTTATCGGTATGCTGCGTGCCTAGCCATTGCTCGCTTCCGGTTGCCACTAGCGTTGCAAAATGCAACGCAACAATCTCGTTGCGAGCGGCTAATCAATATCGACTAGCCACTCGTACAAGCGGGTATAAGCTTCTAAGGTACCTGGTAGGCATTACGTGGGGTGTGAAGGTTAAGACATTAGCCGGAGTCTTACAACTTGAATGCCGAACCTTTGTTTTCCAGCACCGGTGGCAAAAAAAAAAAAAACGGTTTCTCTACGCCTTGTCAAAGTTTATTTCCACATCACGTCACACTTCACGGTATAAGGAATAGAAATCATCTTTAAGCACTACTACAACAAAATGGAAAAGCGCAGAAGGAGCGTTTGAGAGAACTTCCAGGCCTGAAGCCGACGACCGATAAGGGAAACCGGAGCCGGAACGAGCTTTCTCGCCGGATGAGCGGATGAGATAAGTGGCGTCCGGTACCAGCGTGGCCCGAAGGCTGCCGTGGATAACACGACTATGAGTTGCTAAAGAGACGACATAAAAGTCGGGGTTTTGTTTTTCTCAATCCTTCTGCAAAAGCAGCGTAGTTTGCGCCCAGTGAGCAGAGAAAGCACACAGCGCAACCCGAGGTAACAGGTGCAAGCCTGGAGACCGACTTGGGAAAGTAGGGCCGCTCAGGTTCGAACCGAGGATGCCCTTCTGGACAGTGTCATCTGATTCTGCAAAGCGGCGTATTGAGACAATCATGGAGGCCCTAGAAGCCCTGTGGGTCAATAAAAGCTGACAAGATGGTGAGTTAGACAATGTCCAGAACAGAAAAACAAACTGACTGCTATTACCCCACAACATACCAGTAAGTGGCCACAATCAACGCAACCGGTCAGCTAGGACACCAAGATGCAACATGCAAAAAAAAAAGCAACGAAAACGAAGTCTAGGAATCATGGCCCACTGGGCCCTGCTCAGAACTTTACGCCCAATTAAGCTAGGCTACTACACAAATAAGCAGTGCAATATTAATTGAAGCTGCGAAATACCTGGCCTCTTTTAAAATGGCCATACGCATCACTACATTAAACGAAAGCACGACAGCTAATGAAAAAAAGTAACAATTAGCCGTTTGTTTCCAGTGTTCCTATAATCCGTAATGCGTACGTAGCCCCGTGCGCGCTGGAGAGAATTCTGCAACACGCTCATCGCATACAACAAAATATTTATCTAAGGTACCCAACTGGGTGTCTACCTAACAGGCAGACTCGAAGGGTAGCCACATGAAAACTCATTTATAAATGTAAAAAGAAAACGAAAAGAAAAAGAAACAGAAGCTTAAGCAATGACGCTAAAAAAAATCTTGGAAAGATGCTGCGCACCGTGGCACAAGACAACAACAGCTGCAAGGGTTTCCAGCTGGACATCTGGGCTGTGGTGGTCGTTGCTAACGAAGACGCTTGCTCAACAAAACGAAAATAATCGTAAAGAATGACACGAAGGCCGATATGGAAGAAGAAAAAAAAAGGAACGCAGAGTGCACTTTGCCGAATCGATAGCAAAGGGGGCAAGAGATTCGTGTTTGGGGAAGGGGCACATCCTCATAAGCCGGAAGCCATTGCGAAAGGCACGCGAGCTGCTCTTTCATAATGCCCATCGCGGGCGTCGCCACAGCAACCCCACCGCGAACGGAAGCTCACACTAGTCATTACCAAAGTGCCCGGCTCAAAATACCACGCAGCGCTCGTCCGAAAGCCATTCTAAGGACGCTTTCGGCAGCGCCGCCTTGCGGATCGATATGGCCGGGTGAAAAAACGACACGCCATCTTTCTCCTGGACGCAGTGGCGGCTGGAGAGAGAAGAGTTACCACGAAAAGACAGAAATACCACATCCCGACGGTTCCTGCAAACAATAATTCAAGTCAGCCCTATGCTGCTGTTTATTACGTGTTCCTCCTCCGTTTTTTCCCCTTTCAGACATGCCCGCCATTCTGCAATGAGCCGACCATCCGTCCCCGTCTGATGACCTCCTCTCCGCGCCAGCTGTACGACGTGTACCACATGAAGCATAGGTGTCTTCTCCCCACCCTCCTCCCTTTATCACCGCAGCACGGAAACGTCAGAAAAGGCTGAAAAGAATCGATCGGCCCGTTGCCATGGAAACGCTGAACAGTGCTCCCCTTCGCTCGCTCAATCTCAAGGCCCTATCGCTGCAGTCGCCTCTCGAGCGGCGGCAGGCCTAATCTCATTTTGGCACACTCCCCACCACCTCGCCCTTTCCCCAGCCCCCCGCAAGGATTCACATTTCCACCTTGGAGGGAGGACGTAATTGCTGACACTGCTCAGTCTCGACATCGTGCGCACACTCCGCCTCCTCTCACCGGCCGCCCGTCAGCTACAAGTTACGAAAGCCGAGCATGGCTGTAATTTGCCTGATTACATCTCGTAATCCTGTCCAGAAATCCAATGGCTGATGCCGCTCGATTCCAGTGCATCGGAAGAAAACAAAGAAGAAAAGGAAAAGGTCTTGCACAAGCAGTGAAAAAAGAAACTTCAATACTAAAACAATCCTATCTTTTTTCTCCCCCCTGCTACACCAATCATAGAAAGCAGCCGTTTTTGCAAAGCCAATAAATCCAACGTTCAGTCCTTTTACTTCTTTTGTGAGCTGCTATCACTCAATCTTCGTTCTCCGTTATTACGTCCCGGGTTTTCTTCCCTCCTTCTCGAAAGAATTCGACAAGCTTCTTTCATATCTACGGCCTGCCCCTTCCCAATTCTCTATCAGCGAGGACAAGAGCCCACCAAAGAGGGAAAAAAATCGAAGAATCGACAGACACGCGGATATAGGAGAACGGCCTGACGCTCGCTTCGTCTGCAAAGCCTCACAGACGCACGCACGCCTCTGCTGCGAGCCGACGCCCTATCTCTCCTCCGTGACACATGCACAGGTCGTTGGCGGGCAGCCAAGCCACGTATCAGGGCGGAAACTGATCGATTCTGCCACCGCTTCCTCCGCACGCCACCCAAGCCGCCAACCAAGCTTTGCCAAAGCGAACGAGTGCCGCCGAAGCCACAGAAGCACAAAGAGACCCGGCAGCTCGAAGCCGTAGCAGCACTGCTTAGATACGACAGGCTGCAGAAGAGGCGCGACGCCTTCCCCTCTCTGAAGCACCATCGACGCGGCGCCGACGACCAGCCACTAGAGCAACGGCTCACCCGCACCGCGGCTGCCCCACATACCATCCGTGCCTCAACCACCCTCCGTCGCTCCCGCTTCCTCCTCACCTCCACACCCCCTCTCCTGTCTTACTTCCATTACCCTCCCACCCTCCATCCCATGCTCCCGAAAGCTGCTGCACTCGATCTGGGGATAGGGTTTCCCAATAGGGATAGGGTTTCCTACAGAACGGTTTAACAAAAACACTGCAGCTCCGCAAAGCTTTCAGCGCCCGAGCACAAGGGGGGTGGCCTGTGCTCGGTGGCAAATGCCGGGTTCCGCGCAAAGGAAAACACCGGGGCCAGCTGAGCTTGTGTTTCTCTCTCTTCAACAAAGGTGCGCTGCGAGTAACAAGCCAAATGCTTTCCAGGTGTTCGCAACCAATGGGCCCTAGAACGACGACTCGCTTTGCAAAAGAACACAGGCACGTCTTTTACAAGGCGCTTAGACTGTCCTTTCCTAATGACGTTACTATTCACGTCATCGCGCCGTCATGCGATTCACTGCTACAGCTACGTTGACGGCCCGAAACAAAGGCTTTTGTTTTGTAGCCAAGCAGCATTCACGGGCCTTACACGGCTGGCTGCAAAGTAGAAGTACGTTGAGCATTTTCTCTTTTCTTCTCGCTTCAGCACAGCAGGCTTCCTAACAACAATTGGAGCCCAGTACAGTAAGGTCACATTCGTCGAGAGAGAAATGTCACCGCTGTCAAGTTTGTCACCGATTCGGAAGCGCCAGCGATACCGGCGGAAACGAAGTGAACTGTGATTGTACGTTCCATGCTCCGAGTCAGTGCAAACGCAACGGAAACCAGTATACAGTGCATCTCGCCCATGTCCAAGAAAGGACCGGGATCAAGCGAACGGAGAGAGTGTCATTAATTTGTCAGGCACAAACGCGCGCACACAGAGTGTGCCCTTCAATAAGCGCAGCGTACTACCATTAAGGCAATGCGCCAAAGGTCAGACGATGTCCCAGGCAATCGGATGAACTACTCCCACGGTGGAGGCGAACAAGTCCCACTCTTATTTCCTCCCTGGCCACGGCGGCTTCCCGCAAGAACGCGGCCGACAGAGCGCGGAACTGAAAGAAAAATAATATAGACAGCAAAGAAAGAAAGTAGGGCCAGCTGCGAGGCCCGCTTTCAACCGTGCCGAGTGCCAGCCGCAGACTTTGCTCGCTGGCGAGGTCAACCACACTCGCCGGCGCTCGCCGTTGACCTACTTCGAAGCATGGGCGTCCGGCGGCTTCAACGATGCTACAGCAACAGCCGCCTCCTCCGCTTCCCGTCCCACTGGCGACGGCGTCAACGATGCAACAAGTGACGCCCTTCCCCGCTGAGGCCACCGTGAAGGATTCAGCTCACGTCTGGAGGACGCCGACAGCGACACTCCGCAAGGAGGCCATCTCTACAGAGCCGGTGTAAAGAACATACCTGGACCATTTTCACCCGAGAGCGACGTGCACCCTATAGAGACGTGTATGTATGGCCGCCGCCGAACTCCGGTGAGCTAACGGCGGTAAAATACTGTTACACTGTGCACCGTCACACGACGCCTTGTCGCGATCCCAGCTGCAAGAAGCCAGCCGCAAAGCCTGTCCTTGCGTCCAATGCGTGTCGGTTCCCTTATGAGCGCATCACGCTCAGAACAGCAAGGGGAGTGCTAAACAAACCCTTCGGAGTACCACAGTAGCCTTTCGAGAGACAGCAAGCCTTCGCCCATGTGGCGCGAACGACTAGTCTCGGTTGTTTACAAACATATGCCGAGGCGACCAGTAACCCGGTTCATAGCCAATGTCACATAAGATATAGACGCAAGAGCGGTGCGCTTTCGATGCTTTAGGCAAAATTGATGCCAGCCCACGCACCCAGCATGGCATTAACAGAGTTTACACACCATCCGAGTTGCCTAAGGAGCTAGTCAGTGCCTGCTGCTCGGCGCTGAGCAGTGCTGCCGCCAGCCGGCAGCATTTGTTGCTGGCGTTCACGACGCTCGTCATTCGAAACACCACAGAGACCCTCTATTCATTACCCGTAAAAAATTTGAAAAAAAACGCGCAGATATCGCGTACCCATCGACTCATGGCACAGGACAGCAGTAGTAACTTTTTGGCGATTTGGCGCACTCGATTTTCATTTTCCAGTACCGTACAAACACAAAGGAGACTGCTCGTGTAGGTCCGAAATCGCATTAAGACACCCATATATATAACAAACGCGGCATGGAAATAGACGACGGGACATTTGTTCCTAGGAAGTATGTTTGCAAACCTTTTCACTGCAGATTCTCGAATATAGAAGCATTTACTACAACGGCCGTAGTGTGCAGGAGCTGTTGTTCTCTTCGACAAGATGACAGAACCGACGATACAAGTTCCACTGTTTGTCCTGTCAGATTGTGCCAGACACAGAACCAAGACGGGTGCTCCTCTTGTGTGCCGAAATTCATAAGGCAGTTCCTTCTTGTGACAGTCATCAACATGTTTGCTGGCACCGTGCGCAGGAAGACAAAGCGAAACACTTCTCCTGGACGCTGAACGCCGGCGTCAACGGGGAATCTGAGATATCATTGTCTCCCCACCACAGGCAAGATATTATGGGCATGTCATCGTGGAAAAGCAACAAGTTTCGTGTGGGCGCAAGCTGCAAATGGTTCGTGACGATCGACGCTTATCACGCGTTAAGTCGCTAGCAACCTGTGCAACAGTGGTCTTCGGTATCATGCAGAGAGGTTCGATACCCAATCGTCCCAATTTCTTGCGCCTTTTTCTCGCAGATGCCTCAACAATCCACTGCGTGCTTTAGCAGCTAATTCACTTTCCTGGTCATCATTTGAGAGGATGCACTTATGCGATGCCACACTGCGCGCTGTCTACACACAAGAGCTTCTGGTGCCTACACATATCTTGTGTATTACGGATGCTTATATTCTATTATCTATAGCACCAACACCACTCAGCAGGAAATTTTACAAAATACTGAGTCTGGCATCAGCACTTGCTTGGCTACTCCAGAAAAATAATGGGAAAGTTGAGTGACCCCGCAGACACTAGCAGAAAGAGTTACTCAACACCAAGCGTCAAGAATGCAGGAGAGGCTCTACCCAAAACAAGCGCGATGAGCCTGCCATGTATCCGTCCGCGTTCCGAAGAATAGTTCCTTACAAATAGAACAGCCCGTAGCAGAGTCCTATCTTTTCAACAACCATGAGTACGCCAGAACAGTCAAACTTACCAAGTGTGGAGACGAAGAGGGCAGTTCACTGCCGCAAAGGGTCGCTTGAAAAGGAAATAAGGAGAAGGATTTCACAGACATTGTGCGCTAGATACCTCACCACCGGTGTGTGTCACTGTTGAAACGTAAAAAAGAAAAGACTGAATCGACCTCTGTCACTCGCAACCAATGCACAGAAAGCTCTCCCAGCAGGGCGAAGAATGCCGCGGTAAGGCACGGCCGGTCTGCGCGCGCCTAGTCCAGAACAGTCAGGGGTAAGGGAACATCCGAAGAAAGCAAAGGCCGTGGACATGGATACAAAGAACGGGACTGAAGAGGGGGAAGACCGGGGGAAGTCCGCGGCGCATGTGTACATGCTCTCGCTGAGGTATACTCCCCACTGTGTTCTTGACCTATCATCGACTACAGACTGATGTCGGCCTGACTGCGGCTTTTCGAGCAAATTCTTCACTCGTGAACCCCCCCCCCCTCCTCCTCCCTCCCTCATTCTCACAACAGACCGATCTTGCCATGTCCACCGCGCTCGCATGCACTCCCGGCCAGCAGGCGCAATAATAGCTTAGTCATTGTGCCATTTTACCAGCACCCACCGTCGTTGCTCAGTGGCTTTGGCGTTGCGCTGCTAAGCACGACGTCGCGGGATCAAATCCCGGCCGCATTTCGATGAGGACGAAATGCAAAAGCGCCCTTGTGCACGGTGGTAAGAATTATTCCGGAATTCACTGCTACAGCGTGCCTCACAATCAGATAAGGGTCTTGGCAGGTAGACCTCATAATTTAACTTTCACCAGTGTACTCGGATTTTTAGGAGATTGTCAAGCCTATAGCTGCGTTGCTTTTTCTTGTTCTTTCGTTCAAGACGTTACTTCAAACGATAGTTGCCTTCAGTCTACCAAGGACTGCCATCACCTTCCTTCTTCACGGCAACGATAGCATAGTGAAACTTTCCCTAATCACGAAAATATTGTTACCGAGAATTGCATTCTTAGCCTGCTCAACTCAGTTCTCTTTCCGGCTATCTAGCGGTCTACTCATCGCGCCAATAATACGGGCCGATCCTTGAGATATTGCAGTCCAAAAATGTGGGTCACTCGCGCGGGTTGGTGCTACTGGGTATGTGCCGCTCCTCAATGAACCTCTTTGACGCCAACTTGGATATCGCAGGCTGTTGCGACGACCACGAATCAAGCACGGTTAGTGCTGATGGCATACGGGCGAATATTATTAATGGTAACCGTCGTTATATCAGAAAGAACAGTTATCTCTTCGACGATGCGAAAAGTTTTTCATGGGCCCTTGGCGGGTCCGTTAAAAACGCGCCCTGCGACGGCAACCAATGTTAAACCAGGTACTCTCACACAAGCACAGCTTAACAGTCTCGTGTTCCGAGACGCAGCCAAGACACAAGGCGCCTAGACAGTTCGGTTTTTTTTATTTTATTTTATTTTATTTCTTATTGCCCCAAACAGATGTCAGAAAACGTGGGCGATGAGAAAGGAAGTAACCGCAAAAGGAGAAGAAAGGACAGCACAACGGCATTTTAAGCAAGGTCACGGCGTTAGTGCTAGAACTGCAAGCACGATCGACCGTGGACGTGGCTGCAGGTGGTGTACCCAGGTATACCGGCAGTAAGCAACGGCGACGGAAGCGAGTCGTGCGCACCTCGAACGAAACCGCCGCTGGGCAGATGGCGTCAGCATTCACAACAACACGGACTCGCCAGTGAATAACCGCGACGCGGGTAAATAAAAAACACGAAGCTAGCAGCAAGCGGGCCCCGGTAAACACAGCATCTTGGCCGCAGGTGCAGCTCGATAAGGCGGCGAACAGCAAGCGACCTGCTGCGCCCCGTCCCTCCGCAACGGCAGGTGGTGGCGACGCTGACGCTAGCATTTCTTTTCTTTCTTTCGCGCAAGATTATGTGGTCTGGCTGGTACCACGGTCAATCGATCGAAATGCACGTTTTGATAAAGCGGCCGTACAAGCACGTCTCTATGTACGCCAACCGGTTTCGGCGAACGGTGGGCTGGAGGTCTTGCGGCTTGGTGCTGGTCTTGCGGCTTGAGATCAAGAGAAGAGAAAGGGGGGGGGGGGGGGTGCGTTGTCTGCTAGGCACTCTTTCACAGTTTGAGTCTGGTCAGTCGTCACTATTATTGCTTTCTGGACTCGTTTTCATATGCACCAGCATCTTGGTCGCTGCGAGGCAGCTCCCTACGCTGGATCTTAGTTTTTCGCAACGAATAAAAAAGGAACCGTCTCATGGGGATCACGTCTTACGAAGTCATTCCACACGTCTTGCGCACCTGTCGCAATATCTTTCTATAACCTTCGTTTAATGACACCGTATATGGTGTCCGCCACAAAAGAGAATGTCCGAACACACGCAACAAACATCTCGCCTACTACGTGTCAGCTGACAAAAAAAAAGTGTAGCCGTATAAAGACTACAGCTGGTTTAATCCAATTTGGAAGCCAAGGAGTCTGTGTTGCGCGGTGGGTGACGGGATGTCGATAGGCCGTTGGACAAGTCGACGTTACACAAGGAACGGCGCAGATGACGAAGCAGTTCCCGACGATGGCACAAGCAGTGGCATAATAATGTACGCATGCTATGCGTGCGGAAAGTCGCGGCTTGTCGCGCTTCTGCGACCAGGCGCTGCTCTCTGGGCCCCGGAGGAACGACGCACGGAACTCAACGAACAAGAGCGTTGGTGACGATACTGACAGCGGGAAAGTACGTTTGCTCGTGACATTCGATGCTTTGAATACTGCGGGCACACCGTTTGCGGACGTACCTTGGCCATGAACTGGGTGTGGAGCGTCGCGAACTCCCGCACGTCCAAGGTCTCTACCGGAGCACAGCCGCTGTCCCACGTTGGGCCCCAATGTGAAGCCGCGCAGCCGAAGTCCCGGCAGCCGGACTTCAGCCGTGCCTCACAGCCCTCTGTCAGATAGGCGCTTTTGTTTTTTGGCAACCACACAAACCAAGGACTGGCACGTTCTTCTGCTGGTGACATGAATGCGGGAGCCACCACCTCGACCAGCTGGAAATATGATCTTCGATGGTAAAGTGGAAGAGTGGCTAGCTACGTCCGGACCTATGGTAAAAAAGCGTTTCATCTTCGCTAGTGAGGACCGAGTCACGGAAAGATCATGGCGATAAGGTTGTTCTTCCAATTGCAGTACCGCGAGCGGTTAATGTACGGACCAGGATGTGCCGCTAAAGCTTCTGCGTTTATCGGGTGTGCGATGAACCCGGCATAGTATTATGGCAGAACAATTGCCCTTGGGGATCCGAGAAGGGAAGCAAAACGAGTTCTGTTCCTCGAGTGCAAGTGCGTCGCAACACAACGGCCACCAGTACAGCACCCCGCCTTATGGAGGAAGCGACGGTACCTTTCCTTCTTGGAAGCAGAGTTCGCACTACGCGTCTTTCTTTTTTTTTCTTTTATTCCGGGTTTCCAACAAAGGAAGCGCGCGAAGGAAAATCCCGGCCAAAAATTTCCCGCATGTTTCTCGCGTCGGAAAGAACGGGTGAAATACGAGCTTTCCTTTCTGACGTTCAAATCCCCCCGAGCGTAGGCAAGAAGACGCACAGACACAAAACACGAGGCAGATTTTTTCTACTGAGCCACCAAACAGTGGTACAACGAAAAGAACCTGCGCGCTTCAGAGGAAACAATGTGGACACCAGGCGAAAACATGAAGTGAAACAGCCGTGCCAAATTCGTATTTTCACCACAGTTCGAAGTAGAGTGATCGGAAAGAGTCGATAGAGAGGGCGGGCAACACAACGCTCGGGCGTGACGCGTAGAATCTCACGGACCACTACGAAACTTCGAAGGGCGCCTACACGTTTTGTTAGAAAACGGCAGGACGCAGCACGCGAAAGTCACAGGGAACCAGCGCTGTAGTTTGCCGTGCTGACCGCTGTGCCGCTGTGCACAGCAGCTCGTCTGGAGGCTGTTAGATATGGAGCTGTTTCCTGCGATTACTTCGAGTTCCCCAAACCACTTCGAGTCGCAGCACAGCTAATTGAGGAATGCCGAAGCAGGAAAGCACATTCCAGAGGAGCGGCCGAGCAAACAAGTTTAAGGCAACAAGTTCACGTGCCAACAAGTTCGTGCGCCGCCGGGATTAGCAGGTGGGCCTCGGACCATGGAGCATGACCAGCCCTCCCCTTCTCCTCGTTAGAAGTGCATTGCCAGTCTGCGAGGCAAGACCGCAGAGAGCCGCCAGGTGTGACACCGCGACACGGGCGCCTACCATTGGCTGAAAGTGGCGTCATCGGAGCGGACTCTCCCATTGGTCAAACATGACGTGACTTACAGTGCTCGAAGGGTTTATAAGAAGCCTTCCAGAGAGACCTGAGGATTCTGGGACATGCCCTGATTCCCTGATTCACCTCTCTCGAACTTCTTGCCGCGGGCCGCAGCGTCCGAGTTGCTGCCGGCCCGTAATGACTGTACGACTGTCACTTGACGCTCACCTCCCTGTACATAATGTAGAATAAATCCCTCCCAGTTTGGTTTTCATCTCGAAGTCCGTCCTCCAACCCCTACATCTGGTGGCAGCGGTGGGATCGCCTCCGAATGCATCAGCTGGTGGCAGCGCTACGGATAAACCTTCGTCGCGAGAGATCTTAAGGAACCGGGAAGAGCGAAGAAGAGAGAGCCTTCGTCGACAGAGGTCCGAAGAAACTGGGAGTTGCGAAGAAGGAGCGAGCCTTCGACCCAGGGAGTCCAGAGGAACCGGCAACAGCGGACAAATGAACCGGATGGCAGAGTGCTGCAACCGTAAGTGAGCGCGTGGTTTTTTTCCTTATGATTCGCCAGACTCAAAGGTTGTGTGTTCAATTTTGATAGTTCTGGGAATCGGGAATTTGTTGCATTGAGTGTTTGCACAAATTAATTAAGGAAAACAGTTTTAACCACCTGTCGGGGCAGCTGCCATGGATCTTAGAAGGTTGACGAGGTTAGACTTGTTGGTGTGCGACGATTTGGGAGTTGAGGCGGACGAACGGATGGAAACGCCAGCTATCATAAAGGCGATTCAAGATAGTGGCAATGATGATGAAAGCATCAGGCTTGCTTGGGAGGTGATACAGGAGCCACGGGAGCGTGTGCGTCGTGTACGTTTGCGGGAGCGTCGTGAAATTAAGAGTGAGAGTAAGCGTGAACAACGCGAGAAGGAACGGAAGCATGAGCTTCAAGAATTTACTCTTAGCTGTCAGCGTCACGAACGTGAGAATGAACGCGAACATGAGTATCAGGAACGTAAGCTTGAGCGTGAGCAAAAGTATGAGAGAGAGAAGGCAGCACTGATCAAAGAGGTACAGCATTGTGATCAGTTATTGGCACAGAGACAACGGCTGTCTGAGAATTCTGTAGGTAGTACAGAGCGAAAGAATGAGGCAGCATCGAGCGGATTTTCGCCAGAAGCCGACGAAAAAAGTAGTGCCTGTGAGATTAGCTGCAGAGTCATAAGTGAAGGGAAAAGGCTAGCTGCTAACGATGCCTTAGTGGCAACAGAGGCCGTTAAAGGCCGTAGTGAGAGCGACGAGGTGCTGTGCCAACAGATGACTGTGGAGACAGCTAGGCCAGCTGCGAACAAATTGGCACAGTTACCGAGCGTGTGCGTCGCTGGTAATGTTAGCGAGGTTGCTAGCGAAGAAAAGGGTACTTCTGACCCGACAGAAGCGAGCACCCATGTAGAGCCAGATGTGCGTGCAGAAGTGAAGTGCGAACTGAGCGATGCAGTTGAGAGTAGTTCTCGGGATGGCGAGCTCCGTAGTCCACGAGAGAACAACTGCATTGTTCAGGGATCGGTGCGGCTCTCCGCCAGTCTAGATAGCCTAGATAGGGATGATTCCGTTGTTAATCATTCGGACTGTGCGCGTGAGACAGCGATCGATACCGACGGGCTGTGTGCCGATGCACAGCGTGAGCTGGGCAATGTAGCAGAGGGCAGTTCGCAAGAGTGCGAGTTGTCTAACTCGAGTAAAGCCTGCTGCATTGTGCCAGAGTCGGTTGGGCTGTCCGCCAGTCGAGGCAGAGAGAGTGTTGATTTAAGTGAGAATCACTCAGACTGTGCGGGTAAGAGACCGATCCGGGCCGACGAAATGTGTACCGGCCAGCACGAGGCACGAGGCGACATGAAGGCGAGTGCAAAGAGAAAGCGCCGTAAAAAGAAGCGCGGTAAAGACCGAAAGTCGGTAATTAATGTAGCGCCGCCAAAAGTGGCGAGAAACCCAAATGGGCAGGGCGCGAGGAGAAGAAAGGTGCGGTCGTCACTGACGATGTTGACGCATCCTAAACGTTCGAGCCACAGGTCAAAGGGGGACCGCGAAGAATGTTCTGCACGGACGCGGACAAAGGGCACGAGGCAGTTAAGCTCCTCGTCGTTCCGTAGTTCTTTTCACAGCTCAGCGTGCAGTTCGAAGAAACGCAAGGTGGCAGGACGAGACCAGGTGGGGAGTAGCGACGCGGTCAATCGAGTTTGTGTTGAAAGCGGGGCGCGAGGACGCAAATTGGCAGGAGACCGTAACGTCTTGGGGGAGCTGATAGTTAGTCAGCCCTTTTGTTGTCTCTCGGCAGCCAGAGTAGCTTTCAAGCCGCGACCACCGCGAGGACGGCTCAGAGTACGAGTCAGACATAAGCGTTTGGAAAGGGAGGCGAAGAGCCCTTCCGTAGAAATGAAGTGTCTTGTTTTTTATTTTGAGCATCGGAAAGTTTTTCGCGAATTGAGATTGGGATTTCTTTCAACGTGTAAGGTATGAGCTTTGTTTATGTTTTGGTTTGAGAAAGCTCCGAGATTTGAAAGATGCGTTTTATGTAAACATGTAGTCTCGCGAGATGCTCATTAATAAGTAGATAGGCTTTTTTTGTGTGTGTGTGAGTAACCTGAGGGTCAAGGTTATTGTTGAAAGGCCTATCGTAACGCGCGTGTGTGTTATTTAACCTTCTTTCTTTTTAAGTGTTGAATTTTCTAAGGTTAAGCGCGTAGATTTTCAGTGAGTGCATGATTTGCACTGAGAAGCGTTTTTAGTTCCATTAGCGCGTGTCCTGTGTGGACGGAAGGAAGCAGATTTATGACTGGGTTGCTGGTGTGTGTTGAGGGCAGCCGTATTCTGACTTCTTTAGTGAGCGTGCGGGGAAAGAGTTAGTAGAAGATCATTTTAAGAGTTCTGCGGAGTGTGTAAGTCCCGCGAGTTTAATTGTTCGTTTAAGTCACGCGTCCTGTAGGACTTTCAGGGAAGAAACGTGAGTAAGCGTAAATGAAAAGTTTGCCTACAACGCAAGTACGCGTTTTGTTTAGTGACCACAAGGCTAGTGCGCTTGTGATTACGTACTTGTGAGGTTGACCAGATTGTTCAGTGGCACCAATACGTGCGATAAGTACGCCACTACGATAGATTGGAAACATGCTGTTCGTGTAGTAAGGCCACTTAAGTTATGTTCGGCTGTTTTCATTTGTTGTTTGCATCGTCAACGACCCTTTTGTTTTGCAGCAACAATAGTAGTCTGGTCTTGTCGGCAATCGAGGAGAAATGCATAGCTGTTTGGAAGGGTGGTTGGAACTGTTTTGTCAAAATTGGGAAAATAAAAGATCAGGGTTCATTTTGACTCAGTAATAGCCTGGCGAGTCAGGGGTGAAGAGCCTGCGCTTACACGTGGGGCAGCGCTGTGTTGTTTGGTTTGTTTGACGTTTGTTTACCAGGGCCTAGGATCCCGAAGGTCGTCAATCGAGGCTCGACCCCAGTACCCTGCAAATTCTTTCAGCGTTCGTCATGGCCAGCGAATTGAGTTCACCGGCCATTCAGAACAACCGGGGCGAGGACGAGCTGTTAGATATGGAGCTGTTTCCTGCGATTACTTCGAGTTCCCCAAACCACTTCGAGTCGCAGCACAGCTAATTGAGGAATGCCGAAGCAGGAAAGCACATTCCAGAGGAGCGGCCGAGCAAACAAGTTTAAGGCAACAAGTTCACGTGCCAACAAGTTCGTGCGCCGCCGGGATTAGCAGGTGGGCCTCGGACCATGGAGCATGAGCAGCCCTCCCCTTCTCCTCGTTAGAAGTGCATTGCCAGTCTGCGAGGCAAGACCGCAGAGAGCCGCCAGGTGTGACACCGCGACACGGGCGCCTACCATTGGCTGAAAGTGGCGTCATCGGAACGGACTCTCCCATTGGTCAAACATGACGTGACTTACAGTGCTCGAAGGGTTTATAAGAAGCCTTCCAGAGAGACCCGAGGATTCTGGGACATGCCCTGATTCCCTGATTCACCTCTCTCGAACTTCTTGCCGCGGGCCGCAGCGTCCGAGTTGCTGCCGGCCCGTAATGACTGTACGACTGTCACTTGACGCTCACCTCCCTGTACATAATGTAGAATAAATCCCTCCCAGTTTGGTTTTCATCTCGAAGTCCGTCCTCCAACCCCTACAAGGCATCACCTGTTGCCGATGCAGGTATCCAAGTCTTGCAGGAATGGGCACGAATAGCCTATTAATGTTCACGCGCAATTTCTGTAAATTATTTGACAGCAGCGGTAAGCTTTGTGTAGTTTGGAACTTTGCCGCCTTTCCTCAAAGCCGACGAATTCAACTATGCCGCCGAAGATGTACTCGCATAGACAGGCCCTAGCTGCGCTGCGACTCCCTCGACGCAGGGATCGTCCAAGAACGGACGGATCTATTCGTGCCAACATTTGGCAGCCATGTCGGTGCCACTACAGACGCTTCTAGCGCAAGCGTGAATACTACGGAGCTTTATCCAACGCATTTTGTATAAAGCTCGATGAGCGCCGCCATGTCGGAGATACTGTATGAAACAAGCTGATGAGACAAGCGCAAGAGGTTTCAATGTATTGTTACGTCTCAACATCATCAAGGGTGCTAATTGAACCTTTGCCACGTGTCAAACCACTGCACCTCCTAACCAGACGTCAGCGCGGCGTGGGCGATTAAAAGAGCTCGCCCCACAATTACCTAGAAACCGGAGAAAAGGATGAACGGGAGGGAACCAAGACAACGAATAGACAGGCGCAGTTAATTAGGCGAGTCGATTAACCAACCATCCCTGGGCACTTTTCCAGCCGTCAAAACAGCGTGTAAACCGGCTGTTGCAGAGTTCCACGAAAAGACCACAACCGCCCTTTCCTTAATAATAATAATATTTGGGGTTTTACGTGCCAAAACCACTTTCTGATTATGAGGCACGCCGTAGTGGAGGACTCCGGAAATTTTGACCACCTGGGGTTCTTTAACGTGCACCTAAATCTAAGTACACGGGTGTTTTCGCATTTCGCCCCCATCGAAATGCGGCCGCCGTGGCCGGGATTCGATCCCGCGACCTCGTGCTCAGCAGCCCAACACCATAGCCACTGAGCAACCACGGCGGGTGCCCTTTCCTTGGCCGACTGAGCAAAGAAGAAAGACAGCGTGTAAACCGTCTTTTCCAGGGTTCCACGAAAAGACCTCTGCCGCCCTTTCCCTGGCCGACTGAGCAAAGAAGAAAGACAGCGCGTACCCCGGCTGTTGCAGGGTTCCACGAAAAGACCTCAGCCGCCCTTTCTCTGGCCGATTGAGCAAAGAAGAAAGACAGCGTGTGCACCAGCTGTGGCAGGGTTCCACGAAAAGACCTCTGCCGCCCTTTCCCTGGCCGACTGAGCAAAGAAGACAGCGTGTACACCGGCTGTTGCAGGGTTCCACGAAAAGACCTCCGCCGCCCGTTCTCTGGCCGACTGAGCAAAGAAGAAAGACAGCGTGTACCCCGGCTGTTGCAGGGTTCCACGAAAAGACCTCAGCCGCCCTTTCCCTGGCCGATTGAGCAAAGAAGAAAGACAGCGTGTACACCGGCTGTTGCAGGGTCCACAAAAAGACCTCTGCCACCCTTTCTCTGGCCGACTGAGCAAAGCGTTTAAGACGAGTAAACAGGCTGTTGCAGGATTCCACGAAAGACCCTCAGCCCGCCGTTCACCTCGAAGACTGGGCGAAGAACCGGGTGGATGCGCCGTGTTAATTAGTAGAATATGATAGATAGTACGTAGAATATGCATTTTCGATTATCATTATGAACCGTAAGGTTAGCTAATGTCGGGCTTCATACGTACGCTTGTCCAAATGGGTCAAGTTTGTACGTTCTTTAACGTCTGCAAAAATGTCTGCTACTCAGATTTGGGCTTCAACCAGAAATGCGTGTGCGCTGACTTGCGCGAACTGCTGATGCTACGGTGCTCCGCCGAGTGGCACCTTGTCGGTGCACCTGGCGTACCGGCGGCAGCGAAAGCTGCATCCAAGTTCGCGTAGGTCTTTCAGGTGTCCGATGGCCTTAGGACCACGCTGTATTCTCGGACGCACACCTAGGCACCCTCGCAACCGCACACTACCTGGTGCCCATAGCCGGAAACCGGCAGACAGAGTCGCCCAAGCACTTGCGCTACAACGCAAGGTCAGCCGCTTCCGGACGACGAGTCACAGCCACCTGTCGAGAGCATGACCGGGGCTGCCCTCACAAATGATGACGGGTCTCGTCATTTTTGGCACTGTGAACCTACGTGAAGACGTTGTCTGTGTTGCGCGGTGGACGACGGGATGTCGACAGGTCAGTGGACAAGTCGACGTTACACAAGGAACGGCGCAGATGACGAAGCAGTTCCCGACGATGGCACCAGCAGTGGCATAACAATGTACGCATTCTATGCGTGCGGAAAGTCGCGGCTTGTTGCGCTTCTGCGGCCAGGCGCTGCTCTCTGGGCCCCGGAGGAACGACGCACGGAACTCCACGAACAAGAGCGTTGGTGACGATACTGACAGCGGGAAAGTATGTTTGCTCGTGACATTCGATGCTTTGAATACTGCGGGCACACCGATTGCGGACGTACCTTGGCCATGAACTGGGTATGGGACGCCGCGAACTCCCGCACGTCCAAGGTCTCTACTGGAGCACAGCCGCTGTCCCACGTTGCGCACCAATATGGAGAAGCCGCGCAGCCGAAGTCCCGGCAGGCGGACTTCAGCCGTGCCTCACAGTACTCTTTGTCCTTCACTCATAGGTAGAGCTACCTACGCCTCTGACGGTCCCATCCAAATCCCCCTGTTTGTTTTTTACCCAATGCTCCGTTTCTTTGTGATTTCCACTTCTGACCAGTTAATGCTTCCATCAGCTTTGAGCTTTAGATCTCCTCAAAGGTGAACGTTTCCTGCGATTCAGGTCGGACGGATATTTTCGTATTCCATTAGAATGTGCTGACTCAGCCTTTACATTTTTCTGCAGCAGACACAGGTTACGAAAAGAAAACAGGTTTCGAGCAAATAGGCACAGGTGTCGAGAGCAAATATTCGAAACAGGATCCCATTTCGAATATTTGATCCTGCATGTTTCTGGTTCGGAAGACGGCTTGGACCTCGAAAAGCGAGGTGCTGCCCTTTGTGTTATCGTACAAATTCTCTTGCATGATTTCTCCAAAAGCTCCATGGACTTCTTTGTTTCCAGCCTTTGCATACAATTTGCCACATATCCTTCAATCATTTTTTTTTTACTCCGGGTTTCCCATACTACTACATTACATTATCCTCTACTAGGTTGGAAGCTTTGTTGACGTCTTCCTCCATTCCCGAATACACACTTCTGAGATATGTGTACTTGTGCTCTCTAGCTGCCTATTTCTTATCAGCCATGTTGCCGGCTCTTTAACCAACGCTAATTTTGCTCTGCGCGTCGACGATTTCGAGACTTCTGACGTCAGTCGTACTGGCAACTGAAGCGCCATCTATAGGTGGTAAATTGAACTCTCTGTCAATAAACTAAACATTTCAAAGAAACGTGTATTTAACGAATTTGTGCGAGAAAAAAAGAACGCACGCCATGGTATCTCTGTTTTTCGAATTATTGAAGTTTTACTTTCTCCGATACATTTAGATCAGATGTGTGTGTTATAACAGTAGTCACTGCAAACAACGCGGGTCGAAACTTCTAGCAACGTCCATTACTCGCTTTCTGTGGCGCTGTACCGAGCGCCGGCACGGCGCGAAGTGTAGCCACATCAAAAACGCAATAAAAAATAAACCTGGTCGGATGGCAACTTCTGGCTGCTGATGCGAGCGGTCTTGGTGTTTCCGAAACACATGGAACGAAAAGAACAACGAGCATAAGTTCAAATTAGTTTGCTATTAGAAGATAAGCGCAAGGAAGGCGACTTCCTGTTTTACGAGCTTCGAATTAGCGATGAGTTTCTGGAAGTGCCGCCACACTGCGCCACGGGGATGGCTGCCGGATGCCAGCTAGCAGTTTCGGTGGTGGAAACTCCACACCCCCCACATTGCGGAGTTCTGCAGCCTGACCACAACACCCTCAAAGCAATATACACTGCGTCATAAAAAAATTCCGGTGGGTGGCGCTCCCCGCGCACATCCTCTGCGTTGGTAAGACCGTCAAGGTTGCTGAACTCCCCAACAACGGTAATTTCCCGGCTGCAGCAACTTTAAATCTGATGGGGAAAGAACTACGAAGATGTCACGATTTCAACTAGCCCGTAGTAACGTAGAAACGATCGCAGAACCTCGTCAGGAGATCAACGACCTGGGGAGGCCGTCACGACAAGATAAGCTTCGCATGCCAAGCGGCGCTATCACATGCCGCACGCTCGCCGAACCAGCAGTCGGCTGTCGCCAGCAGAGTGCTCTTATCTTTCTCTCTCAACAAGGACGTCTACTCATATGTCCGTGCTCACTATAGGACACGGCGCGCCGTTGCAACTTCTGACAAGCCAGAAGACACGTGCTCAGGAATTGAGAAATAAAAGCGCAAAAGTTCTGCCAGTGATCAGGCGTTAGGTCCAGCACAATTATTCTTTCCAGATATTTTCCCTTCGTAATGAAACTGAAGTATACCTTCAACAAAATACGATTCTGAAGGTGAACAAGCAATAAGAAGGCTAGTAAGATCCAGGTTCTTCCTCCTTCTCGAGGATACGGATGTTACTTCTCCACTTGGGCGTCCGAGACGCACCGCCAGAGACGATCTACGCAAGTGAAGAGTGCTGCCACTAAGAATAGCGGTGACAGGTTCGCTGGAGACTTCAGATGGATGGAAGCAGATACAGTTAAAACTTAAAGACCATTTGTATTTACACCTTTTACAAGAAACTGCCCATAGGAATGCAAGGTGGAACTACGTAGCGCCAGCTTTGCCGACGCTACGTAGTTCACCGTCCCACGACGGTGAATTGGCCACGGCCTCAGAAAAGGGTTCCCAGAACGGTCAAAATGGTCCCGGTGCGCGTAGTAAAGAGTGGCTACGGCGTACACGCCTTCTGTGCCGATGAGACGCCTGGCCCGCTCGTATGGAGCCAGAGGCGGGTGGACATCCTTGGTTTTCGCTGTCAAAACGACCGCATTAAAGATGGACGTGACGCCCAGAAGTTGTCTAGGTGACTTTGCCCAGAGCTCCACGCCCCCCCCCCCCTCCCACCCCTACCCCTTTTGTTCGGTGCCGGCCGGCTCGCAGGTGCATCTGGACACCAGGAATCGCGTTCGTCCTGCTAGACCCCACCTGAAAGCGCGCGGCGGGGAGAGCTCTGGGACCGTGCGTAGCGGACGACCAGGGTCGTTCAAGCGTCACTAATTGCTGGATCTAATCGCCACTCCGCGTGTCGGGTATGATCGGCCAGTATCACGAGCCGCGCACCTGTCTCACCTCGGCGCCGTCACCGCGATAGGCACCCGCCGCTGACAACCAATTATGCCAACCTGTCTTCGTTCGTCAAGCAAGGACCATCGGCAGCATACTGCAGGCCGTCTCTCTACCCTTTGCAGCCGTTCCGTTTGGCGGCACCACAAGGAAGGGAAAACGTCGAGCTTAAGCTGCTCGTTAAGATTGAAGAAATAAATCGCGCTTTTCCGGCTTACAGGTCTGTTTGTCACAACGGCACGTGTCGAAGCGTTATTCACGGTTGTGGCAATAATAAAACAAGCGCGTGAAGAAATTGCAGCTTTCAAAACTCCTAGCTACAGAGTAATGCGTTTTCTCAAGACAACCGGGTTTCACTCTCCAACGTAATACAGAAAGGTCTGTTTAGCGGTGCAAAGTTATTATATTGGTAAACCTGAACGACGTCCCATTCTTGTCTCCTGCTTTCGTGAAAGCGGGAAGATCTGTAGTATGACGATTACGAGCGTATATTTTCTCGTATAGCGCAGGAACTACAGCGTGCCGTCACAAGCGCCAAGCGTGGTTGGCCTACTCTTGACATCGCATACTGGGAAGCGAAACTCGCACCGGTCGTAAAAACTGAGTAGCAACATACGTCTACGCGGTGCGCAGCGTCTCAAAAGCCCCGACGCGAAACAGGAGTTACCGGGCCAAAAACGCTTCGCTGATGGAAAAAAGCATATAAGCACCGCAAGGAGCTCGGCGAAATTTCGCAGCGTTCAAGCTCAGCGCGACTGGTGCTATTCTTCATGTCGAGGCAGGCTAGCCAGCTCGCCAGTCGCAAGCAGCGATACTGAAAGATGAAAAGGGGGCACATCGCCTGCTCGTTGGCCCGGAGCCAGGCGAGCGTGCAATGGAAAGCAAGCGAGTCACATGTTGCCGCCGCGTTGGCGACGGTGAACGGCAGCCGCTGCGCAACCTCCCAGGGCGGGCGTGCATGGCTGCTGGCGCCGCGTTCCGCAAGTCGCACGCTCGGGGCCGCGGCCTCACTGTCGCGTTGGCATCGCACGCGAAGCAGCTCCCCACGCTTGCCTGGCGCTCGTCCAACAACGAAGTCGTCTCGCGGGACTCGGCGGGGGACGCAATCTATGCGCCACTTGGACGGGAACACCTCGTGGTCGTGACGGTGCCGTGCATGGACCAAGCCAGTTCGGAATTTCCGAGATGAGAAAAGCACACGAATCACGCGACTGCGATGCGCGCCAATCGGCTTTCTCAGGCTCTCCAGATATACAGGGCCGGAAGGCCCTGTATTTTGGCCAGGTGACCGAAAAGGTCCACCAGCACTCTACATACCATGCACGTCGTTCCTCATGGCTAGTGTGTCTTCATTGCACAGATGCACATTCGGGACGCGAACATCGATCAACCATTCTTGGTGTCATCCCTCATTTCCACGCGGCTTTTACGCACTGAACAACGTGGTTCAACCAGACATGAAAGAAACTCTACTCTCAGTCCCTCGCTTCGTGTGCTCCTGGTTCCACAGCAGCGTACTATAACATTCCAGCAGAAACCTTCTGAGGATGACTGTGGACGTTAATGCGAATAGCACTGAAGCAATGTCGTATTGCCACCACGGAAACGCGTTACGTATAAGGCACTTACTACAACAGGGCTCCAGACTCGCGCTTTGTTCTAGACACGCTGCGCCACCTGTCGGCGCCTCCGCGAAGTCCGCGCTTGGCGCGTGTCTGAACACACATTATTCAGATAAGACTGAATATGTTTGAGGCAGATTCGATTCCGCCTAGTCATTGAAGAGAGGCACATACCATCGGAAGGGGGGAGGGTGGGTGCGACTGTGAGGAAATACACTTTTGCAGTCCTTGCAGGGATTCTTTCTGCGCTATATGTTGCCGAATGAGAGGCCACCTCCACGTCTCTCGAGCGAGCATACTTCTTTTAGGGGGCACTTCCAGCGTCCCTACTACCAACAGGATATCTTCTGCAGACGCACAGAACGTTTTTTCCAATAAACTTTCGGCATTGCGTCGGCGTGTAAGAGCCACATTCTGCAATCATGACTTTCCACTGCAATCTCTACGGAACCGTGTTCCCATGCACATGTCTTACCGGCACACGCTCATACAACAGATCCAAGTCATAAGAGCGCCATTACGTCAACACTCGAAGAACCTTCAGTGTCGAATTCAGCGTGCAGCCACTGCAGTCTCGACGCCATCAGGCTCAGCCAGAGACGTCCAGTCATGTCCGGTAACGCCGAGTACGCTTTTTTCTGACAATCCTTAGATTCTATGCTGTTGTCGGTATTCTGAGCGATGGCACGGGGGAGGGGATCCGTCTTCGGTGCCATCAAGGTGTTCCTCACGTGCCTATCACTGAAAGCAGGGGTATGAAGATTACGGTAAACCAGCCGCTAGGGTGATGGCAACGAGGATCAATGCAGAAGGAGGCGGCAAGGCGCTGGAAACGCAATTCACCGGCCACCTCATTGCGACGATCATTCGAACTTGTCAGAGTTAATATCCCGGTCTGTCAATCAATGTCGCGAGAAGTAGGCAGAGAAAGTAAGCACGTGGCCGGAGAGATAAAGGTCATCTGAGAGTAACGCTCAGTACCTCCAGCAGCTGAAGTGCGTGTGCCGTACGAACAAGCATGGAGGTCGGATGTAGTTCCACGGGATACTCGTGACGGGGCGGGTTTCCGACCGAAGCGGCTGACGTGTAGCCGAAACTCTACCATGTTTGTCATCGAATGTAAATTCATACGCCATCGTGATTCGCCGGTGCTTCTTTCCATTTTACAAGAACTGGTTTAATCTTGCGCGAAGCGCGCACGGAGCCGCCCTGACAACTTCGAAGTTTTCCATGTAAAGCACTCCGAATGGTGCGGTGCTTCGGCCACTTAAGGAAATGGAAAAAGACGGACACAAAAGTACCGAGTCTTCTCCTGCTGATTTCGAAAACCACTGACTATATATAACTCTACTGAAAATTGCGCACTACGCTTCCCGCCTTCGGCCGGACAGTGCTCCGCTAGCTATCAACATTCGCCCGACCTTTCCTTCGTTCTTTCAAATGCCCGTAGATTATTGCTTCACCATTAACGGAAGAGAAAAAAAAAAGAGAAGCGAAGCAGTTAAGTACAAGTCAACGTTTCAAAATTATGCATCCCGCATCAAGTATCGTCCCGGTTTGTGCAGGGTACAACTGCAGGGCCATGGATTCGTAAGTCGTGAAACAAAGCTTCGAAAATCTCGAGGCGGACCACACCCATCTTCAGCAGACAGGAAAACAGATGCGAACAAAGAGAGGCCAGCGCCAGAGATGGCCGCGGATTAAGGTGTGGGAGAAGTGAATCCTTAGGAGCAGCAACCCACAGACTGCCGCCTCCAGGCCGCGAGAACATCTAAGCAGCACCGCACGAAGCGGCACTCCCAGCCGGCGTTCCACGGAACCACACCCATGGAAGGGAGCGGCCGAGAAATCTCAAAGAAAGCGCTAAAAGAAAAAGTAATGCAATTCTCTGCACAACTTTTTTATTATTTTTTATTTCTTATTTTTTTTTTTACTGTTACCGTGTTGCGCAAGCTCGAATGCACATGCAGTGAGACTGAGTACGATGAATCGGCTAATCCCAAGCTCAGTGCTTCACTCCTGAACGACCATAGTTAAGAAGGTGCGGTAGCCAATAGAGTAAAGACAACCTATTCCGCGCATGTGTGCTTCTCGGAATGCACACTAACAATCACGTGTGCGAGGGTGTAGACAGCAAGTGTCACAGCTCTTCGGTACGAATCAGAATAAGAGAAAAATGCGTTCCTCTACCCCAACGCTCGACCTTTCACGACTGGTTCATCTTCAGCATGCACGCTTCGTGTCGGGAAAGTGAGAAACCGATTGTTCGAGTCACCCTAAGAGCGGATCTGAGAAAAAATAAAGAACTCAAATCGTGCGCAAAAAATCTAGAGTTGAATATGAACCGCCCTGTTTGGGTCACTAGAAATACAAATGGAAAGATGCGTCGTTAACACGATCAACCGGGAAGGACACTGCGCCTGCTGACAAGGAAGCAAGCGCACAGCTAATTACATGAGCCCACGACATACGATGACACATGAATGCTGCTGCTCTCTGTGTATAGGACAGATAACGAATGCGAACCTTCATAGATGTTTGCAATAAAATTGATTTTTCAAAAGAGGTTAAAGGAAACAAAAACGGTCAGTCAAAGCTCCCTGATACACAAAATGCCATGGAATCACTAGACAACTCGTAAAAAGCCGAAGTCACTGCAGCGCTATGCACTACAACACAAATCAGATGGGCGGAACCACACATCTTCAAAAGCTTTAACTCCTACATCTGACAAGGGACACTAACCCATGTATTCAGAACTTGGAGCCCACGTTCGCCTTGCTCAAGATGACGCCGGGCGTGAACGTGGCCCTAGATGCGCACCGTTTTTCCTTGGGCATTGTAGGGGTTGAAGGGACGGGACGTCGGGATGGAAACCACAACTTGGGAGGGATTTATTCTACATTATGTACAAGAGAGGTGAGCGACAAGTAACAGGCGTACTGTCATTACGGGCCAGCAGCAACTCGGACGCTGCGGCCCGCGGCAAGAGGTTCGAGAGAGTTGAAACAGGGAATCAGGGCATGTCCCAGAATCCTCAGGTCTCTCTGGAAGGCTTCTTATAAGCCCTTCGAGCACTGCAAGTCACGTCATGTTTGACCAATGGGAGAGTCCACTCCGATGACGCCACTTGCAGCCAATGGTAGGCGCCCGTGTCGCGTGGCACACCTGTCGGGGCTCTCTGCGGTCTTGCCACGCAGACTGGCAATCCACTTGTAGGCTGGAGAAGGAGCGGGGGGCGCTCGTGCACCTGCTTCATTGTCGGATGCCCACCTGCTAACCCCGGCGGCGCACAAACTTGTTGGCACGTAAACTTGTTGCCTCAAACTTGTTTGCTCGGCCGCTTCTCTGGAATGCGCTTTCCTGCTTTTGCATTCCTCAATTAGCTGTGCTGCAATCCGATGTGGTCTGGGGAACTCGAAGTAATCGCAGGAACCAGCTCCATATCTAACAGCTCGTCCTCGCCCCGATTGTTCTGAATGGCCGGTGAACTCAATTCGCTGGCCATGAGGAACGCTGAAAGGAGCTGCAGGGTACTGGGGTCGAGCCTCGTTTGACAACCCTCGGGATCCTGGGCCCTGGAGAACAAACGTCAAACAAACAAAACAACACAGCGCTGCCCCACGTGTAAGCGCAGGCTCTTCGCCCCTGACTCGCCAGGCTATTACTGCGTCAAAATGAACCCTGATCTCTTAGTTCCCCAATTTTGACAACAGTTCCAACCACCCTTCCAAACAGCTATCCATTTCTCCTCGATTGCCGACAAGACCAGAGTACTATTGTTGTTGCAAAACAAAAGGGTCGTTGACGATGCAAACAACAAAATGAAAACAGCCGAACATAACTTAAGTGGCCTAACCACACGAACAGCATGTTTCCAATCTATCGCAGTGGCGTACTTATCGCACGTAATGGTGCCACTGAACAATCTGGTCAACTTCACAAGTACGTAATCACAAGTGCACCAGCCTTGTGGTCACTAAACAGAACGCGTACTTGCGTTGTAGGCAAACTTTTCATTTACGCTTACTCACGTTTCTTTCCCTGAAGGTCCTACAGGACACGTGACGTAAACGAACAATTAAACTTGCGGGACTTACACACTCCGCAGAACCCTTAAAATGATGCGTCTCTTAATAACTCGTTCCACGCATACTTATCAGAGAAGTCAGAATACGGCTGCCCTATACACACACGAGCAATCCACTCATAAATCTGCTTCCTTCCGTCCACACAGGACATGCGCTAATGGAACTAAGAACGCTTCCCAGTGCAAACCATGCACTCACTCAAATCTACGCGCTTAACCTTACAAAATTCAAAAACGCTTAAAAAGAAAAGGTTAAATAACACACGCGCTTTACGATAGGCCTCTCAACAATAACCTTGACCCTCAGGTTACTCAAACACACAAAAAAAAGCCTATCTACTTATTAATGAGCATCTCGCGAGACTACACGTTTACTTAAAACGCATCTTTCAAATCTCGAGCTTCTCAAACGAAAACACAAAGCTCAAACCTTACACCTTGAAAGAAATCCTAGTCTCAAATCGCGAAAACTTTCCGATGCTCAAAAATAAAACAAAATAAAAAACACACTTCATTTCTACGGAAGGGCTCTTGGCCTCCCTTTGCAAACGCTTACGTCTGACTCATACTTTGAGTCTAACCCGGGGTGGACGTGGTCTGAAAGCTACTCTGGCTGCCGAGAGACAACAAAAGGGCTGATTCACTATCAGCTCCCCCAAGACGTTACGGTCTCCTGCCAATTTGCGTCCTCCCGCCCCGCTTTCAACAGGACCTCGACTGACCGCGTCGCTACTCCCCACCTGGTCTCGTCCTGCCACCTCGCGTTTCTTCGAACTGCACGCTGAGCTATGAAAAGAACTACGGAACGACGAGGAGCTTAGCTGCCTCGTGCCCTTTGTCCGCGTCCGTACAGAACATTCTTCGCGGTCCCCCTTTGACCGGTGGCTCGAACTTTTTGGATGCGTCAACATCGTCCTTGACGACCGCACCTTTTTCCTCGCGCCCTGCCCATTTGGGTTTCTCGCCATCTTTGGCGGCGCTACATTAATTACCGACTTTCGGTCTTTAACGCGCTTCTTTTTACGGCGCTTTCTCTTCGCACTCACTTTCATGTCGCCTCGTGCTTCGTGCTGGCCGGTACACATTTCGTCGGCCCGGATCGGTCTCTTACCCGCACAGTCTGAGTGATTCTCACTTAAATCTACTCTCTCTCTGCCTCGACTGGCGGACAGCTCAACCGACTCTGGCACAATGCAGCAGGCTTTACTCGAGTAAGACAACTCGCACTCTTGCGAACTGCCCTCTACTACATTGCCCAGCTCACGCTGTGAATCGGCACACAGCCCGTCGGTATCGATCGCTGTCTCACGCGCACAGTCCGAATGATTAATAACGGAATCATCCCTATCTAGGCTATCTAGACTGGCGGAGAGCCGCACCGATCCCTGAACAATGCAGTTGTATTCTCTTGAGCTACGCAGCTCGCAATCCTGAGAATTACCCTCAACTGCACCGCTCAGCTCGCACTTCACTTCTGCACGCACATCTGGCTCTACATGGGTGCCCGCGTCTGTCGCGTCAACAGTACCCTTTTCCTCGCTAGCAACCTCGCTAACCTTACCAGCGACGCACACACTCGGTAACTGTGCCAATTTGTTCGCAGCTGGCCTAGCTGTCTCCACAGTCATCTGTTGGCACAGCACCTCGTCGCTCTCCTTGCGGCCTTTAACGGCCTCTGTTGCCACTAAGGCATCGTTAGCAGCTAGCTTTTTCCCTTCACTTATCAATCGGCAGCCAATCTCACAGGCACTAATCTTTTCCTCGGCTTTTGGCGAAAATATGCTAAACACTTCCACATTCTTTCGCTCTGTACTTCCTACAGACTTCTCAGACAGCCGTTGTCTCTGTGCCAATAACTGATCACAATCCTGTATCTCTTTGATCAGTGCTGCCTTCTCTCTCTCATACTTTTCCTCTCGCTCACGTTCGCGTTCATTCTCACGTACGTGACGCTCACACCTAAGAGTAAGTTCTTGAAGCTCCTGCTTCCGTTCATTCTCGCGTTCTTCACGCTGACGCTCACTCCTAAGCTCACGACGCTCTCGCAAACGTACACGACGTACACGCTCCCGTGGCTCCTGTATCACCTCCCATGCAAGCTCAATGCTTTTGCCATCATTGCCACTATCATTAATCGCCTTTATGATAGCTGGCGTTTTCATCCGTTCGTCCGCCTCAACTCCCAAATCGTCGCACACCAACAACAAATCCAACCTCGTCAACCTTCTAAGATCCATGGCAGCTGCCCCGACAGGTGGTTAAAACTGTTTTCCTTAATTAATTTGTGCAAACACACAATGCAACAAACTCCCGATTCCCAGAACTATCAAAATTGAACACACAACCTTTGAGTCTGGCGAATCATAAGGAAAAAAACCACGCGCTCACTTACGGTTGCAGCACCCTGCCATCCGGTTCGCTCGTCCGCTGTTCCCGGTTCCTTCCGGACTCCCTGGGTCGAAGGCTCGCTCCTTCTTCGATACTCCCAGTTTCTTCGGACCTCTTTCGACGAAGGCTCACTCTTCTTCGCTCTTCCCGGTTCCTTATGATCTCTCTCGACGAAGGTTTATCCGTAGCGCTGCCACCAGCTGATGCATTCGGAGGCGATCCTACCGCTGCCAACCAGATGTAGGGGTTGTGGGACGGACTTCGCGGATGAAAACCCACAAACTTGGGAGGATTTATTCTACATTAGAGACAGGGAAGGTGAGCGACAAGTAACAGGCGTACTGTCATTACGGGCCAGCAGCAACTCGGACGCTGCGGCCCGCGGCAAGAGGTTCGAGAGAGTTGAAACAGGGAATCAGGGCATGTCCCAGAATCCTCAGGTCTCTCTGGAAGGCTTCTTATAAGCCCTTCGAGCACTGCAAGTCACGTCATGTTTGACCAATGGGAGAGTCCACTCCGATGACGCCACTTGCAGCCAATGGTAGGCGCCCGTGTCGCGTGGCACACCTGTCGGGGCTCTCTGCGGTCTTGCCACGCAGACTGGCAATCCACTTGTAGGCTGGAGAAGGAGCGGGGGGCGCTCGTGCACCTGCTTCATTGTCGGATGCCCACCTGCTAACCCCGGCGGCGCACAAACTTGTTGGCACGTAAACTTGTTGCCTCAAACTTGTTTGCTCGGCCGCTTCTCTGGAATGCGCTTTCCTGCTTTTGCATTCCTCAATTAGCTGTGCTGCAATCCGATGTGGTCTGGGGAACTCGAAGTAATCGCAGGAACCAGCTCCATATCTAACAGCATGTTTACGCTAGGCGCGATCTTGACGAAGTCAAGCAAGAAGTTCGAATTGGGGCACATTTCTGAATACGGGGTAAAACCGCCAAAAGGGTTAAGTGAGTGAGTGGCTTAGAAACACTGCAAGCTGAGGCTGTACAAGTACGCGCGCTGTTTCACGTAGTTCACCTTCATCTAGCTGTCCAATTCGAATCCTGGAGCAGACAAAGATGATGAATGGCGTTGTCATCAACGGAATTAGCGAAAGGGGCCCCACGTCCTACCGTGGTCCTTCCTACACAAGCACACATTTGGAATACGCTGCGGCATCTGGTAGGCTACCTCCTTCAGCAATAGGGAAAGCGCTCGATGTGACGTCGCTATCCAGTCTTCTTCGACCCCGGCGTGACGGCTAAGAGAACTATCAGGAAAATACGATTCGGAGCCATTTCTTGAACCTCCTGAGAACTAGAACGAAGCTTCCGGAGGTAGCAACCGAAAAACTTGCCACGGTCATCCAAGAAGAGCAATACGAGGTTCAGTGAGAACAGGCGGGACAGGGACGACGTAAAGCATCCGGGCGCTACCTGAGGAGTCTGGCGTCCTCATCCGGGAGGAGTCGGGACACTTGCACGGGTAACTTCGCATCAAGCAAGAGCAACTCCTACACGTCGTATTAACGGAGAGAAAAACAATGACTTGTCGAAATCACCTTCATGCGGTTGCGATGGCGGTATTTCCTTGCGAAAGCAGCGGTGACGAACTCCACCGCTGCTCTGGCCTAGAAACAACGGCTGAGGTCATTGTAAGGTCGTTGTGAATGTTCGGCTTGGTGAAGCTCATATGTGCATTATTTTCGTTGCTTAAGTGCGTGCTTCCCCGACTTCTCTGGGGCCCACTCTGTTTTGTGTATGTGTTTCATGGCAATGTTGTGCTGCTGGCTCGCACCCTGGCCGCTTCCAGAGAGCGCCTGCTTTGGGAAGGCGGTGGCCGGACGCTGTTCGGCGAAAAAGGGAGCGGCAGGGGTTCTGGCGCACTGGTTCTGGCGAGGGCCATAAATCGCGCAGCGAGCCGCTGTAGCGGCATCTGGAGAAGGGAGTAATTGGGGAGTGTTTTGCGACGGGCCGAGGCGCCGCGGGGGGCTCGAGCGGCGGCCACCGCTGGTGCGAGTTACGCTGCCCGGGGACATGGTCCCGCGGCTGGCTGGGGGGTGATAATGTGTGCGGCTGGGCGGGCAGTGTGAGCTGAGGCCTGAGAGACGACGGACCGTTCTCGTCAGGTGCCCGATCGGAGCGACGGACTGCTCCGAGGCCTTGCTTAGCCGCATTCGTAAATGTGAAGCCGCTTTCCTTGTTTGCTTGTAACTCCTTGTACTCCATATACTCCTTGTAACCGTAACTATCTGCCTGTAAATAAATCAGTTCGAATTATTGACATCAAGCATCGTTAGTGCCGAGATACCGAAGCAGAGAGCAGGGCATCGGCTCGGGAAGAGCCGAGAGCGAACAACAACTACAAAGAAAGAAGAACCCGGCGGAAGAAGAAGAGAAGAAAACGAAAACTTTTACTGGCGCAGCCGACAGGATATCTGTTCTCGGTAAGCCTTCGGTGGACGGCAGTGGCAGATAGGCGGTAACCGATCGGAACTCACGAAGGTGACAGAACTGCGACGACGTCACAGAACTGCGACGACTTCATCACTGTGCCTGGGTCAGGCGAAGAAACGGAAAGCGAGGCTGCTGCTCACGTGAAGGCGAGTAGCGAAGATAAGTGTCAACGGGCCAACGGACCGAGCCCGGACAGTGCGTCGACGGACTGACGCACGGGGAGCGCTCACTAATGGACTTGTGAGTGCGCATCGGACAGTGCAGCCCACTGATGGACTAGTGGCCGAACTTCATCGCCCTTTGATGCACTAGAGGAAACCCGTGGAGAGCTGCGTGGTGGTGACGACCGGAAACGGCGACTCCTTTCATCTGTCTCCAGGGGCTGGAAACAAGGTGGGTGACTTCCCTGCATAGTTCACAGAGACCACTAGCTGTAATCGAGGACTAGTGGGTGCTGATAATGAGTAGTGACGGGGAAGCTGCGGGGCCGAGTGCTGGGGTAGGGTCGGGCACAGGCGCAGACAGGCAAGAACTCGAATTTCAACATGAGACTCAGATAGCTTCAATGGAATTAGAGCGTTTAAGGCTTCAGTTGCAAATTGAGCAGCAGAGAACGCGGCAGCTTGAAATGCGAGAAAGTATAGATGACAGAGCACCAAACAGGCATCCGGAATCCCGCGAGGAGACCCTAGGGCGCTTTTCCAAAATGTTAAGAAGCCTTCTAACTCCAATCCCATCGGATCCAGAGGTACCGGTGTGGTTGGAGAGCATTGAGGGCGTCTTTCGGTCATACGGAGTGCCCGAGAGCATCAAAAGTCACCTGGTACTGCCGCTGATCGCTGGGAGGATTCGGCACATTTTTTCGAAGCTGTCGACTGACGAACTGAACAGCTACGCCAAAGTAAAGGAGACCATTTTGTCCGAGCTGAGGCTGTCGCCGGGCGATTATCTCAGACAGTTCCGGTTTGCAACACCGATGCGAGACGAGACCTGGCAGCACTTTGCGTCTAGGCTCGAGAGCTATTATGCCTTCTATACGGCGGCGCGGGGCGTAGGAGCTTTCGAAGATCTGTTTGCGCTTCAAGTCGCTGACCAAATTAAACAAACATTGAGCCAGGAAGCGTGGAGGCACGTTAAGCGTGAAGAGGGTAATGGGTGGGCAACGCCACACGAAATTGCAAAGATCATTGAAGCTTATGAAGACATCGAGGGTAAGGGGTCTGCGCGGAGGCAGGTGACAACGTCGAAAACGGCGGGAGAATACGGGCGCGCGGCGAGCACAACGAATGACGCGAGGGTTGTTGCACCTTGTGTGCCGTCGGTGAAGAAGGGAGCCGCTCCGCAGAAAACGCAGGTCGCGTGTTTTGTATGCAATGGACCGCACTTCGCGCGAAACTGCCCCAACAAAGCGGCGACCCAGGTAAAAACCGTGAACCGGGTTGGCAAAGACCGGAAATCGGAAGCGGTGCCCGGTTGTCAGCAGGCGGTGTCACTCGAAAGCAGTGAGCTTGGGCCCGCCTGCGGGTGCATATCAACCAGAAATAAGAGAGAACGCGATATACCTGCTGTAGAGTATGTCAGATTAAGGTGCGGCGATGCTTCAATTAAGGCACTGGTTGACACGGGTGCGGAGATTACGGTGCTCAGAGAAAGTGCCGTGCCCGAAAGCGCGAAACATGAGATGGGAAATGTGACGCTGGTGGCAGCTTTCGGCGCAAAAGTTGTGGCGAAGTTAGCGAGCGTTGAGCTGGGCCTGGATACGGGCGGGAGTGTCCACCTAGCTAGGGAAGTACCTGTAATCTGCGCGTTCACTGAGGAGTTAGCGACAGACGAGGCTGACTGCCTGCTCTCGGCGGAGGCATGGCACATGATTAAAGAAGCTTGTGCCGGTATTGAAAGCGTGCGAGTGATTGAGGCTGGTTTGGACCGGACCTCCGATATTTTGGGAGAGGAGGAGAGCTTAGGCGACCATGCTACGGGCGCAGATGTAAGCAAAGCCGCCAAAGTTGGCTTAGTGGTGCAGAGAGAGGCGAGCTTTGACTCGAGTAGACCGGAGCAAAATCAGGCCTTTCGGGAGGCGCAGAGAGCAGATTTGAGCCTTGTCGATGCATGGAAACAAGGTTACGCAAGCAGGCGCGACGGACTGCTTTTGCACAAGGACAAAAGTGCAGCCAGGGTCTATGAGCAGCTAGTTCTGCCTGGTGAGAAAGTAAAGGAGGTTCTGCTCCTTGCTCATGAGTCACCATGGGGTGAACACCTCGAGCGTGTTCTAATCGCAAAGCGCGAGGCAAGCTTCACAGCCAGTCTGCAGAAATACCAGGTCGCGGCGCATCATATAAAATGCCTGGGACATGTCGTAGGCTCAGGGCAACATGGTGACGACGCTGAAAAAGTTAGGGCCATCAAGGAGCTACAGAGACCACGAACAGGGCGCGAACACAGGTGCGTTTTGGGTCTCTGTTTATATTACCGAAATTATTTAAGAGATTACGCGGAAATTGCTAAACCACTAACTGAAGTGACAGGGAGAAAGGTGCCGAATCAAATCCCCTGGGGCGTGGAGGCGGACCGGGCATCTAGCGAGTTGCAGGAAGCCCTGTGTAGGGCGGCGATGTTTTTGACTCTGGGTTCCTCTGAGCCGTATTGGCTGTTCACAGATGCGTCCGCTAACGCAGCAGCCGCTTGCTTGGCTCAGATGACCGAATCGGGCGAAGAGCGGCCCATATCATTTGCAAGCCATCGCTTTAACGACACTCAGATGAGATGGGCCACAATAGAAAGGGAGGCGTTTGCCGTAATCTGGGCCCTTCGTAAATTCGACACGTGGGTTTACGGCGCCCGAATAAATATCGTGTCAGATCACAACCCCCTAACCTACTTAACTACGACGCACCCCGCGGGCGCGAAGCTTGTCCGCTGGGCGCTGGCACTACAACGGTACAACGTCACCGTCAGCCACAGAAAGGGCACGGGGCACGCGAATGCCGATGCGTTATCGCGTCTTATGAGAGCCGATTGGGTATCTGAGGAAATGTGTGGGGGGAACGAAATGCAAGAGTAGCGCCCCCGTGGTCTCTGGGGGCTGAGCCCGGGAGTCACCCGGAGAGACTATATGTGCTTTGAATGGAATGTACATACTTGGCAGTGCTTGATATTATGTCATTGCGGTGTGTTTCAGTGTTAAGGCAACGGCGCGTATATATGCCATATTCAATGCCGTGTTTTGTGTGTCATGCTGAACCTTTTTCGTGCGCCCAAGAGTGTTTTCACGTAACCAATTCGTCACTTCTAAGTTAATTTTTCCCTTATGTGGTATGGTTTCCACTTGTGTGTATGTATCATTCACGACGACACCTTGAGTTAATCGTGCATTACAACCAGTAGGATTGTAATAACGATCTTGGGTGCGGGGTGTAAGGTCGTTGTGAATGTTCGGCTTGGTGAAGCTCATATGTGCATTATTTTCGTTGCTTAAGTGCGTGCTTCCCCGACTTCTCTGGGGCCCACTCTGTTTTGTGTATGTGTTTCATGGCAATGTTGTGCTGCTGGCTCGCACCCTGGCCGCTTCCAGAGAGCGCCTGCTTTGGGAAGGCGGTGGCCGGACGCTGTTCGGCGAAAAAGGGAGCGGCAGGGGTTCTGGCGCACTGGTTCTGGCGAGGGCCATAAATCGCGCAGCGAGCCGCTGTAGCGGCATCTGGAGAAGGGAGTAATTGGGGAGTGTTTTGCGACGGGCCGAGGCGCCGCGGGGGGCTCGAGCGGCGGCCACCGCTGGTGCGAGTTACGCTGCCCGGGGACATGGTCCCGCGGCTGGCTGGGGGGTGATAATGTGTGCGGCTGGGCGGGCAGTGTGAGCTGAGGCCTGAGAGACGACGGACCGTTCTCGTCAGGTGCCCGATCGGAGCGACGGACTGCTCCGAGGCCTTGCTTAGCCGCATTCGTAAATGTGAAGCCGCTTTCCTTGTTTGCTTGTAACTCCTTGTACTCCATATACTCCTTGTAACCGTAACTATCTGCCTGTAAATAAATCAGTTCGAATTATTGACATCAAGCATCGTTAGTGCCGAGATACCGAAGCAGAGAGCAGGGCATCGGCTCGGGAAGAGCCGAGAGCGAACAACAACTACAAAGAAAGAAGAACCCGGCGGAAGAAGAAGAGAAGAAAACGAAAACTTTACTGTCATCATCAAGGAAGATACGGCTAACGACGCGGTGCTTTGGAGACGCTTGCTTCTTCGGGTGGGTTGCGAATGGATAGCCGAAATGCACGGCGAAGTACCAGACACCCTTGCAATAAACGCTCCATGACGTGTACAGACGAGCGCGCGTCGCCAAACCGGTGACTCACCGACAAGTCAATGTCAACCGTTCCTCTCACAGTGCGGACGTTGCTAGAAGGGGGGACGAAACGGATGACAAGCTCCCGGTGGATGCGGCTTGATATACTCTGCGTAGCGAACCTCGGCTATTTGCCATCTCAAACAGCGATGGGCGCGGGGCTGCAGTTTTTATCGCGATAGCAATTGTACGTACGCAGGGTAGCCAACCGGAGATAATCTCTGGTTAGCCTCCCTGTCTCTCCTTTGCCTCTCTCTCTCTCTCTCGAGGCCAATTCGCGCCGTTGGCGCCGCCACCGGGACGTCCTGCCATCGACGGCGCATGCGCGGCCCTAGAGTGGAAGACCTCCAGAGACGTGCAGTGTGCTAAAGGTGCTAAAGAGCGATAAGGTCTTATAATGATGGGAGCAATTACGATAAAGTTGATAAGGACTAATAAGGGTCAGATCGAATCCGATAAGGTTCACAACTGATAAGGGCTGATGAATGTACGATCTTTCACGCTGGTTATATCACTAAGGTTGATAACGACCGATACGGGTCGGACCGAGCCCGACAAGGTATAAGGGCTGATGAGAGTCGCACTTAGTCCGATAAGGGCTGATAAGTGTTTATACTGGTTGCATCAAGTTTGATATGATTACGAATGACACCGGGCTGCATGGAGGTGAGCAAAAGGCGCAATGCTTACGCATAACTCCAGTTTCTGCTTGATTTTTTTTTTTTGCGGGGGGGGGGGGGGGGGCGGGGGAGGGCGACTACGGTTACATGGGCCGGCGGTAATCTCGTGCCGTCTTGCGCGCCGCTTATCCGGCCAGTATTCAAAGGCACCTTCAGCGCAACGCTAAATTATGCTATCGCTTTCAGTGCTTCGCCTTCAGGCGAAGCTGCCAATTTTTTGGACATGTAGAACGGCCGCCAACCAGATATATGTGGCACTTCACGCAGAAAAGCAGTTATCTGCCAGGACCACCACGTTCAGGCACTTCATGTTTGTTGCACGCCGTGAAACTGCACGCCTGCAACGACACGGATTCATTTGTGTGCCCCATTGAACGACGTCCTTGAGCATGGTGATCGCGGGACACCGAAGAGAACGTCGACGACGCATACACTGCCTCCGAAATTACTATCTCGCGGCCTTCACATAGTGCTCCACGGAGCCTTGACGGGATTTGTCATCGCAGGGGACCTGAAGAGGCAGATGGTAACCTTGGAGTGTCATCTAAACGACGCCCGGCTTTCAGCTGTCAGTCTTGCGACACCGGAGTTCATGATACCCTCCGCCACCTGCTGAGGGAAGACACCAGTTTCTAATAAACTAGAAACAAAATTAATTAGAAATAGAATCGGTGCTCACTAGTATCGTGGTTCATGATAGGCAGAGCTGCATGAAATACAGACCTCAACTAATTTTTCCCAAGCTTTGGGCCCCACCCAATAATTAGTCCAGAGAATCGTCACAGATGGCTAAATCCACTAATTCACATTCTACGCTATCAGGCCTGTGAAAAGGGCTCGAGGCAGCCGCGGGAATGCCAATTATAGCGCCGTCAAATTACAATGTCGGGACCGCAATGCTAAAGCAGCGTCAAAAGCACAAGTCGCTTTGGAGTTTGTCGTTCTTGTCAAGGTCAACATTGCAGCCGACCGCAACGAAGCAGCCCCCTCTTGCCTCTGGATGGCGCGCTGCTGCAGGCCCTGAAAAACAAACATAAGCAGCCAAACCACTCACCTTGATGGAGGCTCCCGCAGCCGTGACACACATTTGAAGTCTCTCTATCGCTCCATGTGAGCTATTCCAGTGTTCCCGAATGGCTAGCGCTCATTCAGGGGGCATACCTCTAAAAACCGCGTGACAATTCAGCGTTCTGCTAAGCAACGCTCAAATAATTGTAAGAATGCAATATAAGGTGAAAATATAACTTAGTAAGCGAGGTACAACGCGCCTCGCCTGAAGATTTAAAGCAATGCTGGGAACTACTTATAGTAATTTGTGAGTATACTCGCCCATGACAAAACGCAGTCGCCGGCTGTTCCACACACAGGAAATTGCCTTAGGAAGTGATACTTGCTTCCACTGAAGTGGCCGTACTGGAGTACAAAAAGCAAGGCGGACATCTACGCCTTCTGCTCTCGATTACCTCTAGCTCATCTCTAGGAGCGCTGTAGAAGCTGTGAACAGTGTTCCAATGAGCCGCTCGTGACGTCACACTCAAGTCATCTATATGCGCGCTGTTCAGTGACAGTGTCGATCGGATCAAAGTCAGATAATCCAAAACACCGCCCTTCTGGCCATAACGGTACGATCAGTGGCCATGCTTTATTTTTTCAGTTTAACTGCTACTTCAAATGCTGCTTTTCACGTCAGTACCCGAGGGGAAGTACGATCGTCTTCCACGGACTCTTAACATTAGTGCAAGTGTCGACAAACAAGAAGTCTGCAGAGGGGGGATATGTAATAAAACCTCAGCTGAAGCATCGAGTGGTGAGTAAGAAAACGCTTTTTCGATTGCCGTTTGAGCTTTCCTCGAGTTAATGGCACTCACTGCAGTGGCTATAGCATAAAGCGTCCTGCTGAGGAGCACAAAATAGTACGACCGTGGCCACGACTGCAGCATTCGATTGAGCCGGAATGCAAAAAGAAAAGGAACTAGTGTTGCTGTCTTAACATATGTTTGCTCCCTGCTACCCAGAACGCCGAGTGGCAGGGAACAAACCCGTGCCGCTCCTGTCGGATCGAGACTTCACTAAGAGGGAAATATCACTCATCCTCATGTTGAGCATAGGCTGGCAGAAGCGCCACCTAAGCATAGAGATGTAAAATTTCATGAAATTTTTGCATCTCTATACGAAAAACTGAAATACAAAAAATTTTAAAGAAGAATATGACTGCGCACATGGCAATGAAAAACCCAATACCTTTATTTCTCTAGCTCTGAAAAGAATAGAAATCTTTCATTATTGCATCCCAAAAGTCCCATCAGAGCTTCTTGGTTCAAAAGCTAGGCGCGATTTCACGTCAAGGCATCGATTTCACACCAAAGCGTCAAGACTGACATTTTTATCAATTTTCGTCCGGTTCATTTCCGCTTGACGCCTCAACGCTTCGCTGTACAGCCGACGAAGACTTCCGGACGTTGAGGTTCGGCTGCACGTACAGAAGTTTTTCACGCAATCCCCTGCGAGCCCGTTGCGTAGCTAGGTGTGCACATTTCCAAACTTAAGCCTGTTTCTTTCACATGCGGAGAAGGGGGAATGTGCAGTAAGCGACAGGCGAGGGGGCTCGAGGGTTGAAGTCATCGCCACCACGTGGATGGGTCCAGGTGCTTCGCAGACTCACAAGCCCCTTCCTTTGGCCAAACCTTTAGATACGTCGAAAGGAGTTACATCACGTTAGAAGAATTCTGACGGGAAGCTGTGTATTTTTTTTACTTATTTTGCTTTTTTCAATTATATCCTGGTTGCAAAAAAAGGAAAAAAAAGTTTCCCGAAATTATCAATGTTTTTTTTTTTTTTTTTCAACAGCTTGCCTCTCCACCTAGGCAGAACCTCCACTCCCGCCTGCACAGAATGTGGCAAAGGCGAAACCCTGGAGCACCACCTCCTGCGCTTATGTCCCGCACTAGACACGCGGCGAGCCACTTAGACCGCCACCCTCCATCGCCAGGGCCGTTTTGCGACTCCCGTCGAGTAGAGTCACTGGACCTAAAGCCCCTCTATCCACGCGCCACCACCGCTTCCTGGTCGGCGGAAACGTGTATGGAGGGGCTTTAACTGGACCGTCGGAGACCTCCCATTTCACATTCGTTACCAACACCAAATTCAGTGCGGTCATCAACTACCTCGAAGACCCACCTTAACCGACAGGCTCTAGACATCCCCTGCCTCCACCTTTCCTGGTTATGGGACGCTGCCGTACTCTTCTCTCTCTACTCCCTGCTCTATTCTTGCACTCCCATTCTCCCTTCCCCACAGTTGCTGAGCCGTGCGGCCAGTCCGTGCTCCGTCCTACAGCTGCAGAAAGTAGCGCCTTCTCCCTTCTCCAACCCTTCCCACTTCGCCCCGCCCCCCGCATCTATTTACTGGTCAACAATGTATTTCCGAGCGAAAAACGTTCTCTCTGCCGACTGTTCAAGGTATGATGGGACTACGACGCACATTCCCGGTTCCCCTGGTCGTATGTATGAACCAGCCCAAGTTAAGCACACTGTTGACACCTAGTTTGGCCGCTGCGCCATACAAAGGCCCAGCGACGCTTAGCCATGACGGCACGATGTATAGAAAAGTCCTTCCACGAATCGACCGATCTCTCCGAGTAGCCTCACCGTACCACTGCTGCCTCAAGGGGAGCTGGTAGCCGCAGTCCTTAAGAGACTGAACGTCAACTATTTTCCGTGAAGAATGGGGAGCTTAAGGTGAAGAGGGAGAATAACAGAGAGGTTCACCTTCTTTTTTTTAACGACTCCACGAAGCCAACAAACAACGAAGCCAAGAAAATTATAGAGTACACTAAGTGCAGAAATAATGACGGGAAGGAAAATGGTAATGGACGTAAAGAAAGCTTGCCAGCGGGATGTTCCGCGACTACCCTCATGGCCGCAAGGGGCGCCGGCTAGCACCACTAAGGTTAGATGAGATGGCCATCGCGGTAGCTCTACGGTAAAGCGCCGCCCTCGTAATGCGGAAAGTGGGGGTTCGGCTCCCATCTGCGGCAAGTTGTCATTTCGTACATTTTAATTTCACTTTTCCTTGTCATTTTCTACAATTCAATTAAACAGAACAGTTAGTTTCCCCTATGATTTGACAGAATTCACTGTCTGTTGGCTTCATGTGGTTGTAGGCAGAGTTGTGTGAGCATAGGTTAAAATAGACACCCCCACGGTCTAGTCGTGCCCCGGCAAAATCACAAAGGCACAACCCGGCACAGGTACAAGCTAGGATCGTGTCATGTGGACGTCTGGAAGCGTGCCAACGCAAGCGACATCGAACGCAATTACAGCACCAAGATAACAGCGGAGCTCGGCAAATCAAGACATACCGCAAAACACAGCCACGGAAAGAAAATTACCCACAAGGGCAAGAACCTGTACGCGCTCGTACGAAAGTTATTAGAGAGTTCTCCGTTATTATTTTCTTGTTCAGGGTTGGTGGCCCCGCTAGCTCAGCCAGTTTCTACAATTGAATTAATCAGCGAGGGCAGACTTTCATCGCAACGAACTTTAACATCATCCCTGAAAGAAGCGACTTGAAAAGCTGAAAGCGTCTGCAGGAAAGAACAAGGCAAAAGGATAATGAGATATCCGCCCCGTGCTGTATAATTTCCTCGGACGGGAAACCATTACGGGCCCGTCCGCGAACGCGTATGCCATAAAAACACAGCACGGTTGAAACGTGATGAGCCGAGTTCGGCGAGGAGTGATAACACGATAACTGCAGGCACAGCGGCATGTTCGCTTGTAAAATACAGCCTCCAAGCACAGGACATAAAACGTCACGTCACGCAGAAGCAGCACCACTGAGCCAGTAAATAAATGACCAACGAGGCCCGTTTCCCTCCCGTGTGCACAGGCGGTGTTGCGAAAACAGCGAGATCATGCCACTGCGGTGAGCCGCGCACTTATGAGATTATGAGGAGATTTAACGCTGAAATGAAATCCCCAGGAGTCAATCGGGTATCAACGCCAATCTACGTGACACAGGCGATGCGTCGATTCGGAGTTTTTGACGGTAGAGCAACGCAGAAAACGAAGACACTATAGAAACTAAGCGCTTTTCCTTTATCGTCAAAGGCCGTGTTCAACCAACTAGAACAGCGTCGCTCGATTCGGATAACTTATTCTTAAGGTACAGCCTTTGCTAAAAGTCTAGAGGCCAACGCACGTGTAAATAGACCTTTCAGAACTCGGGCTTCAACGATCCAGTCCTCGAAAGTTATGCCGTCACTACTGGCTCGTGAGACTCGAAGCCCCATGAAAAAGGACCATGAACTATCCTTGGCGACCGCCATGAGCCCTTCCCGCTTCAGTAACGGGAGTAACAGATTTGCATATGTAAGGTTAAATAACGAAATCACACACTTGTTCCTTCTGTTTCCCACGCAAAAAAATAATAATAAAAAAATCAGCCCCGCGGGCCTCTGACGAGTTCAATCTGCCAGACTTGGATATCCGTGCGGACTCATGGACAGTGTTAGGATTGGAGGCTCAATCCCATCGCTCGTAACCCGTTGTCCAGATTGGAGTCCGGCATGAATTCGAAGGCAGCTGGCCCATGCCGTCGTCTAACTTATCCACGCTGAGGACGTTGATGAAGGGAAGGACTGCTTCTCATCGAGAACGAGGAATATGGGTTTTTAGTATCTACACGCAGTTCATCAGCCTAGCATGACTGCGAAAGAAAAGTACATCAGTCTAACATGACTGCTTGAGAAAGGTATCTCGAGCATCCGCACAACAGCGGTTTATAAACACTCGGTCCCCCCTCGATCCCAAGGTGACGGAAACGCTCGTCCTGTCATCGTAAACAAGTCTCCTCTCTGAGGGACGGTTTACACACACACACACACTTGCTTGCGCGAGGTTCACGGTACGGAGCGGACGTCAGACGGACGTTGTAGAACTCGGGGCTTGTGTCAGGAAAGGTGCCTTTTATTCCCCGAGCTGACCCCCACAGCGCGGCCGGGTGCCCATTGTCTTGCGTCTTGGACGACGCGGGGGAAGGAGCCTTGAACTATGTTCCCGCGAGCACTCCCCCGCTCGCGGCAGACCAGGGCGGCGGTGGCGGCTCAGTAACAATAGTTGGTCCGCCGAACGCATTCAGTCAAAACGGCGACGATGCTAGAGCGTAACGGTGGCGTTCCAAGAAGGTTGCCGTCACTGTCGCAACTGGCTGGCAAAACTAGCACCTCAGCTGGGCATTTCTTAACAATAGAGACTTCAATGATACCTGTAGCAGCTCAAGCTCCATGCAAATCCACGGCTTTGATTGACGCCGGCCAAACGCGTCCGACCTGTCCAGCAAACGCCAAGCCCTATTAGGGGTTGGCACAGCGTGGGAAGACTTCCCTGCGGAAGAGACTAGGCGTAAGATTTTTACGTAAGCGAGCAGACTGGGCCAAGGACATCGCCTCAAGGGGAGTATAAAAGTCCGTATTTGCGAATATCAACTCGTTTGAGTGGTGACAAGTCCAGAGCAGTTGGAAGAGCCCTCAGCGTTGGACCATTATAGTCCCAAGATGGCAAATAAAGTCCGGCGCAGGATGGCCGCCAGGCATGTTGCCAGGCTGCTGGGGCTCGGTTTTTCTTCGTCGCCCAATGGCTGGTTAAGTTGAGAAACGCTGTCTTCACTTCGCCAATATGCCTAAAGCCTAATCTTAACCCTGCAGGAAACATAACTCAATACAGTCCGCATCACCGTTACCATGCTTGCTTCATGCGCCCGATACTACTCCAAAAGTATGCGTTTAGTTGAGGTTTCCGTGTCCGCGACAGCCAGCTGGACACCGGAGCCATGTGGACACCAGCGCCTTCCATCCGTTACGAAGGCGCGCCCTTGTACGTTTGCTGACGCAAAGTGTTTGGGGCAAGTTTGGAGCGGTCCGCTACCTTCGGAAAGCAGCGTTCCCGACGAAGATCATTCGCTATTTGTTTGGCGCCTACAATTTAAGATTGTCAGTGAGGCGGAGTATATGTGACCACTCGAGTGCAGTTGGCCCGCAAATCATGTGAAACGCAATCCCTGCGAAGAGCTGTGCTCCTTCTGAGCAGTGCTGATGTTTCGAACGCGACTTACTCAGAATGCTGCTCACTATTCTGGAATGCCTCAAAGCGCAAGAGAAAATGTACGAGAGACGGGTAAGCGCTCTCCTGCATCTTTCATACACCGAGCTTTTCTAAATGTTGTGATAAGATCTTCCATGCAGAAAGCTATCAGTCTGTCAAGGAGTTCTTTACACAGCTTTCACCTAGGAGATTTATCTACAAGCACCGCAAAGGTTAAGCGTCTAAAGGCCGGGTAAAATAAAGAAAAGGTAACGAGGCGGTTTACATTCACTCCAAAGAGGTCATAACTTTATTTCCGGGAAAACAGATTTTTTTTTTTTTGCTTACATGAAAATAATAAGCACGCGGCATATAAAAACAAAGAAACCTGCCCAAACGACAAATTAACTTCTGTGAAGACTAGTTAGTCGAACTACATTCGCTCCACGCTGAAGCTTGCTTTCCTCAACGCAGCAAATGTTCGCGATATAAATTAGGGCTTTTTCGTAGCTCCTACAAAATGTGCTCAGCTAAACAGTTGTCGAGAGAAGCCTTTCGAAAAAGATTCAGCAGCCTGTCAAAATACCACTGTCCAGAAGAATAACTGCATAAGGAAGGCGTTATTGCCTCTACGTTTAAAGCGGAAGTAACGCGTCACCCACGGGTGACGTTAACGTTACCACCTTAAGGAGACACTTCCCGCTGATAGGCACGCCTTATATACGCCAGGGATTTCGCGCGGCCGTGATTCACGAAAATGTCAAGCCTCCGTAAAGGTCTCAGTGAAGCAGACGCTTACGTAAACATAACGGCGAAAAACCACCGCGAAAGCACTTCAGAGGATGCTTGAGGCCACAGTACTTGGACGCTTGGTACTTGACTTCCAACACACTTGGCAGACGGCGATTATTTTCGAACCGTTGCTGCGATCTTTCCATGAATGCGCAACGAGAGATAAGTCCCAAACTCTTCTTTCTACCTCGTTTCACCTTGCTGAAGCTGATTTCAGGCAGCGTATTTTTTCGCCTTTCTTCTTGGTCTTCAAATTCTTTGTTGAACAACCAGAAGCTACACAATGGACTACGAACGACGCCGCATTGGAGTGCTCCGATTTACTCTGGACCACTTCATGTTCCTTTGACATGTACCAAAAACACGGTACAGGAGCATTTTCGCATTCCACCCCAATCGGAATGCGGCCGTCACGGCCTGGAACCGAACCCTCGACCTCGTGTTCAGCTACAGAATGCCACAGAGCCACCGCGGCTGGTGGGGACTTTGTAGGGTCATTGTAACGGCGGTCGTCCGGGAAAACTGTACACAGCCAAATGCAAAACCTGCAAAGGCAGGGCAGACCTTCAGTACGTGGTTTGGTCGTGCCCCCTCAAACGTAGTCACGTACAACAGAAAGATCGCTCTTCTTTAGAAATCAGGTCTGTGGAGCAGTGGGAGAGCGCTCCGCTCAGCTCCGATCCGGAAGTGCAAGTCCGACTCGTCCGGATGGCTGAAGACGCCGCCGGGGCACAAGGACTTCTGGCTGCCGCCTAAAGGGGGAAGGAGACACAAGAGGATTTCCGACCTCTTCCCCTTCCTTTGACCCCACCCCGGGCACACAACATTGTTCTCTCTCTCTGAATACATCAAAAAAGAAAAGAGGAAAGTATCCAGGTGGGCACGTTCAGAAAGAGTTTCAATGCCGGAGCCATCAGACGTTAGCCTCCATTTTATCCGAAAGCTAAGAATGCCGTTGCTAACACACGCGGCTTCACGGGTGGTATGGGGGCGTTGTGCAAGGATGCGTTTCTTTGAATAGGAACAATATCTTCCACTGGTCATGAAAAATAGGAGGGGAGACCACAGTAACGTCGAATGCCAGGATTAGTGCTCGGAAAGAAAGAAATAAGAAATAATGGTGCATAAGCACATTCTTGTTCACTCATTACTCCCCTGACAGGTGGGCAGAGTAGTTTGGGTACAAGTTTCCCGGTGGAAAACAGCTGTGGAGGGCACTGCGAGCTTGCGGAATTTTGTGACGTGTTCACTCGTCCGTAAGGCATAATGACTGATTGGCTTTAACCTCCTAAAGCAACAACACAGGGGCTACGAAAGGTTTGGAAGGGTAAAGCTAAATGCACAAAAGAAAGACTCGGCCGAAAAGACTACGGAAGACGCACGCGACGCCTGGGTGTGCTGTTGTGATCCAGTCCTGGGGTGGGTGGTTCGGACTCGGGCGTCACTACGAGGCTCGTCAGATTACGCCACTGGGACGCCTAAAACATGGTAGCTGGCCTGCGCCATACCGCGGGCGTCTCATTAAGCTGGCTAAGCGGACCCACGACGTCATCCGTCGCAATCGCCGAGGTGCTTGCTGGTGAGGATGAAGGAAACGAGGAACGAGTTTACTTTACATATTTAATCAAATGGCTCCAGATATGGGAGCGAACTCCACGTCTGAGCACACACATGTCCGCACACCCCTCACTGCACTGAAGGTGTCCGCTTTTGAAACACTCGTTTTCCCTAGGTAACTTACTGTACGAGGGAATCTGATGACTATGTCTCGGCCAATCATAATGGCCGAACTGTTCGCAACATCACACCCTCTGTCGCACCACCTTGCTGGACTCCACCTCTGACGAACAACATAAGAACTCTCCTGCGAAGCAATGTGGAAACGGGGTTCCACGTTGTTTCCACGGAAGTTGTCGACATTGGCTCACCGCTCTCTGTGACGGACTCAGCTCGTCAGGGTCATGAGACTTTCTTTCACGGCTTTCACGAAGTGGGGCGGTCGTTGTCGCCTCAGCTTCTTCCAACACGCACCAAAAACGCGGTACGGGAGCATTTTTGCATTCCACCTAAATCTTTGCTCGTCAAAGTCGGCGTCGGGCCCCGTCACCGTCCCGCTGTTAAATGGGCAGGCTCGTGGGAAAGCGCCCAAAGAATGCCCACTGCTCTTCTGCTACAGTGCCTGGCGTCTTCTTTTCATCCATGTCCTTCGCGCTGCTTCACTATTCTGAATTCGAACAAATTAACTAGCACAAGCTTCAATCCTGGTCAACTATGAAATATGCAGTTCCGGATTAATCTTGAACACGTGGAATGCCAACCAATTCGCTGGCTTCGCATCGCACGCGTAATGCGAAGACGTGACATCATTTCCCGCCTGCTGCAAGTTGTTTTTTCATCAACTTTCAATTCCATTAATTTATCATTTCTTTATTGCAATTAGTAAGTACAACGAGTACAAGTAATTTCCCCTACGTTGTCCTTGACGACTTTGTTGGCTTCTTATGATATGACTAATAAAAATCGGGCCCCTCGGTTCTTACTTCTCGTTTATTACGTAACGAGGGTCTCGAATCCGGGAACATTGATGCTTTCAGGTCGCATGGGTGGGTTTATTGACCGGTTGCCTTCACCCAAAAAAGGTCACGTTCTCGTGACGCCTGCGGCAGAAAGGATGTTCCACATCCACCGCCAAGGTTTGTGAGTGGTGGCTCTGGCTAACACTCCCAGGGTTCTACTAGGAAACAAATATCCAAGAAATTGGATGGGGAAACAACGCCGCGGTAGCTCAATTGGTAGAGATCGCACGGGAAATGCGAAGGTTGTGGGTTCAGTTCCCATCTGCGGCAAGTCGTTTTTTCATCCACTTCAATTCCCATTAATTTTTCATGTATTTATTTCATTAATTAAGCACAAGTAATTTCACCTATGTTGTCTTTGGTGTCAGTGTTTGTTGGCTTCTTATGATAGGAAGGCATTCGACAGAATAACTACACAGTGATTCCCCTATTTGTAGGTACTTTGACATTAAGCAAAACATGCTCTATAGTTCCTGCGCTATTTCCAGACGCTACAGAGTAGTCACCATGGGCAATTTTTCTCCTAAGGCACTGCGTTCAGAGAATCATATGGGTTCCAAAACGGCAGTGCTGCAGCGTTTTGAAGAATCATAAAACTTATCTGTATACTTAATCATTTGGTGTTCGATATAGTTATATGACTGGCTTCCTCTCCATCACCCGGATTTCCTGCCCCTGTCCATGCGTTCATTTATGCAATATTATATACGTGCTGGTTAGCCAGCCTCGTGGCACATTTCCTACATCGTGAGTGAATGTTTTTTAAAAGTTGCGGACATTTCTCAATATTTTTTTTTTCAGTGCCCCTTAATGAGAGTGAGAAAGATGAGTCTTGCCAAATGCGGGCGATCACCGAAATCTCCTGCACCCATTTCCGGGGATATTTTCTGGAAGCTTCTATACCAAAAAGCTGAGTGCTGCAGGAGCCGGAGGTCGTGGCCTCGGAGTCGGCGTCACACACGGGGTCGCTTTCTAGCCTACGCCGCCGGTGCGTCTCTATACGGGTAGCTTGCCTACGCTACGGGGTCGTCCCTGGAGTCAAGCGGGCCCACGCCGTCGTCCGAGCTTGCTTGACGAGGGTTGCTTCTGTAGTGAAAAGTACGAGGTCGAGAGGATAAGGAATAGAACGGGGGGGAGGGGGGGCGAGGGGGTATTTACATTGGAAAGAGCTAAGGGTAGTCGTATTGGCCGGAACACGGTACATCGTTCTCGCAGCGCGACCTACAGGTCAGAAGGCTACATCTTTTTGGCGAGCACACATCAGAGCACACAGGCATACTCCAGTACAATCGGAGCGCTCGTAGTCGCCTTGAGGGCGAGAGTGCGCACAATTACTCCGGCACCTTTCTTCGCGGAACGCCATCACAGAAATACCCCCGGGAGCACACGGCCCACTCTCTCAGAATAAGGGGATGCTCGTAGACGGGGGTGTCACGCTTGACTGCATTTGCGCGTCTTGGCTCTGTTAGATATGGCGCCGTTTCCTGAGGCTACTTCGAGTTCCCCAAACCACTTCGAATCGCAGCACAGCTAATTGAGGAATGCAGAAGCAGGAAAGCACATTCCAGAGGAGCGCCCGAGCAAACAAGTTCACGTGCAAACAAGTTTGTAAGCCGCCGGTAGCTATTCTCTGCTCGACTCTTCCAGAAAGCGAGGGGATAGCACGGCATTGTTGGAAGTGAAGTGGGTGCCAAACCAAGACGGCGGTAATGCGCCGTGACAGCCAGACGTGCCGGGAAGGCCCAAGCGTACCTCTTCATCGCCTTTGAAGAAGACAATTGCTACCGCTGCGGAGCCGAGCCACCGGGAGCAGGTGGGCCCTTGTACAATGGAGCATGAGCGCCCCCCCTCCTTCTCCAACCTAGAAGAAGTGGATTGCCACTCTGCGAGGCAAGACCGCAGGGGGATCAAGAGAGGAGGACCAGGCGCCGACTCTCTTCGCCGGGTATGACACCATCGCACGGGCGCCTACCATTGGCTGAAAGTGGCGTCATCGGAGCGGACTCTCCCATTGGTCGAACATGACGCGACTTCCAGTGCTCGAAGGGTTTATAAGAAGCCTTCCAGAGAGACCAGAGCATTCCCTGATTCACCTCTCTCGAACTTCTTGCCGCGGGCCGCAGCGTCCGAGTTGCTGCCGGCCCGTAATGACTGCACGAGTGACTGTACTTGAGTCTCACCTCTCTGTATATAATGTAAAATAAATCCTCCCAAGTTTTGTTTTTCATCCCGAAGTCCGTCCTTCAACCCCTACAGCTCCTAGTATGGTCAAGTAGCGACCGTAACGAAGCGGCGTATAACGCACTTTCCCAGGAATTTCTTGGTCTCAGCGTCGTGGCCGGCGACCAAACGCCATCCATCAGCCCCGTAGCCGTCAAACGTGTCTTGCCTTGGTGTCACGGCTGGTCTGTCCGACGCGACGTATTGTGAGCCTCAGGAAGCGATTCGTCGCACTGGGGCAGGAGAGGCTGGAAAGTCGCTTCCCCCACTGACCGATCGTGACAGTGCTACTAATGATATTAGTCATGCTATCTTACAGTGAACATTATCTGGTGCTACATGATCTACCGTTTCTTCGTCTGACCGGTGCACACAAGTCAAACTGAGATGTACATCTTGCAAGACCATCATCAGCGCCGTCTGGTGTCCAGCTTGTGCTTCAGCCTTGACGGAAAGTTGCACACAATTTGAACGTTGCTGCAAACCCATTATGCAGTTGTGATGATAACGATGATGACGATGTGGGCTTGCACTTTACAACTCGGTGGTTACAAATCTCACCAAGCTTCTTTTAGCTTTCGAGAGTGTGTGTGTGTTCACAATCGCGAGTGGTCCACAACCGCGAGTGGTAAGGAGGAAGGGGTTCCGAGGAATGTGACGGAAAACATTCAGTCGCCAACGGGATCGTTGCTTGTGCCGTTGTAAAGGAGCCATTTAATTAAATCCATTCGTTGTTATTACAGCAACCGTACCTTGTTTATTTGCCTTCACCATCATTCAATCACAAGTATACTGGGATGAGGGCATTCGGAGGGCAAATTAGGCACTTGTGGCTGCCGACCATAACAATGCCTGGTTATGTCACAAGAGATGCTCCTCCGTAGACGGGCAATGTGCTACGGAGACGCAACATCCGGTGATTTTGGGTGGCAGCAGACACAATAGCACTTCCACCGCCAGTAAATGTGTTCACAAAGGGGCTGCATATGTGCACCCTGTGACGTTTCAGCAACTGGTGACGTTTGGTAGTCAAGATCACACCAGCAACGACTCGCCACAGGTTGAACATGTCAGTGTGGCCTATTACGCGCATAGTCCAAACGCATTTGAAAACGCCCACAAAAAACTTATCTATTCAATGTTGAGAGAGAGAGAAAAACCTAACTTCCTCCAATCCCTGTTCTGCGCAGTCTCACCTAAGCTTGCAGCGCGTTTGCTGCGAATAACATTAGCTACAAGCTTCAAATAAACAAGGAACAGCTTGATGAAAAAAAAAAACTCAAAAGGTTACTGAAGTGAGCGAAAAAATCCACAGCGGTTAACTGAAGGCAGAAGGGTTTGGAAGGGACCCCACCTCAACACATCGAGCGGCGGCGCTTCACCACTCAATCTCGAGGAAAATTGAAAAAGAAAGAAGTGCGAGAAAAGGCAGGTCATTCCGAGGGGGAAGGCCATCAACAGTTGATTTTGTTTACTTTGAGTAGAGAGATACTTTGAGCAGCCTTCCTAGAAAGCCAGTGGCAGTTCGACAAGGGGCCCAGACAGAGAGCAGGACCGGTTCCTCGCTGGGGTTTTCTGAAGGCTCGCTTCACCCTCTTCCCACGAGGAGGAGGAGGAAGGGGGGAGGGGGGCTCTGTTCACAATGCGCGGCGCTGTGTTTCGTAAGCCAGACTCGGCGCGATTTCTCGCGCAGAGTCATTCTCTCTGTTAGACCGACAACTAAAGGGGAACACAAAGAAGAAAAAAATCACGACTAGACGGAATGGGGCTGACAATGAGGCCCTAACTATGGGACACGCCTCGAAAAGAAAAAAATTGGGAAGACAAGAGACGTACTGGAACAGTTGAACATGGTACGTCGCCGGCGGGCCATGGTAGCGGCTGAGAGGAGGCCGCGTGAAAAGGCTGCGGGCAAGGGAGAGGGGGTGGCGGAGGTAGAAGTTCGAACTGTCACTTTCGCCGTCTTTGAAGAGCGGATGAACGGCGTAAAGGCGAAAAAGAAAAAAAAGAAAAAGAAACCGCTTTAAGAGATCAGAAAATGGAAGAGAAAAGGAAAAAACACGCCAGCAGACACTGACGGCGTTAAAGTAAAGGAAAAAGGCAAGCCGGCAACAGGGAGCCCCTTATTTAGCCCGGTGGAAGAACACAATGAGAACAGTAGTCAATGAATAGAAAGACGCCGAAGTCCGAAGGTGTTATCTCGGAACGAACTAGACAGGCCACAGAGAACATAGACCGCAGCAGTCCCTTGTTTTAGCTGAGGACGGGGAAAAAATGTAAGCAACGCTAAGCGTCACGCGAGCGATGAAGGCCCGACAAGACACACGCTGCCGGAGTTCTTTTTTTTTTTTTTTCGTCACACAAGAGCGCGTTCCTACTAGCTGCATTAGCCTCGAGGACAAGAACGTTGAAAGGAGCCGAAACGCTTGCTACAAAAAAATTACGAGACCTCAAAAGGTCCAAGAAGCTGAACTGGGGCGCTAGACTAAGGTGGGTGGTGGTGGTGACGAAAAAGAATAGTTAAGCTGAAAGTCACATGATGAAGAACAAAGAAACATCCACAGAACGGCACCGATCGCAGACATCGGAGCCACAGTTCAAGCGGGAACGCTGGGTTGTCTATCCACGTAATGAGGAGAAACGAGAACTCCATCAGCAAGGAGGCCAATGGAGATTGATGATGGAGAGGAAAAACTGGGTTGCTCTGCAGGATAAAATGACAAGACGCTGCCGGGGATTCAAGGCAAGGAAGCCCACGAAGCAAGGTATAAATGATAGCGGAAAGAAAAAAGAAAAAGGAGCGAAGGATCACTGACCCAATATAGTCATGAAACAGACACGACAGTAGTCACGACTGATTCAAAAGGGCCCCTAAATATCAAAGTCACTTCACTGCCAAACTCTTCATTGTCCTTCGTCTTCGTCAGCCTGTTTCTCGCTTCGCGCGCTGAGGCGACCCTCGATTATTGGGCAGCAGGGTGAGGGGGGGGGGGGGAGGGGGGGAGGCGTCGGCGAGACCGCTAGTGAACAACCGCGCGAGGCCCGATCCGAAGGCTGCAAATGCAGAACCGCCAGTCTCTTCGGGACCATACACAAAGCCAGCGTCCGCAGGGGGATTACGTGTTCGTCCTCAAGGCGGGAGAGAGCTTGGCAGACCGCCAGCAGCGCGGACAAAAGCCAACCCCCCACTCTCGGGAGATTAGTCTTGCACTCGCACTTCGAGAGGAAGGCGGCGCAAGAGCGCGAAGGGTCCACAGGCAGCCGTAAAGCGGCCCAACAAGCAAACTATGCACCGCGAGTGCGCGGGCAATCCTCGTCATGTGCTCGTTCTGACGTACGGAGATGACGCCCTCACGAACTCTCAAAGATTGATCAATTGACTGACTGGTTGATTTCACGTCGGAAATGGAAACAAGGGCCTACGAGACAAGGTGACGGGTGAACTTCGACAAATATTTTTTTTCCTTCTAAACTTCCCACATCGGTATATAGTGCCGTCGAGGTCGGTAACCGAACACGCGATCTTGCGTTCGGCAAGAGAACGTCACCACTGCTGACAAACTGCGGCGGGTACGAGAAAGCGCCCTGTACCGGGCGTTTTTGATTCGAAGGCTGTGTCGAAGCCGAGAACATAAGGAAGCGCGTGACGACAAACACCTCACTGTGCACACAGTAGGATCGTTGTCCTAAGGGGGAATAAAGTGGTACAACTTGAAAGAAAGTGATCGAAGACGACGAACACGTAATTCCCACAAACCCACTGGAATAACGCTATCCATGCAAAGTCGTCGCTTGCGTGTGGTTCGTTCAGCCACTACCTCGCTTCTCTTAGCGCGATCTTTGCTCACAGCGTGCGTCCGAAAACGACAATCACGCTTCCTGAACTTGTCGTGATGACAGAATGACAAACCGCAGGACCGATCTCTTCGCTACGCGCTGTCAAACACAACTGCCGGCAACGCGAATAAAGCAAGCGATAGATGCAGCGTCATCGACCACCATCAGCACATGCTCTCCCTTACTGCAGTGGAGAAAGGAAGAGAATGGCGCCGCGTAGAGCAGACGGGTGCCGGAACTTCAGCAGACATGTGCAACTCAAGAGGTGTTCCAGGTGTTCCACACGGGTGCAGTGCCCTCTCCCCGCAAGAGGTCATCGTCGCCTTCCTGGAGTCGTCGGCGGGGTCGACGGCCGTTCGGCACGCTTGCGGATTCTTCGAATGCGGCCGTGCGTCGGCCGCCGCACGCAAACAGTGCCCCCCGAAGAACAGGCGCTGTGACGTTGCACACGTCACAGCGCCTGTGACGTGTGCATGCATACCTTCTTTGTGACTGTGCCTTAGCGCTAGGGCATGTCGTGAAATGCCACCGATACCACAAAAGAAGCCTTGTTAGTTGGGCACAGCTTCGGCTGCACTGATCATACGCCGAGTAGCTGATGGCTCATTGGTCGGCGATGCATGCAGCAGCATGCTGGCTAAGCCATGCTAAAGAAAAATGTTGACGATCACAACATTGTGCAACATGCTGTTTCTGCATTGCTGACACTATGTTTAATTAGGAACCTTCTGCAACTGTTCATCGCGATAGCGCAAGACTTAATGGTTAATTTCTTGTTTATTTTTCTCAACCGCAAGTCAACATTCTTCCCATAGCGGTCCACTCGGCCACGAAATATTACGGGCCATGAAATCCGATATAAAGCTGAATATCTCCGCAGCCTCAAAACGCAGCCTGGTATTTGCATTACGGGCCTCGACTAGAGTATGCTAATAACACTGTTGCATTCGCAAGTTCCATCGACTATAGGTGGCGCGCAAGGCGACTCAATATGGCGGCCACAGAGCGTATAGGAACCCCTGAGCACACGTGCGTCCTTCACGTCAGCTTTACATTTGGCTTAGCGCTTCGAGATGGCTCTACATTTTTTTTCACAATCACTGCCGCTAAGTGACATGACGCGCCACATAGACGCCTCAGAAATGCGTATACGGTGCCTCATTGAAGGGGAAGAGGTCATGAACGCCAAGAACATTATTTGTTGCGACGTGAAGGCGTGCAGCGCATCGCCTGTCGCTGTGGAAGGGCTTTGCCTGCAGACGTCGCATACCCGGCAGAAGCCGCACGAGCTGGAATTTATGACCGGGAAGGTTCTATCAAGGAACGTTAGCTTGTCTTTTATTTTCTTGGTGCTAATCGCGACGGCCCGTAAAGCTTGCCTTTCACGCATTGCCCTCTCGCGACAAAGAGTAACTTTACTGCTTTGCGATGTTCTCGAGCTTCTTTCACGGATTGAGTTGTTATGAGGAGATATTTATATTCGATAATTAAAGGAAAGATATCACTAAGGTTATCACAGCTTCGATTTTTCAAACGTATTTTTGTACGTCGCTATCCTAGCGGATGCAGACGTAAAGAAAGCCATGCCGGTTGTTTTGAATTTCGCTGGTACAGTTGTATTATCGTTCGAGTGACGAGGAGTCACGACAGAAGCTTGTTGCGCTCACGTTACAAATTCGGCGCGTGTGTTTTATGCTCTACCAATCTTGTTTTCAGGGCCACTGGAGCCGCACAGCTTGGTCGCGCGTTGGTGCACGGGGTAACAGCCCAGAACGTAAACACATGCGTTTCTGGCGGGACGATGCAACGGTCACCACACTGGGGGCTACTGCCGGTGAAACGCGGTCCAAATACTTGCTACGCCCGCCCACATAGATGCAGCATTTCTCTAGAGCTGCGACGAAGTGCTACAAACCAGTCAGTTTTTATGTTATATGCTCGCGTGTTCTCGTTGCGCTGGCCACAAGTGCACAGCTCGAGCTTGGCCGCGCGGAGGACCACGGGGCGCAGCGAGAACGTAAACGTGCGCTTCTGTCGAAACGAGACACCACGGCAACTACATAATGCAGGTGAAACCTGAGCGAATACTTCCAACGCTCGCCCATATACTCGGGATCAAAGCCACGTCGTTGTACGCGCTGCTGCAATACAATGTCGCAAGCTCTATTTTTCTAACTAACGCATCGATTCTTCATAGAAAAACAAATAAAAGAATGGTAATAAGCAAATAACTTTCGTTTTCTTAACTACGTGGCTCCAGAAAAAGTCACTGCCGATGAAATGCACACTGCACACTTTCATCGGTGCTGTAACAGGCTCGCCAAATCGCCCCAACTTGGTAGCCCATTCTTTCTTCTTTGCCACGTCTTTGTGGAACGAGTGGAGGCTCACTTCACTTGCCGCAGCTCTTTTGGTGCATTGCGGCACGCAGCACATGCGACTGCTTTTGAATTTCATCTTGCACAAACGATGCGTAAAAACAAATAATCAAGCCTACTGGCCGCCACCAATAAAGCAACCAAGTGCGCTGCCGCCGCGCCGCTTGCGGTTACTCCAATACTCTTTGAAAAATATTCGCCGATGGCCGAGGTGTGGCGTGACAGTCTACGCAACTTGCGAATACAGCTTCCCTCGCTACTACTACAGACTGCTCGGGAACTGAGCATTTTTCGAGATCCTGCGGTTCGTAAACTTTTGTGGCCGGGTGTACCTGAGCCCGTGTGGCACGGGCCCTCATGTTTTTAGATATTGATCAGCCGTTTTTTCCATGTAGATTTTGGCCCTTAGCCGCTGTTGTGAATTCGGGGTGGAGGACGCGAGACGAACTCTTGGAGCAAACTAAGAGGAAACAAAAAGATTCATACAATATATACAGATAGTAGACGACAGCGTACATGTAGCAGCAAGAGCGCACCAGACCGACGGGATGCGTGGCGGCGATTCTCTCATCAAACAATGGGCCGGTTCTGCCCTGAATGCCCTTGATCGTCGGCAGCAACGAGGCAGGGCCTGTGTTGACGTCACTCACGTCGCATTACTTCTCGTCGCGGCAGAAGTATCTGATTGTTGGTGCTGGGTGCGAACGGGCACCTCGCCCCGCAGGAAGGGGGTCAACAAATCAATGGAACCCAGACGGCTAGAGCTGTGGCACAGAGACAAGGGCCTCGAGGCGGGCAAGCAGACAGTGGATGTTTGAAGCGTAGCCCAAAGGTAACCATCAGAGAAGAACTCAGGGGCAGGGCCCTTCGTCTCGATGATAGGCGCGTAGTGTGCCACAATACCATCCACACTTCGAAGGAGGCCCATCCCCGTGAACGAATTCATTAGTGGCATTAAAGCGATCACATTTTTTCACCTACTTCACCTAATTTGGATGGTTGATGTTTCTGGCTCCATGCACATTATACAGCACCATACCCATGGGCGCCGCCATATTTGCTCACGAGACAGTGCCCGCCATTGAGCGCGTTCTGTTCGGCGCTTGCTCGCTTGTTTACAACGGCCACGGCCGCCGTAGGCATGGCTTGGACAGCCGCTGTTTCGGCGACTACGGTGATCAGCGAATGGGCATACAACATACGACTTAGGCTTAAGCTGCAGAGGCAGTGTATACATTTTATTTATCTGTTCTCTCTGCACTGCAATCTTAATAAATGTTCAAGCGTACCAGCTGACCGAGACGAATGCAGCAACTCGATGTTTAATTTTACCCTTTATAATTTAGTCCTTAAAGCGTTACGTTTGCAGGGCTGCTACCGCCGTGTGAATGTTACCGTCGTTAACTATATGTGGAACGACTTCGTTCGGGAATAGGCTTGTGCGCGTGCAGAAAATGTTTGCTTGCGAGCTGCCCCGGCAACGGTGGTTGGATCCGACCTCGTAACTCTTGTCGCCAGCGCTAATCATATAAACATGGAAATTATTTTCTTATTACTGACAGTACAGAGTATGATGAAATTGCACAGACGTGAACAAAAATGTTACAAGTGGACGAGCGTACGCTCGCCTGCTGTTTCATTCCCGGCGCGGAAAGAAAACTCAAGGTGCCCGTCTACTATTCCACGTTTGACTACGCTGTTATGGATAGTGAAGTTGCTCGAGTATGTCAGTCATGCTTGCACGGAGAGGACGTAGCGCTGCATTGCATTGTAGTGGACAGTACTCATAGAGCACCGCGGTGGAAGAAGAGACTAGACTAGCGCCATCAGGCATATAGGCTCGACGATGGTAGCCGCGACGTCAACAGTCATCTGCAGTGGCGTAGCTAGGTCGTCTGGCACCGGGGGCCAATAAAACACCCCCCCCCCCCCCTTTGCTACGCCACTGGTCATCTGTTTAATAAATGACAATTGTTTGTGGGCCTTCTATCCTACAAGTTGATGACCCAGACGTGATACCACTTCACAACTGTATACGTCTACCAGGTTTCTACTCGACGCCATGGAATCGGCCGCCGAACGACGGCGTCTTGAAGAAAACGGAACGTCTCCCGGTGCCGCACTGAAACTTCCCGATTTCTGGCCCTCGCACTGTGAACTCTGGTTCGTCCACTTCGAGGCGCAGTTTCGCCGTCACCGAGTTACATCTCAGGCGGCCAAGTACGACAACGTCGTGAGCACGCTTAACCCGACCACTGCAGCTTTAGTCCGCGACATTTTGCTAGCTTCTCCACCCGATGTTCAGTACGATACCCTTAAGCGTGAGTTACCACGGCGCACCACCGACTCAGTCGGGACGGATTCCACAGCTCCTCTCGGAGGAACTTGGTGACAGAAAACCGAATAAGCTGCTTCGTCGCATGACACTGGGAATCAGTCCTGGGAATCCTGGGAATCAGTCCATCATCAGCAGACTCGAAAATCCTTCGGGAGCTCTTACAGCGCCTACCGAACCAGGCACGCATGATCTTATGTGCCTCACCTACTACGACGTCTGTAGAGGCCTTAGTGACGATGGCAGACCAAATTATGCATCCTTGCCATCCTATGATATCCGCTGTTCATCGTTCTAATGCACCCATTGGGATACAACCCCAGCTACAGCAGCACTTTGACGAACCCGATAGTTCAAGCACGCACCTTCTGCGCAAGTAGAGGAGCTAACTAACCAGTTGGCTCCTCCACTTGTTATCAAAGTTGAACAGTGGTGGCGGTAGTGCTATGTTGCTGCCGGGCTTGTCAGCCAGACAGTCATTGCCGGCAATCAGTTGCCAGTCACTGCCGGCAATTGCAGGGCCTGTTGTACTCGCCTTGCGAAAAGGTGTGCATGACAACCGGTCATAAATACGGCCGCTCCTTGTGCAGCTGAGGTGGATGAAGTTTGCAGGCCGGCTCATCCGAAACCTTCGCGTCTGTCGATAGAGCACGTCTTCACCCCCCTTTTCCACATTTTAACTAGATAGTACTGTGCGATTTCAGGCCTCTGGGCCGAACGTTGCTGGAGCAGCAGGCGCCGGCTGATGACTGCTTGCACCCGATTCATAAGGCGCTTAATGGCGGCGAGCCTGTGGCGTCCCCTGGTGCGCGGCGCGCAGATTGGTCACGATAAAATATCCATAGACGGAGAGAGCAACAGGGTGTACGGAGAAGAGAGACATGAGGCGAAAGTGAAACGCTCGACTGGAGCGTTCGCGATGATGTCACCTAGAGAGGAGCAATTCGGAGAAGGTGCGCACCAACATGCGCACCAGATCGCATTTCAAATACCTCAACAATCCCCGCGTCTTCACGTAAACCGATGTCGCATTGTATAGGCTGATGTACAAGTAAGGTTTGCGTGGATCATGGGATGGCATTGAGATAGGCAGCGTACAGAAGCTATCGCTGATAATGATGAAAACATGTTTTTATTGACAGGTGACACGCGTACTTCTTTATCGTTCTCGGGTGACCGCGTTTCTGCGTCTAACAAATGTTATCGCTCAGCACAGGACGCGCCTGCACGCATCGGAAGTTCCTCGAATGTTATCGATGGTTCTATCCGCTGTCGTCACCGAACCTTGTGTAATCTGATTGCACGTATGCACGACGCGAATTGTGTAGTACTTTCTGGAAGACGCGGGCACCAGCGATTACGCTGGAACCTTCGATGACCCATGTATAAAAGCCGACGCGCTTGACCCGCTGACCAAATTTTCGACGATCGCCTACTGTGTTCACCGCTATCCTTGTGCATTGAGGGTAGCCTGTTTTTCTGGGCCCAGGTTTACCAAATGAAGAATTTTCGGCATTCACAGTTTTGCTACTGTTTTCGACCGTCACTACCACGTGACAAACGGACGGGGATCCTAGTTCGGGGCTCCTATGACGTCTTCGGCGTTGGCACGCGCCAGACGGACCTAGGAGGAGCCATCGTGAAGGGCGCCTTCCCACTGCTCTGTGTTGCGGTATGCAAGAAGGATACAAGTATCGACGATAGTTTCTGCCAAATTCTTCAAGGCTTTATTGAACTTTAGATTATAAGCATAGTAACAAAATGCCAAACGTATGCTTGAGTCTCATTCCCTGGTTACGTATGCCTCGTACTACAACGGATTTGTTGATATTTAGACTATCCATAAACATGGGAGACGCTGCTCCACAACAACATATTGAAACTTTACTCCTACCCTTTTCAACTCTTATCACGTACATCATGATGATGAGCGAGAACGGGAAACCCTAGCGCAGAACCACCTTGATTTCTACTGTCGCGTCATTAGAGAGTTTTAGCTTGAGCGTTTTTACGGCCAGCGGGGCGGAGCGGGCGAGCGGATACACCAGCGGAGAGGCGCGCGAGAAAATAGTTTTAGCCGGGCGGATCGCCCGTCTTTTCGAGCGGAGTAGAGTCACTTGCTCTGCTGCTCCACCTATTGGTCACAATTCGAGTTAGAGTGAAAAGAATATCAATTAAACCTGCTAATAATGCGCTGAAACTGTTTAATAAAGGTAGGTTATGTGTTTTTAGTTAGTTATTTGGTTAAACTTCTAAACGGGCCTGAGCAGCGGTCGCCGTCGACAACGCAGCAGCGCCGGCGCTTGTGTTGACGGCTGCCATCTTGAATACCCATACACGCCCGCGCGCTTTTACGCACGCTCGCGCGCTGCCTATCGCTCCGCTGGAGAGGGCTTCCCAGCGGAGCGTAAGCTGCGCTCCGTAAAAACGCTGGCCGGCCCAGCGACGAGCGCATGCGCAGTGGCGTCTGTGCTCGTCCGCTCCGCTCCGCTGGCCGTAAAAACGCGCAAGCTAAAACTCTCTATTAGCCCTTCCCCATACTTATTGCTATCGCACCGCTAATAGCTGGACAAGCTGCACAAAATGGCCTGTTCCTTTTCTTGGTTGTTTCTATACTGTGTATGATAAACAGGTTAACGTCCATTCGTCTGGCGGTCCTAAAGAAATTGTGTTCTCTCAGTACCTTGTTCACTTCAGGGTACGTCTGAAACTTCCAACTCAGTGGCCTGTACTGTTAACCCGTACATAACCGAAGATATTGTGATCGCTCTGCATATTGAAATGTTAGTTTTATCAGCATTACCTGTGTAAATCAATTACATTCTATTCCGCTACCAACTCGACGCGTTTGTATTACGATAGTCACTTATATGGGTACTCCAGCCGAACGTCCTTCGTCGCCGTGATTTTCGGTACAAAGTTCCACGTGCGATAAGATCGCGACCGCGCGCCGTATGCTGTATGTGCGAGGGTGAGACGTTAAGGATGATGGCTTGGTGCAGCGGCGTCTTCTCGCACACACAAGGAAGGAGAGTGGCGCGCGCGACTTTTCGCGCGCACTATGGAGAGGGGAGACATATACCAACACCTTCTGCATGCACGCGCGCTAGGAGAGGAGGGAGCGGAAAGGGAGCAGGTTAGTGCACGTCTATTCTACAGCAGCTGCGGAGGCTGAGCGCGGCTGCGCCCGTCCTATCTTGGAGGCAATCTGCGGTGGACTCGAAGGCTAACCAATCCGAGATAGCTGATGGCTTCGTGTGCGCCGCGTTCTCGCGCGCCCAGTTCACGTTGAAGCGAGGCTGCACGAACGGGAATTCGCCCGCCGCAGCTGCCGCGCCTCATCATGCCAGCGTTCTGACAGCGAGTGTTCGCGGTCATCGAGCGACATGCGTTCGTGTATGCCTGGACGCGCGCGACACCGTGCTTGTTAGTTTGGTTAGTCAGCGAATGTTTGCAGGAGTTCATACGGACGATACAACCGCTAACCTTACTTACAATGGCTGTCTAATAAATTGCTACTGCAGTCAATGCTGCGCCTTTCAGGCGAAACCGCGACATGTCTTATCCAGTAGCCCATATCAGCGATTTTAACTACGCTTCATTAGTAGGTGATAAACTAATTCATTATCCTAATGGATGTCATGGGTATTATCCAATCCTGCTGAAGAGCAGATTGAATCTATTTTTACTTTCTGCTTTTACCATCCATCATCCCTACTTATTTTCTCATTTATTTCTTTTCCTTGCTCTCTTTATAGATGGGAAATGTCAGCGCTCTTAAAACATTTCTTGGAATTCAGACTCGTCTTGAACCTCCAGGTTATTTCTGCCTACATGGTGGATATTCTGGGCTGCATTATTTCTATCGCGATTGTACTCGGTCACACACGTCGTCTCACCATTTCCTTGTTTTTCTTGCATATTCCCGAGTCCTCGATTATTTGCGTTTTTCTTTTTTTTCACATTATACAAGATCTATATTTTGAATTTCTTTAACCGATAGGTAATTTTCTGTTTATTCGTTTATGCGACTGCTCGATCCTTTCTGCTGCGTCCTCTAGGCGCTGGCCGCCGCCCTTTGACAGCCATCCTTGGTTGCGTTGTTCCCCCAGTTGTCCGGTTTTATTTTCTTTCTCCATGAAAATCTCGCTTCACTAATTTCATTTTTTTCAGCGTAATACACCCAAAGTTCATCGGAATCCCAAATAATGTGGCCTGCTTTCAATTGCCTTTTCAAAGCTTACTTCCATTTTTGGCATTTGTTAGTCGCTTAATTATTTTGTGTGATGCGCTGTTCTCGAGTTTCCGTCTGGGCTAGCTAGCCGGCGAACATTCGTGGCGGGGATCATGCGCGAATAAAAAAGCGAGGAACACAAAAAAAGTGTGCGCGCGTCCTGTTGATTTCCTTCCGCGCACTCTGCGTTCAGGCTGATGACAAAAGAATGTAGGCTGTAGACAGCAGAGGAGAGTACTTAAAATAGCTTTGCTTAGACATGCCCTTCCATAATAATAACGCTTTCCAAATTCCTAAAACACGGCTGTCCTGTTGAGGCTTCCTTTCAACAAATACCTCATATACACGAGCGCACGGAGAACTGCGGTGGACTTTCCGCCCTTCTCTCGGCAGATCTGCTTTTGCACGCTTATTGAATTCCTCTAGCTGCGGTCCATGCTATCGCACCGGGAGAGGGATGCCATTGTCCGCCGCCGCCGCAGGCACACGCTGTCGTTCATGTGGGCTCTCGCAGCGATCTCGTCGCCACGCTGGCGACAGAGCATTGTTCGCTGGAGGCATGCAAGCCTCAGCCTGTCTGCCTGCCTGTCTGCCTGCCTGTCTGCTGCCTGCGTGCCTGGCCCATCCGCAGCGTGCGTTTATTCCATGACGCGGGTTTCGGGAGGAGGCACAGCGGCACAAATGCGCACACTCAGAGTTTGGCTACGCGCCGCTTCGACTGTGGTTGCACCAGCAGTCGGTTCGAAATGCCTCTGAGGATTGGAACCCACTACTTCTCAGTTAACAGGCACTTCCGAAAGCGGGTACCAACATTCACGTACACGGGAGCACCTGGCCTTCGGCGTTCTGAAATGTCCGAAATGTCTTCGGTGCCGGAGCTCGCTTAGCATTCGTTGTCTTCGGCATCCTGGCACCAATCGGAAGCGTGCTGCGGCGACACGGTTGATATCCCCATTGTTAAGCCGCTCGTCTCTCAGACGTGCGGAATAGGCGGCGTGACGCATTAAGTATACAGGCAACTTCTCGGCTCTCTCTCTGCACGGTAAATGATCGTGCGATCGTGCGTGAAGCGCTCGAATGCAGGCGTTACTACTAATCCCTACCCATGAATGTAGCAGCGTTAACACCGTCCCCAAAATTGGTGGTGGAGGTGGGGGGGGGAGGGGACGATGATGTTGCACGCCCTTTTGTCATGTCTAAATGGCTGCGACAAAAGACCCACAATGGCAAGAACCGTTTACGCGGTCGTTGACCTGCGCATAGACGGTGCCAAGAATTCCCCAACTGAAGCCCAGCCCAGTCGTAATAAACGCCCCTTTGACGGAGTGCTTGTCAACTGGCGCTGCGCCGCTTCTGGTATTCCATGAAAGCGGGCCCGCGGACAAATTACGCAGGTGTGTGACGACATAAATTAGAGGCACCCATGCAGCGAGATATCGCTAACGAGCGTGGGAATAGAGGGCCTCATGATGCAAAAGCGCGCCAAACGCTTGCCAAAAATCTGACAACTCTGCTAGAGATTAAGCACAACCCAATAGGTGGGTTGAATCCAGTTGTAACCTGTTTAGTTAGGGGAGTCTTGAGGCGTGCCAGCAGTTGCCACCTCCACTTTTTTATTGTTTACTGAAGTGTATTTAAAGACTGTCTTAAACCCATTAATTTCAGTCTAGGCTGTAATCACAACACTGATAGATCAGTGAGACTCCGTACGCCGAAACGCTAGCCTAAGCCGTAACCACTTGGTGGTCTAACAGTGAGACTCGGTTGGTCTTATGTATATGGCTACGTATCCTACGCTCTAACTCGGGAAAAGTAGAAAGGTAAGGCGCTGTTGTGTGTTTTTCATCGGTGTTCTGCAAACTCTGCACTTGACAGTGTAAATATTTTCGCTGCAATATATTTTATTACCTCTAAGCTGCCTCCCGCTTCCTAAACGCCGATTATCACCTTGAAGAGATCGCATCAACTTCAAGGAGAAAGAACAAACTTTACTCCCATGCGCAGGACAATTTAAGAAATATACTAGCCATAGTTGTCGAGCTGATAATTACCCTGCATACTGTAGGGGTTGAAGGACGGACTCCGGGATGAAAACCACAAACTTGGGAGGGATTTATTCTACATTATTTACAAGGAGGTGAGCGACAAGTAACATTAGTACAGTCATTACGGGCCGGCAGCAACTCGGACGCTGCGGCCCGCGGCAAGAAGTTCGAGAGAGGTGAATCAGGGAATCAGGGCATGTCCCAGAATCCTTTGGTCTCTCTGGAAGGCTTCTTATAAACCCTTCGAGCACTGTAAGTCACGTCATGTTTGACCAATGGGAGAGTCCGCTCCGATGACGCCACTTTCAGCCAATGGTAGGCGCCCGTGTCGCGGTGTCACACCTGGCGGCTCTCTGCGGTCTTGCCTCGCAGACTGGCAATGCACTTCTAACGAGGAGAAGGGGAGGGCTGCTCATGCTCCATTGTCCGAGGCCCACCTGCTAATCCCGGCGACGCACGACCTGGGGGCCGCGAACCTGTTTGCACGTGTCTCCTCTGGAATGCGCTTTCCTGCTTCTGCATTCCTCAATTAGCTGTGCTGCAATCCGAAGTGGTTTGGGGAACTCGAAGTAATCGCAGGAAACAGCTCCATATCTAACAATACATAGGAGCCCGAGCCGAATTCGAGCGAGAAGAAATAAGGAAACCGGGGGGGGAGGTCAGTTTTGTTCGTTACAGCCACACGAAGCCAACAGACAATGAAGCCAGCGAAAGGACGGTGAAAATTAACTGTTCTTTCTCATTAAAACGTATACATAATTTTTAAAAATACAGTGGAAATGAAGGTGGACGAAAGAAACATCTTTTCCCAGGCGGCATCTTTCGCACAACGCGCGCGATGCACTATCATTGCGATACCACGGCTACCCCTGTAGACTCACCTTGCAGTTGCCTGCACCCTTTTGTGCCGACAGCTCGACGGGCGATCCGTTAAATCACAACAAACGAACTCATGAGTGGATCCCCCTTCCAGCCAGCATATGGCCTTGTCATGTCTGGCACCCGGTTTTGCAGGTTTTTAACAAAGGGTTAGCTAAGGCCTCCTCGCGTCCCACCAAACAAGTGGAAGCATGTCCAACGGGCTCCAGCGATCAAATGAGGAGCAGATTTGTTTCCTTGTGCGGCTATTTAGTCCACTCGCACAGACTTAGGCTATACACCACTTTGACTGTGGTTGCACCGGCAGTGGGTTAGAAATGTCCTCTGAGGACTGAAACCCGCTACCTCCAAGCTCGGGATCTACACTTACTCAACCGCGCTGTAAACGAGGGGAGAAGTGAAAGCTTACCAAGGGAACGGAAACGCAATCGACGGCGGCACCGGGTTAAATGGCTTGGTAAGTCTGGGAAGATTCCCCGCGAAGGATGTGTATTGCTGGCTATTACAATCGGCCTAACATACAACAGGGTTGGGCCGGCCAATGCTGCAGATTTTCTTTACTATTCCCTGACTGAGGACTGATTGACCCATTCATGAGACGTGTTTCTGGTCTCACTGGTGGAGGCGACTTCGCATATCGGGTGTTACGACTCGCCCTTACGACTAATACAAGTTTCGTGTGTGACTCTGTGTGTGTATTTGGGCGTGACGTCAGGACACGCGGACGTCAAAGGTCGCACCTCTGTGGGGCTGTTATGTGCTTCGGGCCGCCCCGAAGAAAGAGCTTCGAGCCATTGACGAGTGGATGACCTCTTGAAATGTAACGTGGTGACACGATGCCCCACTGACGTCACCAGTCACCACAAGTGACCTGCTTAGCCATTACAGAGAAGACAATGGCTTCTTTTGTCACCACAAGGCGGAAAGGACCCATCGAGCAAAGAGCTAAACAATGGACACGGCTTACATACTGGAGAACCTGAGTTCCGCGGATGAAGAACTGGGGACTTCTCAGGGTCCTCGAAGGTATCATAAGCGGCCCCACCGTATACATTCTGGACAGTGTTCACTCATGTAGATAACCTGCAAATATATATGTATACTTCTTGTTTTCCGTTGTCATGACGCGAACCCCGTTTCCTTCATCGAGCAGTAAAATCCACCTCATCCAGGTCAGGTAGGTCGTACCATGACGCAGGGAAGAAAAAAAAAACATGCCTCTAGGAGATAGGCATGTCCTGTCGCGTAAGCACATCGCACGAGTAAAGTTTCGTTCGTTCTCTGTCCTCGCTTCACCGTAGGAACTTGAAGCTTCTCGGACGATGATCGGCAGTTGTTGATCAAACGCAGGCAAGAAGCGATGAGATCAGATGTACAAGAAATATTTATACGTAAACTGTTCCATATACATGGCAGGTAAAACAAATACATTACAAATTTGAACAATTGAGAAACAACGTCTCACTCTTCGACTGTCTCAATGACTGTTAGAGCCCAGACTCGTTTTAACGTACATAGTACTGAGGCTCACTGATCTATCAGCAATCCTGATTTCAGCCAAGTCTGAGGGACAGTATGTCGTCCCAATTTTTATAGCCCAAATATACAAAGAAAACAAGGCGGTAGGGCCGTTGGCCCATCCTACAAATTCAGTTGCCAATCAAAGTCAACCGTTTGTTAAGCCACAACCCTAAGGGGATGGGTTTACTCTTAAAAATAAACATATTGGAAAACAAAGCTCTTTTCCTTCTTTCCTAAAACTCCATTGCCCTCTCATTTCTCCGTAGTTAGTGACGGGCTCAGCAAAACACGCTAGGCCCGAACAAGTTATCGCTAGGCCGCCTCAAATCCCAAGGGCGTCTCTAGGCCGCAACTGCCTCGGAAGCAGGGGCATCGATACCACGTAGTGCGGCCGTACTCAAAGTTTGTCCGCGTGGGAGACTGATGGCCCTTCTTGTCCTTCAAACTTATTTTCTACAAGACAAAGTTCTCCGAGTGCGTGTTTCCACGACGCCGCCGTCCGAATGTACTCTTCACGTGTGCACCGCATCCCTACAACGTGCACTGTAAGCTGGCCTTCGACACCACATAGGCAGTCGCAACCAACAACAAGGCTGGCGATTGCGTTCCGGCTGCGTAGAAGAATAGGTCCCTGCTCAGTACATGAGGCGCGGGGTCAAAGTTGCTAAGCCCTTCTTAACCTCGGTGGCGCCTCCAATTAGTCAGGTACTCGGGAGCCAGACCCACAATACCGTGTACAGCGGTCGCTTTCAAGGCTGGTCTGTGTGGACTCGTGTGACCGTCGGCGGACTGCCAACACCGTGCGCACAATACAGACTTCCCGGAATCGGCACTCGCCCTCCTGGCGCCTGCCGCGACGCGTCACCCAACACCGCGCGGTGCCTGTGACCCCACATAACACAGCAACTGTTGCCCCGCTGACATGGGAGGAAGTGAACCCCCTCTCTATACACAAAGCACGTGGCCGATTCGTGACACTTAAGAACACGAACAATCAGAGCGACCTTACAGCACGGTAATAAAATTATAGTGGCCTCGTACGCAAAGCAGTCACTTGAGTGCTTTTTGCATAATGAAATCCAGTAGAAAAAGAATATGACTTCGATATGCCAGTCTAAGAATATCCCTCTCGTACCGCACCAGCTTCATCTGGTCATGTGAATGCACATGAATGGCCACCGGAAAGCGAATAGTTACACTTGAGCGTAGCAGAGCCCTCGATTCAGGGACATGGCCGGAGCCCGTACAACTGGCCGACGAAATCACTCGCACACAATTATCTGAGACGCCGCCGGGCCTTCAGTACCCTGTGACACCGAGCCGCCCTTCTCCATGCTCAAAGTCCTTTCTCCGACGGAACACACGTGCTCTTACACAACCGTGCGTCTGTTTCTTTCCCCGCAACCTTTCCTGGGTAAAGGAGGTTCGTGTTCGGAGACTTCAGGCTGACATTTTCGTAACTCCTGCGGTGATTTGGGCTTGAAGATCTACAACGGAGAACCCTAGTACATGTCCTATGTGCCTGAATCCCGCGTCTACGGCGGGGCGCTCGTCACCTGTGGCTGTGCCCGGGTACTCGGGGTATTAGGCACAAGGTGTTCAGGGAGGCCAAATTTAGCCCTAATGTTCCAGGGGACTACAACCGTTGCATAATAAAACAGATGAGCGAAGTTCAGAACTCGTTGCTGCAGTACCCCCGGGCCTCAGGGCAGCATGCGTTTATTTGATGCTTCTTTTTTTTGTTCATGTTTTTATTATTATTACCTAGGAGAAAATCCCCCGAATTAGAAAAAAAAGGTATAAGTTGCATTTCCTCATTCGCATAAAAACCATTCGACATGGG